>NC_092712.1:193303706-193633706 GCF_047496885.1 Scyliorhinus torazame | reverse complement strand
ATAAATTCTAAGTGTGGACTAAACCGGTGGGAAACCTCCCCAGGGCCCAAAAAAGTGACTAAGTGTCATTGAATAGCGGTGGGGAACCGCTAGCCGGCAGACCGGTGGACCGGTGGGAAACTCACTTAAAAACCCGCCACAAATTAACTTTTTTGGGAGAATCGTGCCCTAATTGTTAAAGGATATGGAGGGAGGCCTGAACCCATTACATTTCTATTCAAGGGTGAGAACATTATCACCGAGCCAAAGGTAGGTTTGTGAACAGGAAAAACGTTTAATAAAAATAGCTGGAAAAATTGCATCAATTGAATTTGAATATCAAGCACTCTAGTTATAGCACATTGAATATAGCATTCACTGTATTAAAACTTTCTACAAAATATTTCAGCTTGCAATTATATTTTGTCAAGCTTATTGCATTATAGTTTATTCTTTTCTTAAGACATACCTCAACCAATGTGTGAATCGTCACACCATCGTCCCGTATCAATTTGTACCACTTGGCTACTCTGTCTTCTCGGTCTTCCAGGTTCAGCAGATAATCTTTTTTGTTATCCTTCCTCGTAAACATAGCACACTCACTCCAAGTTTTCATAAGTGTTTGTATAGTTTCCACATTCTCCTTTGTCTTCTGAACCCTGCTTGCCAGATCATGCACCGTGTCCTTCATATGCACAATGTAGCTCCAGCAGTTCTCACTCTGCCAGGTAATGGTCTCCTCTGCAGCCTTCAGCTGTTCGTCAATGGCTTCCAGCTTATTAAATATCAGTGGGAATTCCACTTCCAAGACAGTCTGTTTCAGCTTATTGTACCACTTCACCATTAACTCCAAGGTTCCTACATACTAAATCATTTATAAACAATAATTAGCAACACATTTCACAAATATTAACATTCCAATAGATGCAGGAATGGCATTTTTTGTATGAATGAATAAACCAATGAGCTGGATTTACCAGCCCTTCCTGCCAGTCGGATCTTCTGATCCTGCCAGTGTGGGCCTTCCCATGCAGCGTGTTCCCAGCAGAAAGGCAGGGAACCATGCAAAACTCGGGGGGTCCCGACCAATGACCAAACCAGAATTCTATTCTCATATATCAGTTTCTTAAATGATTTGTTCCAGTACAATCTACATTGAAAGCATTTTACATTTTTCTCATGGCGGGGGTGTGGCAGGACAGTGAAAACACACACTATTTTCAGTATTATCACATGGAAATGAATCGATTCACTATTACATCTTGTGTGTTCATAAACAAATAAAAGTTGTCAAACATTTCTTGTAATGATGGTGAGCCTTTATGGGACTGTGTATATATTAGCAATATATTTTATCATCTAACTTTACATACTGTAGTATTTATCATTCACCAGGTTATTCTTTAGGAGGCTGGAGGAGCACAGGATCTCAATCTGCCTTATTCAAAAAAAGATGCTAAAACAGTAGAAGTCCTGAGTCAGTAGCAACAGCTACAGCTGTTTCTCACAATCATTATTAGATTTTGCGCTGCCACAATCTAGCCCTGAATCCATCAAACTGCAATGTAATAGAGATTAGCTGGTTTCTGGCTTCAGGTGTGGGTTGGCTCCAATTTGGTTCAAACTGATTTAACACTTGCCTCAAGTCAATTGCAAATAGCCTTCAATTCTCTAGTTTAAGTTAATTTGCATAATTATTTACAACTCAGTGAAAATGTTGACGGTTCTAGGGATACCAGCAGTAGAAGAGGCAAAATGTCTGACTGAAATTTTAAAACATGGGAGCAATTAAAGGGAAGGGTCACAAAGAGGAACAAACATTCAAAATGTTTCAGAAGGTAATTCAGCCGAATTACAGTCTTTGCCAAGATGGAAGTGATAAAGGATAAATCAGTGACGAGCCACAGTGAAGAGAAAGGGAGTCATATGTGCAGGCATGACACACCAGAGCAGTGATAGGTAGCTAGCATTTGACCCCCATCTGATGGGTGTTGAACTCATAGTGATACTGCAAATAGTACTTATCAGAGGCATTGAGAGCCAATTTGTGAAACCCAATCCACAATATCATTCTATAGTTCAGCGATGCAGTGTACTTACAAAAACATGGAGCCAAATTTTAGGCCACAGCTGAAGAGTTTCCTGCAACACTTGAAGTCACGGCTTCATTTAAACGCGGAATGCTGTGGGATGCCAAACTTAGGGCGGACAGTAGCATAGTGGTTAGCACTGTTGCTTCACAGTGCAAGGATCCCAGGTTCAATTCGCAGCTTGGGTCACTGTCTGTGAGGAGTCTGCAGGGTCTCCCCATGGCTGCGTGGGTTTCCTCCAGGTGCTCTGGTTTTCTCCCACAAGTCCCGAAAGACGTGCTTGTTAGATGAATTGACATTCTGAATTTTCCCTCGGTACCCGAACAGGCACCGCAATGTGGCGACTAGGGGATTTTCACAGTAACTTCATTACAGTGTTAATTGTGACAATAGAGATTATTATTATGTGTCCATAGACCATAAGAAGTAGGAGCACAAGTAGGCAAGTCGACCCATCAGTCCTGGAGCCAGATAACTGGAGGGTGTGGTAAAGGGGCAGCAGCAAACAGATGATTTTTGCCAGCCCAGCTGCTCCAGTATTCAAAAACTAATTTGACACGTACCTTTGTTGGGCTATTTTGCTTCCGTTGCTTGTAGAATAGGTCAGAGTCTGCATTGTGCAAGTTCTGTACAGTTCCAATTGTAATCTAAACTTAACTGTATTTCCCAAAAAAATTCTTCATTCATAAAAATATAAAATATTAAATTCTGTAACAGTTCAAATTGTATATTGCCAAAAGTGCAATACAGTTCATGTTCTTTTCATACCGACTGTGATGCTCTAAGGTGCCTGAATACAATTGCAATTACAGATGATATTTACAATATTCATTCCTTGACAAAGATACTGCCCAAAGGGTTTTACAGTTTCCATACCCTTGGATAGAGCATGGCAGATAGACTTGTCATGTCCTCCCCCCCCCCCCCCCCAAATTGAACCTTTGTAGCATTTTCCCCCAGCTTTAGTGCATTTCTCAGCATAGTCCTGGACCTGAAATGTGCGAGCCTGCAACATTTGGACATGGACAACTCTTTGCAGTTGAAGACCAAGATGTTTCGGCCAGATGAATAAGCATATTCCCCAAATTAATAGTCCTTCAGCATCAGTCTCAGAGTTCCTCTTGGAGCGCATCATTGGGAACAGCCCATAAACTGCATCACCAGGCTGTTCAGGATGAACCTCAACAAACACCACTGCATCTTATTCCAGCCTGGAATATCGAACAGGGTCCAACAACATCTTTTCTCCCATGGCCTTGAGGACATTACTTGCAGACTACTGCTTGATGAACTTGTGGTCAAAGATACTTTGCTGCATAAACGTAGATGGTATGGCATGGCGTGACTGAATGAAACATGACCAAACGTGTCCTTCACAACACCAGGGGCAGATAGAACCTCAGCAAGTGGTGACAACTGATGCTTGCTTACCGAGAGTCTCCACACAGTTTGAGCCAACTGCCCAAGTCCTGTAGATAGGCGATCATATTCTTGCTCAGCACGAGGCTATCAGAGACCTTCCTGTCGGGTACAGATAAAATCTGATTTGGGTGGAACACTAAATCCATAAATTCTGTATTCCATGTCAGTGAAATTGATCGTCAATTCGGGATTTCCTTCCTCTCCTCTCCCATTTCATTTGTAGATGAGGGTGATGATGCTTTTCCTCATGGAATCTGCCATGCTTTTGGTCAGAAGTATACTCTCATACACTTCCAGCAATTCCTGGGTTGATCCAGTCCTACAGAGTCAAAACAACTCCAAAAGGTAAGGCATTGCTTCTGGAATTTTGACTTGTCTCTACGAACCTGGCAGCCTTTGACAGCTCGTCGAGGGTTAATGGTTTGTCCAGATTCTCACATTTTCTGCCTTCAGAGGCAAAAAGGGTTGGAGGGCCATGTCGTCTGTGGGCTCATGTCCTATAATTCAGCTGACCTTTGGCATGTCAGACTGTGACAACATTACAGAGCCATTTTCTTCCTTCAGGCTTCTCTTTGTACCTTTTGGAAGAGGAAATGTAAAAAGGTCTCATTCGGCTCCACGGAGTAGACTCTAGACCAGAAGCTAATGTTGGAGGCTTCCACAGCAAACAGCGAAGCCTGCTAGTTCTTCACCGCTTGGAGCTTCTCCCTTTGGGGCAGCATGGTAGCACAAGTGGCTAACACTGTGGCTTCACAGCGCCAGGGTCCCAGGTTCGATTCCCCGCTGGGTCACTGTCTGTGCGGAGTCTGCACGTTCTCCCGTGTCTGCGTGGGTTTCCTCCGGGTGCTCCGGTTTCCTCCCACAGTCCAAAGACGTGCAGGTTAGGTGGATTGGCCATGATAAATTGCCCTTAGTATTCAAAAGGTTAGACGGGGTTATTGGGTTACGGGGATAGGGTGGAAGGGAGGATTTAAGTGGGTCGGTGCAGACTCGATGGGCCGAATGGCCTCCATCTGCACTGTATGTCTATGTTCTATGTTAATATTGCACCTCATCGACAGACCAGTGGTTTATTCTGCATGGTTCTTTTTTAGAGTTGGGACATTTTCGTCTCACTCTCACCTTCTGAACATCTTTTGAGGAGGAAGATCCTCTTGATGGTCACCTTAACGCTTCCCTCCAGTGTGTGCATTAGGGACTCAAAGTTCCCCACCATTTGTAATCCCTTTTGAGTTCCTCAATGTTTTCTGGGGTCAACAATCACACCTTTAACTTCCATGTTCCTCTGTCAACCCTCTGCTCCTCCTGTAGGTGACAGTGCTCAGAGAAGAACACTGGCTTGACATCGGTGGATCTAACTGGGAAACAGGAAGTTGAGATCAATCTGGCCTCAACCAAGTGTATCTGCACAGCGTTCCATCTGCAGGGTTGCTCAAGGCATCATGCATCCTGCTATCTTTTACCTGTGACCCCTGTCCAGTTGTGACGGCTCTACCGGACTATCGGGCCACATCGACGACGCGGTTGAAGTCACTGGCTAAAATAATTGGTCTAGATGAAAGACAGCCAGCCACTTTCTGCTTTGAGCCAAATCATTCACACAACCACAGCAGAGCATTTTTGTACATTTCATCTGCTATGAGGAGATGGTCACCCACCACCTCCTTAACTCTGGAGATGGCAAAGTTGCCTCCACAGCAGAATACCAAGGATAGAGGAACAGGAATCGTTATCTCCTGACCAGATCGATGGCCTATGGGAGCACAACTGTGACCGTAGCCTATGTGTGTTGAAGTGGGGTATTCCGTATTCCTGCAGAAACAGGTCAGCTTTTACCTTTTCAAGGTCAAAACACATTGGATAGCAGTCTTAACACTATGCACATTAATGGATGCATCATTTAAACTCATTTCAAATTGTGCCTCACTTACCAGACTTGTTGTCTGTGACAGTTCCAGCTCTTCGGTAAGCCGAAGAAGTGGGGAGGAAAGGCACTCCTTCGCTTCATGGCTCCACGCTCAGATGAGTTACTTACCTTCTTGCGGCAGCACGATGGCGCAGTGGTTAGCATTGCTGCCTCGCGGCACAGAGGACCCGGGTTCGATCCCGACCCCAGGTCACTGCCTGTGTGGAATTTATTTTTTTAAATTGCAGTATTAAACGTAAATGCAACAAGAGGTAATTCAGGCCTTCCTTTTAAAAATTTTAAAAACATTTTTTCAATTAAGGGGCAATTTAGTGTGGCCAATCCACCTACCCTGCACATCTTTGTGTTGTGGGGGTGAGACCCACGCAGGCCCAGGAAGAATGTGCAAACTCCACATGGACAGTGACCCGGGGCCGGGATCGAACCTGTGTCCTCGGCACCGTGAGGCAGCAGTGCTAACCACCCCACCACCCAATTCTGGCCTTCCTAACCCTATGCTAGTGATGTACATTTTTCTAAAACATAGAACCAAGAGAGAAATAGAACACTTCTTTTACACTTTGCTTGAAAGGAGATATTGCATTAAATATACATGAGTTAATCATGAATTTGAATGAACGTGGTGAAGGCATTTTATTGCAAAGGAAGTTAGTATGTCTGAGTTATTCATTAAAATTAAAAATGTGACCTCCCATGGGTTGAAGTACTCTTGGAAAAGACAAACCTTGTTCAAAGTTTCTCTCTTTTCGAAGATTGTGGCAGCTGCCTCCGGGATGTCGGATTGGTTCAATATCTGAAGGTACTTCACCTCTCGCAATACAGCAACAAGCTGCAACATAACATTCCACCAAAAAATATTGCATAACTAGTTAGAAAATTCTTAAATAATTAATGTCGCAGCATTATGCACCACAGGTAAATATCTCTAAATAGTTGGTTTATTTTATAATCTTTTACTATTTATTTATTTCTACAGTTGATTAGCTTATTTTAGACAAAGCAGGGAACAAATGGAGGGGGCAGATTCACATGCCCATAACACAGCCTGTCCAAAGTTACAGAGCATGTAACTAAACTGTTAAGTTCTTTTACAAATAATGATTGTTTTCAGCAAATCTCACTTTGGTTGTTGATCATGTCTATCGACTGCGGAGATTGGCGATCAATAATTTGACAGAGCTCATACCGTTCTGCAAGCTGCTCTGAAGAAATCATATTGGACTTGAAATGCTAACACAGGATGGGATTTTACTGGCCCATCCCGCTGAAGGCAACTTCCACCCCACTATCATAGAATTTACAGTGCAGAAGGAGGCCATGCGGTCCATTGAGTCTGCACTGGCCCTTGGAAAGAGCACCCTACTTAAGCCCACACCTCCACCCTATCCCTGTAACTTAGTCACTCCATCTTACCTTTCTGGACACTAAGGGCAATTTAGCATAGAATAGACTCATAGAATTTACAGTGCAGAAGGAGGCCATTTAGCCCATTGCGCCTGCACGGCCCTTGAAAAGAGCTCCCTGCTCAAGCCCACACTTCCACCCTATCCCCATAACCTAGTTTTTATTTCTGTTCTACAAGCTGTTGGAATTCGTTTTTTATTAAACGGTTGCCCATTATTTTATATGACCTGATTAAAGATGTCATTCGATGCAAAGGAAGCTTTTATCACAGCTCGGACTTCTTTCCTGTTTTTATTCAATAGTCTTGTCAATTTTAAAGAAACTAGTGAAATAGCAGGAACAAATGTAGTTTTCTTTCACATTTCCTTCATCAAGCTTCCACTCTCTTCTAGGGCATTTCTAGTATGTATGGATATACATGCAAACACATAGAAGTTACAAGGTGAAGGTGAGGTAGAGAGTGACTGCCCTTAGCATCAAGACAGCATTTGGCAGAGTGTGGCATCAAGGACCTCCAGCAAAATTGGAGTCAATGCAAATCAGGGGGAAACTTGCCATTGGTTAGAGTATAAAGGACGACATCCGGTGGCGGCAGGTGGAGGGAAAGCGCATGTTGGGTGGCTCCTGCCTGAGGCGTGTTTTTAAGGGTTTTAATGTCCGGTCCTGGGGGCAATTTGTGAACGGTTGGGTGTAGGAAAGTATAAAGAAGGCAAAGAATGTCAAAAAGTCAAAGGAAAACAGTCGTGAAGGGAGGGAGTGAGGGTTCACTGTCGAGTGAGAGGGCCAGCCCGGGAGTTGGCAAGATGGAGGCTGGGCTGCTGGGTGGGGCCCCACTGCTTACAGCAGAGAAGATGATTGAGATGATGTCCTTAACAGTTGGAGAACCAGTTCGCAACACATATGGAGGTGCTAAGAAAGACAATGGCAGTGGCATTGAAGGCGTTGGTGGAGGAGGCAATTGCCCCGATGAGGGTGGCTGTGTCGAAGACATCGGTCGAGGTGAGGGAGCAGGGCGAGAAGATGAAGGGAGTGGAGGAGGCCATGTCGCAGCACAGTGACCAGCTCACCTCAATGGGAGATGAGCTGCGGAGGGTGGTCGAGGCCAATAAGGGGCTGCGAGCAAAGCTGGATGACTTGGAGAACTGCTTGAGGCGGCACAATTTGAGGATTGTGGGCCTGCCCGAGGGGGTGGAGGGCTCGAGGCCGATGGAGTACTTTGCCAAGATGTTGGAGGAACTGATGGGGGAGGGAGAGGAACCCTCTCGGTATGAACTGGACCAAACTCATCAGTCGCTGAGGCCTAAGCCAAAGTTGAATGAGCCGCCAAGGACAGTAATCATCTGTTTTCACAGATACCACATGAAGGAGAAGGTCTTGAACTGGGCAAAGAAGAACCAGGAGGTGCAGTGGGCTGGTGCTGGTGTCGCATTTACCAGGACTTGGCGGTGGAACTGGCAAGGAGGCGACCGGCTTTCAGACAAGTGAAGACGGCATTGTACAACAGTGGGGTACGGTTTGAAGTGGTGCATCCAGTGATGCTGTGGGTGACCTACAATGCCAGTGACTTCTATTTAGAGACGTGGAGGTGGCGGAGGCGTTTGTGAAGGCAGAAGGGTTGGGCAGAAATGAAGAATGTGACTGAAGAGGTATTGTAGACTGCAGAAGGGGAGTTGGACGAGTGCATATATGTAGTTTTGACTTATATTTTTATTTTTACTTCATGCTGTTATAGGAGGTTTATTTTTTTTTAATCGTTATTCTTTGTTGCGACAGTTTTTCAGCTTCTCCATCCTGTGCCCTGGCATGACAGGGGGAACTGCTGGAATTCATAACACTCGAGAAAGTGAAGTTTGAGTTGAGGGGAAGGATGGAAGGTTTCTACAACTCATGGGCTTTGTTTATTATGCATTTTCAAGAATTGGATGTTGAACATTTGAGGGGGGCGGTTGGAGTGTATAAGTTATTAGTGGTTATGTATGGGTTGATTCATTTTCTTTGGTGTTTGTATTTAAAATGTTGAGGGCTGCTTGGGGGTGGGTGGGATGAAGGGATTGTTGACCAGGGATTGCCACTGTCAGTGGGCTAGACAGCTGGTTTGTGATGCAGAACAAGGCCAGCAGCGCGGGTTCAATTCCTGTACCAGCCTACCCGAACAGACACCGGGGATGTGGCAACTAGGGGCTTTTCACAGTAACTTCATACTTGTGACAATAAAAGATTATTATTGTATTTGTTACTGTTGATTAGCTGTTGGTGGGTGTAAATTTGATGGAACTGTGAAAAAGGAGGAAAATAAAAATTTAGTTTTTAAAAATACGTAGTATAAAGGGCAAAAGATTGCGGCTTTTGGAGGTCAATCATCTCAGTTCCAGGACATCACTGCAGGTGTTCCTCAGGGTAGTGTTCTAGGCCCAATCAAATTCAACTGCTTCATCAATGACCTTCACTCATCATAAGGTCAGAAGTAGGGATGTTCACTGATAATTGCAAAGTATTCAGGAACATTCACGACTCCTCAGATACTGAAGCAGTCCATGTCCAAATGCAGGAAGACCTACACAATATCCAATCTTGGGTTGACAAGTGGCAAGTAACAATCACACCACACATGCACCTGGCAATGACCATCTCCTGGCAATGAGAGTCGAACATCGCCCCTTGACATTCAATGGCATTACCATTGCTGAATCCTCCTATCAACATCCTGAAGGTTACCATTGATGAGAAACAGAACTCCCGCCACCATCGACACACAGTAGTAGCAATGTGTACCATCTACAAGATGACTGCGGAAAATAACCGAAGCTCCTTAGACAGTACCTTTCAAATCCATGACAGCCACCATCCATGACTTAATATGTTGTTAAAAACCCAGTGACAGGGTGTTCTGTCCCCCCCTTCCACCCCGGGAGAGGGTGTTCTGCCCCCCCTCCACCCAGGGGAGAGGGTGTTCCGTCCCCCCCCTCCACCCTGGGGAGAGGGTGTTATGTCCCCCCCTTCCACCCTGGGGAGAGGGTGTCCTGTCCCCCTCCACCCTGGGGAGGGTGTTCTGTCCCCCTCCGCCCCCCCCCCCTTCCAGGGAGAGGGTGTTCTGTCCCGCCCCCCTCCACCCTGGGGAGACCCCACCCTGGGGAGAGGGTGTTCTGTCCCCCCCTCCCGTCCACCCGGGGGAGGGTGTTCTGTCCTGTCCCCCTCCACCCTGGGGAGAGGGTGTTCTGTCCCCCCCTCCCGTCCACCCGGGGAGGGTGTTCTGTCCCCCCCTCCATCCCGGGAGAGGGTGTTCTGCCCCCCCTCCACCCAGGGGAGAGGGTGTTCTGTCCCCCTCCACCCCGGGAGAGGGTGTTCTGCCCCCCCTCCACCCTGGGGAGAGGGTGTCCTGTCCCCCTCCACCCTGGGGAGAGGGTGTTCTGTCCCCCCCTCCCGTCCACCCGGGGAGGGTGTTCTGTCCCCCCCTCCATCCCGGGAGAGGGTGTTCTGCCCCCCCTCCACCCAGGGGAGAGGGTGTTCTGTCCCCCTCCACCCCGGGAGAGGGTGTTCTGCCCCCCCTCCACCCTGGGGAGAGGGTGTCCTGTCCCCCTCCACCCTGGGGAGAGGGTGTTCTGTCCCCCCCTCCCGTCCACCCGGGGAGGGTGTTCTGTCCCCCTCCACCCCGGGAGAGGGTGTTCCGTCCCCCCCTCCACCCTGGGGAGAGGGTGTTCTGTCCCCCTCCACCCTGGGGAGGGTGTTCTGTCCCCCTCCGCCCCCCCCCCCCCCCCCTCCAGGGAGAGGGTGTTCTGTCCCCCCCTCCACCCCGGGGAGGGTGTTCTGTCCTGTCCCCCTCCACCCTGGGGAGGGTGTTCTGTCCCCCTCCGCGCCCCCCCCTCCGGGGAGAGGGTGTTCTGTCCCCCCCCTCCACCCTGGGGAGAGGGTGTTCTGTCCCCCCCTCCCGTCCACCCCGGGGAGGGTGTTCTGTCCTGTCTCCTTCCACCCTGGGGAGGGTGTTCTGTCCCCCCCACCCCGGGAGAGGGTGTTCTGTCCTGTCCCCCTCCACCCTGGGGAGAGGGTGTTCTGTCCCCCCCTCCCGTCCACCCCGGGGAGGGTGTTCTGTCCAGTCCCACTCCACCCCGGGAGAGGGTGTTCTGTCCCCCCCCTCCACCCTGGGGTGAGGGTGTTCTGTCCCCCCCTCCACCCTGGGGAGAGGGTGTCCTGTCCCCCTCCACCCTGGGGAGGGTGTTCTGTCCTGTCCCCCTCCACCCTGGGGAGGGTGTTCTGTCCTGTCCCCCTCCACCCTGGGGAGGGTGTTCTGTCCCCCTCCGCGCCCCCCCCTCCGGGGAGAGGGTGTTCTGTCTCCCCCCGTCCACCCCGGGGAGGGTGTTCTGTCCTGTCCCCCTCCACCCCGGGGAGGGTGTTCTGTCCTGTCCCCCTCCACCCCGGGGAGGGTGTTCTGTCCTGTCTCCTTCCACCCTGGGGAGAGGGTGTTCTGTCCCCCCCACCCGTCCACCCCGGGGAGGGTGTTCTGTCCTGTTTCCTTCCACCCTGGGAAGAGGGTGTTCTGTTCTCCCCCCCCCCCCCCCCCCCTCCATCCCGGGAGAGGGTGTTCTGTCCTGACCCCGTCCACCCCGGGAGAGGGTGACCTGTCCTGTCCCCCTCCACACCGGGGAGGGTGTTCCGACCCCCCCTCCACCCCAGGAGTGGGTGTTCTGTTTCTCCCCCCCCCCCCCCACTCCACCCCGGGGAGAGTGTTCTGTCCCCCTCCACCCCGGGAATGGGTGTTCTGTCCTGTCCCCCTCCACCCCGGGAATGGGTGTTCTGTCCTGTCCCCCTCCACCCTGGGGCGAGGGTGTTCTGTCCCCCACCCTGGGGAGAGGGTGTTCTGTCCCCCACCCTGGGGAGGGTGTTCTGACCTGTCCCCCTCCACCCCGGGAGAGGGTGTTCTGACCCCCCCTCCACCCTGGGGAGAGGGTGTTCGGTCCTGTCCCCCTCCACCCCGGGGAGGTTGTTCTGTACCCCCCCCTCCACCCTGGTGAGAGGGTGTTCTGTCCCATCCTCCACCCTGGAGTGAGGGTGTTCTGTCCCCCCCCTCCACCTCGGGGAGGGTGTTCTGTCCTGTCTCCCTCCACCCTGGGGAGAGGGTGTTGTGTCCCCCCTCCCACCCTGGGGAGAGGGTGTTCTGTTCCCCCCCACCCTGGGAGAGGGTGTTCTGTCCCCCCCCACCCCGGGAGAGGGTGTTCTGTCCTGACCACCCCCTCCCCACCCCAGGAGAGGGTGTTCTGACCCCCCCCCCTCCACCCTGGGGAGAGGGTGTTCTGTCCTGTACCCCTCCATCCCGGGAGAGGGTGCTCTGTCCCCCCCCCTCCACCCCGGGAGAGGGTGTTATGTCCAGCCCCCTCCACCCTGGGGAGAGAGTGTTCTGTCCTGTTCCCCTCCGCCCCGGGGAGTGTGTTCAGTCCCCCCCCACCCCGGGAGAGGGTGTTCTGTCCTGTCCCCCTCCAGCCTGGGGAGGTTGTTCTGTACCCCCCCCCCCCCTCCACCCTGGGGAGAGCATGTTCTGTCCTGATCCCCTCCACCCCGGGGAGGTTGTTCTGTACCACCCCCCCCCCCTCCACCCTGGGGAGTGCGTGTTCTGTCCTGTTCCCCTCCACCCCGGGGAGGTTGTTCTGTAGCGCCCCCCCCCCCTCCACCCTGGGGAGAGCGTGTTAAAAAAAAAAAAACAGTGACGGTTTACTCAACAAAGTGTAACTTTTAACAGCAGGGATAACATAAAATAGAAATTCATGTCAAATCAATGATTTCTAATGGATTTACCTGCAAATACGTTGATGCCAGAAGTTACTGTCAATTTCACAGAGCAATGAAGGAAACGCTGACAGTTTCAGTCATTAAAACCTCAAAATTCAGGCTACTGTGCATGCACTCTCCCCTTCCCACCACATCTTTCCATGTAAGCACAGGAGACAAAACACCTACTCTATAGCTCCTATCTCCTCACCGTGCAAAACCCTAAACTCTCCTTCCAGGTGAAACAATGATTAGCTTGAACTTCTTTCAATATATTATACAGTATTCGCTGTTCACAATGAGGTCTGCTCTGCAAAGGGCAGCATGGTGGCACAGTGGTTACCACTGCTGACTCACAGCTCCAGGAATCCGGGGTCAATTCTGGCCTCGGGTGACTGTGTGTAGTTTGCACGTTCTTCCCGTGTCTGCGTGGGTTTCCTCCGGGTGCTCTGGTTTCCTCTCACAGTCCAAAGCTGTGCATGCTAGGTGGATTGGCCATGCTAAATTATCCCTTAGTGTCCAAACGGTTAGGTGGGGTGACTGGGATACGAGTGTAGGGTGGAGGCGTGGGCTGCTCTTTCCAAGGGCCGGTGCAGACTCGATGGGCCGAATGGCCTCCTGCTGCACTGTAAATTCTATGATTCTATTTGGTGAGACCCTTCACAGCCTTCAGGACTCAACATTAAGCTCAACAATTTCAGGCAGTAATCTCTGTCTCCAATTTACTCTTGATTTTCTCTTATTTTTACAGATCCTTCTGCCATCCACATCTCCTCTAGTGGTTTTTCTTCACTTGCCCAATTACCCTTTGGTCCTGCGCCACCAACTCATTTTGTCATTGAGTATTTCCTGTCTTCTACCCTGTCACAGTATCCCCTTTTCCCACCCTTCCCCTTTCCACTTGTTTCAAACTTATTCCATTTCTAAAAGTTCCCAGTTCTGATAAGAGGTTACCAACCTGTAGCATTAACTCTTTTGCTCTCTCCACAGGCCCTTGCTTCCTGACTTACTGAGTTTATCCAGTTTTCTCTGTTTGTTTGGAGTTCATCAAGTTGTTAAGAATTGGGGAAATTAAGATTAAAAAATAAAATTGGGATAAAATAAAAAGGGGAATTGATAAGGGCAGCTGCCTGAAGTGATGTTTTGATATGCAAATTGGCATACCAGTGAGAAAAGCAAGCGTCTACGTATGTAAGTAGGGGAAAACAGTGGGGTGCAGAAGAGGTAACTTCAAGGTGGAGAAATAAGGGAATTAGATAGAACATAGAAAAATACAGCACAGAACAGGCCCTTCGGCCCACGATGTTGTGCCGAACATTTGTCCTAGATTAAGAACAAATTAATCTACACCCCATCATTCTACCGTAATCCATGTACCTATCCAATAGCCGCTTGAAGGTCCCTAATGTTTCGTACTCAACTACTCCCAGAGGCAGTGCATTCCATGCCCCCCTACTCTCTGGGTAAAGAACCTACCTCTGATATCCCCCCTATATCTTCCACCATTCACCTTAAATTTATGTCCCCTTGTAATGGTTTGTTCCACACGGGGAAAAAGTCTCTGACTGTCCACTCTATCTATTCCCCTGATCAACTTATAAACCTCTATCAAGTCGCCCCTCATCCTTCTCCGTTCAAATGAGAAAAGGCCTAGCACCCTCAACCTTTCCTCGTAAGACATACTCTCCATTCCAGGCAACATCCTGGTAAATCTCCTTTGCACCTTTTCCAAAGCTTCCACATCCTTCCTAAAATGAGGCGACCGGAACTGCACACAGTACTCCAAATGTGGCCTCACCAAGGTTTTGTACAGCTGCATCATCACCTCATGGCTCTTAAATTCAATCCCTCTGCTAATGAACGCGAGCACACCATAGGCCTTCTTCACAGCTCTATCCACTTGCGTGGCAACTTTCAAAGATCTATGAACATAGGCCCCAAGATCTCTCTGCTCCTCCACATTGCCAAGAACCCTACCATTAACCTTGTATTCCGCATTCATATTTGTCCTTCCAAAATGGACAACCTCACACTTTTCAGTGTTAAACTCCATCTGCCACTTCTCAGCCCAGCTCTGCATCCTATCTATGTCTCTTTGCAGCCAAAAACAGCCCTCCACAACACTATCCACAACACCACCAATCTTCGCATCGTCTGCAAATTTACTGACCCACCCTTCAACTCCCTCATCCAAATCATTAATGAAAACACAAACAGCAGAGGACCCAGAACTGATCCCTGCGCTACGCCACTGGTAACTGGGCTCCAGGCTGAATATTTGCCATCCACCACCACTCTCTGACTTCTATCGGTTAGCCAGTTTGTTATCCAACTGGCCAAATTATCCCATGCCTCCTTACTTTCTGCATAAGCCTACCATGGGGAACCTTATCAAATGCGTTACTAAAATCCATGTACACTACATCCACTGCTTTACCTTCATCCAGGTGCTTGGTCACCTCCTCAAAGAATTCAATAAGACTTGTGAGACAAGACCTACTCCTCACAAATCCGTGCTGACTATCCCTAATCAAGCAGTGTCTTTCCAGATGCTCAGAAATCCTATCCTTCAGTACCCTTTCCATTACTTTGCCTACCACCGAAGTAAGACTAACTGGCCTGTAATTCCCAGGGTTATCCCTCGTCCCTTTTTTTGAACAGGGGCACGACACTCACAACTCTCCAATCCCCTGGTACCACCCCTGTTGACAGTGAGGACTAAAAAGATCATTGCCAACGGCTCTGCGATTTCATCTCTTGCTTCCCATAGAATCCTTGGATATATCCCGTCAGGCCCAGTGGACTTGTCTATCCTCAAGTTTTTCAAAATGCCCAACACATCTTCCTTCCTAACAAGTGTCTCCTCGAGCTTACCAGTCTGTTACACACTGTCCTCTCCAACAATATGGCCCCTCTCATTCTTAAATACTGAAGAAAAGTACTCATTCAAGACCTCTCCTATCTCTTCAGACTCAATACACAATCTCCCGCTACTGTCCTTGATCGGACCTACCCTCGCTCTAGTCATTCTCATATTTCTCACATATGTGTAAAAGGCCTTGGGGTTTTCCTTGATCTTACCCGCCAAAGATTTTTCATGCCCTCTCTTAGCTCTCCTAATCCCTTTCTTCAGTTCCCTCATGGCTATCTTGTATCCCTCCAGCGCCCTGTCTGAACCTTGTTTCCTCAGCCTTACATACGTATCCTTCTTCCTCTTAACAAGACATTCAACCTCTCTTGTCAACCATGGTTCCCTCACTCGACCATCTCTTCCCTGCCTGACAGGGACATACATATCAAGGACACGTAGTATCTGTTCCTTGAACAAGTTCCACATTTCAATTGTGTCCTTCCTTGACAGCCTATGTTCCCAACTTATGCACTTCAGTTCTTGTCTGACAGCATCGTATTTACCCTTCCCCCACAGGAATTGGCACATATATGCTTAAAAGTGGAATTGGCACGTATATGCTTAAAAACTGGGCCGTCAGGGTGGTTAACATCAAAGGGAAAGAATAATATAGCCATAATAATTGGGGAAAGAGACACAATAGCAGCAGCTACCATCACAGCCACACCCAGCTGCAAAGAGGGCACCACGGTAGCACAGTTGCTTCAAAGCTCCAGGGTCCCAGGTTCGATTCCCGGCTTGGGTCACTGTCTGTGTGGAGTCTGCACGTTCTCTCCGTATCTGTGTGGGTTTCCTCCAAGTGCTCCGGTTTCTCCCACAGTCCAAAGAGGTGCAGGTTAGGTAGATTGGCTATGCTAAATTGCCCTTAGTGTTCAAAAAGGTTGGGTGGGGTGGCGGGGAGGGTGGAGGTGCTCTTTCCAAGGACCGGTGCAGACTCGATGGGCCGAATAGCCTCCTTCTGCACTGTAAATTCTATGAAAACAGTCTCCCCGAAAACAAGTTATTGCTAAAAGGAGGCTGGTTAAAACTAAAAACTCGAACTAAGAAAATTATACCTTTGCTGAAACTGAAGATGGTTTACCCAAACGTGGACAAACAACCTGTGCATGGTAATTATCTGCTGGATTTAGCTCACAGAGCTGTATAATATTGGATGTTGTTTGAGAAAAAGGGGTGTCTCAGAGTTCAGAAAACGTAGGTAGCTGGAAATAAAGTGTGATACAGTGTGTGCGTAGCCATCAGTGTAGTTAAGTGTACTATTACAGTGGGCTAAACAGCTGGCTTGTAATGCAGAACAATGCCAGCAGTGATGGTTCAATTCCCGTACCGTCTCCCCGAACAGGCGCCGGAATGTGGCGACAGGGTCTTTTCACAGTAACTTCATTGAAGCCTACTTGTGACAGTAAGTGATTATTATTATAGTCCTTCTTGTGTGTTTTTCTGTTAAGTCTATAAACATTCTTAATTAATTGATCATAAAAAGATGAGACTGTTCCTCCTTGGTTTGCATTTCTTTTCTCACAATATATCAAATTGAAAATATACACCACTAAGGACCGGTGTTCCAAGTTATTCAGGGCTTTGGGATACCCTCGCATCTAACATGAGCTGAGTTCTTAACACAGTTCAGAAAAAAACACACGTTGTTGCAGGAAATTGCTTTCTGGCTTCGTGTGTTCTTTTTCTTTCTTCTGTATCTTCTGTTGAAGAATTCTGGCAGATTGAGGCAAGTTATTTCTATTCTAACACCTTTCTATATTTTATTCAGTTCAGTTGATTACAAATCAGAATCGACCACAGTTTCAAAACATTTGGACTCAGAAATTGGACCATGGCCAAGTTAGAGTGTGATTCGGATATAGCACACACTGCATTCACCTAAACAAGTCTGTTGCAGGTTCTCGGCAAATTGATCAGCCAGCCTCACTTACTTATTAACCAACTCAGCAGAATGGCAGGGAGCAGCAAGATTGGTTTGCTGTGAGGGGATCTAATGCAAGAGACAATCAAAAAGGTGCTCCTGTAGCTCCATACTCAAGCTTTTAAAAAATACTTAGCTTTTCAGCGCTATCTCCAGGGCTAGGCAGCATGTGGATCTGGTAATGCTGAAGGCAGCAGACACCTTCAACCGCAATACCGCTCCACCTACACAGTCAGCATCCACTGATTTCCAGTTCTATTTCAGCACTTTGAGCACCTTGCATGAAATATGGGTGCTACTGATTGCTCTTGGGGAAGCCACCTTCCATTCTAACTTTATGGCACTTTCTCTCTGTTCCCAGGCAATGATATATAAAGTAATGAAGAGCATACTCTATGACACACGGCATCAATAATCTTTGCATGCATGGCCTTGCATCTCCCTGTCACAGAGATCCCCTGGAGTAGCCTGAAAAGAGCCTGTTCTGTAAAATGTGTTGACAGTGGCCTCCTTCATACCCATTGAGAGCAGTACTTGTTGAGGACCATGGTTTAAGATCCTCATGCAGGTTCCTAAAGCAGCTTTTGAGAAACAAACTCTTCTGATTTTAAGGGGATGGACTGCATTCTTGTGGTGTGACATCGGGGGCGGAATTCAACGACCCCCCGGCGGGTCGGAGAATCGCCGGCGGGCCGCGCGAATCACGCCACGTCGCTCCGATGCCGGGACGGCGTGGCACAGGTCGGGGTATGCACCGACCCTCCGGCCCGGGCCGGTGCGCTGATTCTCCGGCCCGGATGGGCCGAGCGGCTGTCAACAAAAAGCCGAGTCCCGCCAGCACTGTTCTAACATCCTCTGAGCCGGCGGGACCTCGGCGTTGAAGGGTCCGGGGGCAGCCTGTGGTGGGGGAGGGGGGGTCAGACCACCGGGGGGGGGGGGGGGCTGCTCCAGCACCGTGCTACCCCACTGTGGCCCGGAGAATCAGGTCTCGGAACGGGCGCCTGAGTAAAACACTCCCGTTTTTACGCCGGCTTCGGCACTTTGCCGCCCGATGGGAGAATCCCGCCCCTGATTCTTTCCCCTCAGAGCTGTGTGGGAAGTGGCGAGAATTTCATTCCCTACAATTCAAGTTTGACCCAATAACATGTTATGCTCGGGTAGAGTTTACACCAGTATTTTCTCGATGTAACTTTACTGGGATTTCCTACAGATACCCTGGAGCAGCTACGTAAATGGTCACCAAGTTACGAAGAAGAACTAAGAAATCCTTACATAAATTCAAAACATCTAATTTTACAGGTTTCATTTTAATAAATTTGAATCTGAATATTAACCAGTATTGTACCTGATGGTCAAAGTTCACACTGAGAAAACCAGTTTCAAAATTACGCTTGATAATTGACTGATCCAAGTTGAACTGGCAGATTTCATGGACCCCGCTTGTCCACGACAAGTAAATCTGTTCTTCATACTCATCCAATAAAGTCAGCATCTCCATATATTTTTGATACACCATCCCAGCTTCATGGCCTTCAAGATTTCTAAAGGAGATATTATACAAAAAACTCATTCCAATTCATTTTATTTTATATCAACAACATAATAAAGGAATAATCGATTAGAATGAATCTCATTCTAGTTCCAAGGATTATTATAGAATCCTGATTGTATCAATGTGGTTCATCCTATAACATAAATCAGTGACAATCAGAGCACCAATGCCCTGTGCACAAGTAGCTTGCTGGCTGCAGAGCTCCAGAGAGACTTTGCAGCAGCTTGGATCATAACCCGAGAATCGTGCTTGGTACAGGAGATCTGTAAACTATATCTATCAAGCTAAAACGGAGAGGAAGACATTTATTTCACATTTATTTCATAAAATAATCCTGAATTGGGCCAATGTTTATATCTGTACTTTTTGCTACTGATCTACGAAAAAGCTCGTAATTTTGCAGGCCGTTCTTCTCATGTTAAATCTCAAATCTCTTCACCACAATCATTCTTGTTTCTCTCGCAAATTAATGTACATTCATTATTTCTTCCAATGTGCAAATATTCCATTCTGCAGACTCGTATTCCTATTAATATTTTCATTGCCACAAAACCAAGATTCACTGGACAAACAAAATCGTAGAATTGCATATTCCTTCAGTTTGCCTTTCTTTAAAAAAAAATATCAGGCTTCTAAACTCAACATTAACATTTTTCAATTATTT
Organism: Scyliorhinus torazame; assembly: GCF_047496885.1. Lineage (NCBI taxonomy): Eukaryota > Metazoa > Chordata > Chondrichthyes > Carcharhiniformes > Scyliorhinidae > Scyliorhinus > Scyliorhinus torazame. The sequence continues at coordinate 193,614,079 of NC_092712.1, read as the reverse complement.
GCTCCTAGTTACTGTCGCCTGGTGGAGGTTGGAACCCCACCATGACCTCCCTCTGTTATTCTTTAGTCCTTCAATCTTTAGGTTTTTAAAGCACCAGCTTGTTGTATGCGTCATTACAGAGTGCAAAGTTTCCTCTTGTGTAAGGAATTTCTTTATGCAGAAATAAGTGGCCAAGGCAAAAATTTTAAGTTAATGTTTACAGGTATTTAATGAAAATTACAAAATATTGTAATGAGATGAATGTCATTGATTTTTCCAACTGAAAAACCAAGTCAAACATCTTCCAGCCACGCTGCGGCCAAAATGCAGTGTGCCGAGGCTCAACATGGCCAGTAAATGACAGGAGACTCCGCCCCAGATATCTGCCCGGCTCGCCACACCTCGTGAGATCTAACGTGATCTCGCGAGACGTCACGATGTGAAGCTCGCCCATTGTGGGCGGGATTATTTTTGGCAAATCTGCATAGTAGAGCGAGACAGCTAGTCCCACTCTAAAAAGCAGTTCCCTGAGGTAACCAAGGCATTGGGATCTATCCCCTTCACCCTGGTGACCTCGGGGGAGCACCATTCAGTACTGATCTCCACAAATGGGTACCACGCAGAACTGCACTTGTGGGGGTCTCCGAGGGGATTTGAGGTCCCCAGGTGCATGCCTTCTGGGCAGTGTGATACCCTGGCACTGCTGGTGCCACCTGTACACCTTGGCAGTACCAGTCTGGCACCCTGGCAGTTCCACCTGGGTGCCAGCCTGCCACTGCCTAGGTGCTCAGATGGCACTGCCAGCTGGTGGGGGCACGCCAGGCTGGCATTGCCAAGCTGCCATTTTTTGTGTGCCGTGATCGGGCGGGGAGGTGCCCTGTGGGGGTGTGAGGGAAGGCTCGGGGATCCCCTTACAGTGAGTTGGGGCTTGGGGGCTCAAGAGATCTGAACGCCATTTATAAATGGGGTCCCGATCCCTGCCCGCAGAGCAGGGACTAAGTGCAGACTCGGCCACACATTCCCCACTAAGGCCCTGTATCTAACCGGAGTCACTTTAGATAGCGTGTTTCTTGGCGCTCAAACAGCGGGAAACACGTGATTACACGCGCTCGCTACGGGACATAGTTTCCATTTGTTTTAATCGCTCCCAAAGACACATATTTAAAGTTTTTTAAAAAGCAAAAGACTAAATCAGGAAAAATTGATCAAGTGGGACCAAACTTAGCATTAAAAAGATGGAAGGAGTAAATAAAGGCGAATAAATGAAGACGGAGGAATTTCAGTTTGAAGGGGAACTTTGGGGAACATTAACTCAGATACATCGTGCTGAGTGATTTCATGATCCACAATCACCAGTGGGGATCAGGACTGGTAAGAAATGCATCCGGAAAGTTACAAACCTGCAGGGCAGTTTTTAATGTTGTGACCGGAGTCTCACGCACCAGCTAGGCAGCTGGAAAGAGCCCAGCATTGCCACTCTGAGAAAGGCCCACCAGTATTAACTGGCTATCAGACAGTTAACTAGCCAGTGGTGGGCCTTCTCTGAGATCAAGGATCCCCGGGTCAGAGATTTTACCTTCAATCAGAGGTTGGCAACTCTCCATTGCAGGCAGAATCAGCAGATGTGGCGGCAGCTACTGGCAATGTACCCACAGAAAGGCCTAGGATCACAACAGGACACAGACCACGGGCGAGTGTGCAATGGCTCACAGTGAAACCAATCCCGGGTCCTAGATTGACACTGAGCATCTGGAAACAAGGGTCACACCCGAGAGCCTTTGCTTTTTTCAGGCATTTGCTTTTTTCAGGCATTCTAAGTGTGACTGCCCTGCCCGTGGCTGGTTCAAACAAGCGGAACAAGGTTGAGAGTTTGTGACCCTTAAGCATGCATTAATTGCCCACTTAAGGGCCTGAATTGGGTAGCATGTTGGGAAGGCCGTCCATGAGCCTTCCCACAGCAGACTTAATCAGGGCAGAGGCGGAAAGGCAGCAGGATCCCCACCGAGAAACTCCTTGCCCTCGTCTAAACTCACCTAATCGAAGGGCATTAAATTCCACACATGGTCTTTCAGTTTCTCCATAAATGTAAATTATTGAACATTAAATCACAGACTGTGTGGTCATAATTTACTGACATGTGAGCAACGTAGCTGCTGAATCGCCCCTAATAACTAACACTAGAGAAAAAATACGAAGGTAACTTTTTTAAATTCATATTTACGCAATGCTCGCCTTTCCAGTGAAGCCCACATCCCATAAAAATGAATTTTGTGGACGTTTACCTAGTGTTTTTTTATCTAGTGATCATTTTTGTATTTATTTCCATCCCCTGTTTGGATCCTGATTATTTTGTATTTTTGAAATGCCATTAGTGTCTTCTACCATGAAGACTGACGCAAAGTATTTATTTAACTCACTGCCTCATAGCCCCGGGTCACTGTCCATGTAGAGTTTGCAAATTCTTTTATTTTTAGGATACATTTTATTGAGGCATTTATAATTTTAACATTTTAACATATTAACATTCTAAATAACAGAATGGTCCACCACACGCAAAAAACCCACAGTAACATACCCACCTTCCCCCGCCCCAACCCCTAGCTACCCATATATTAGAACCCCTGCCCTTATTCTCCACTTCCATGCCTCCCCTCCCCCCCCCCCCCCAACCCCACCCCCTCCCCCCCCCCCTCCTTCTGCTGACGGTCAGTTTTCCTTAAAGAAGTCAATGAACGGCTGCCACCTCCGAGCGAACCCCTGTAATGAACACCTTAAGGTGAACTTAATCTTCTCTAGCCTGAGAAACTCTGCCATGTCACTGACCCACACTCCTGACTTTGGAGGCTCCGAGTCCCTCCATCCCAGCAAAATCCGTATCTGGGTCACCAGGGAGGCTAAGGCCAAAACATCGGCCTTTCTCCCCCACCCTGGGCTCCCGGATCTTTCGACACTCCGAATACTGTCACCTCTGGACTCGGAGTCACCCTCACTTCCAGGACCTCTGATAGGACACCTGCGAATCTCTGCCAAAATCCCCTCCACGGCGGACACGCTCAGAACATATGTACATGCTTTGCCGGACTGCCCCGCATCGCCCACACCTGTCCTCCACCTCCTCAAAATACCAACTCATCCGGGCCACAGTCATATTAGCCCTGTGGACCACTTTGAACTGGATCAGGCTAAGCCTGACACACGACGAGGATGCACTGATTCTTTTCATGGCCTTCTCCCATAGCCCAACTTCCAACTCTCCCCCCCCCCCCCACCCACCCCAAAACACGAGTTCCCACTTCCTCGTCCCCTCCCCGATTGGGGCCCCTTCTCAATTCACCATTTCCTTATATATTTCCGAGACCTTCCCCTCCTCAACCACTGTTTTTCACATCACCTTATCCTGTGGTCCCTTTTGTGAGGGCCACGAAGAATCCAGCACGAATTTCAAGGATACAAAGAAATAACATTTATTTACAATAACATATATATGCACAACAGCAGCAACCTCGCTTGCTGCTTACTCCTTCCTGCTGGTTCCAAACTGGCCACTTTATTTATACAGGGAGTCTGCTAATGATTTCTCCGCCCCCCCCTTATTGGGGAAGCTCATACTCCCACAGGATTGTGGGATTGTCATTAGTCCCCAGCCAATGGTAAGCAGGCAGGTTATAACATCCCTCCCCCCCCCCCCAAAGTCCAAGGAATCCACCGAAGACCCTGGCGAAGGAGGGCGTCGGACTCGTTTTGCCGCAGGCCGGACATCATTTGCACGAGGCGCTGGATCGGGCGGCGTGTAACGAGACGGAGACCGGCACTTCTGTGAACGGCGTAACGGTTGTATATCCACGGCCCGTGGGCCCGAGGATTCCCCATCTGATGCGTCCTGTGTCTCCATCTCGGAGTCAGAGTCTGCTGCCTCTGTCATCTCGGCGTCTCTATCTCCACGCGGTTCTGTAACGACCTGCGCAGGCTTTGAGTGAGGCACCAGAGGAAGATTGTGAGGGCTACTTTCCATTGTCTCTGCGGCTGTAGAAATGAGCTCCGGGGGCGGGGAATCTTTGGAAGGGATAGTCTTCTGGACCGAACGTGGTCTACATGTTTGCTCTGGAGACGACCCTGGGTTTGCACCTGGTAAGATATAGGGCCCGTTTGGCGAAAGATTACGCCAGGGACCCAATGGGCACCACCAGCAAAATTGTGAACGAACACTGGGTCACCGGGCGCAAACTGCCGAATCGGCAGATGCCGAAAAAACCCTGTCCCTGCCGTTCTTGTGTGCGACGTACTTTTGCGCCAATGTCCGGGAAAACCATACTAAGGTGGGTGCGAAGTCTCCGGCCCATTAGGAGTTCTGCTGGAACAACCCCAGTCACCGTATGGGGGGTGGTCCTATACGAAAACAAAAAGCGAGTCAGTCTCGTGTCCATTGACCCGGAAGACTGCTTCTTTAGGCCTCGTTTGAATATCTGCACTGCGCGCTCCGCCAACCCATTTGAAGCCAGGTGGTATGGGGCAGTGCGGATATGGCGTATGCCGTTCATCTTCATGAACCTCGCAAACTCCTCACTGGTGAATGGAGTGCCGTTATCTGTGACCAGCACCTCGGGGAGGCCATGTGTACTAAAAGACAAACGCATCTTCTCAATTGTTGCGCAGGACGTTGTGCCAAGCATCTTATGCACCTCTAGCCATTTAGACTGGGCGTTGATTAATAAAAGGAACATGGATCCTTGAAAAGGGCCGGCGAAATCCACATGCAAGCGGGCCCAAGGCCGCCCTGGCCATTCCCAGTGATGTAGGGACACGGCCGGCGGAAGCTTCTGATGCTCCGGACAAATGGAGCAGTTTTGGGCCACCTTCTCAATGTCGGCGTCGAGGCCTGGCCACCAAACATAACTCCGGGCCAACATTTTTATTTTGGTCACACCTGGATGCCCATTGTGCAAGTCTCTTAGTATCAGCTCCTGTCCTTTTTCCGGGACAATCACACGCGTCCCCCACAAGGGGATGCCGTCTTCCACGCTGAATTCTGACAGCTTGGAGGAAAATGCCCGCAACTCGCCTGGGAGCTGTCTATGCTGCCCACCATACAGGACTATGTGTCGAACCTTTGACAGTACTGGCTCCGTCTGGGTCCACTCACGGATCTGTGATACCGTGACAGGCAAGGTGTCCATAAAATTTAGGGTTGCAACCACCTCACCGGTCGTGGGGGTCGACATGGGGCCGGTCTATAAAGGCAATCAGCTCAGTGCGTCGGCATTCGCTATCTGCGTTCCTGGTTTGTGCTCCAGAGAATACTCGTATGCAGCGAGCAACAAAGCCCAGCGCTGGATCCGTGCGAAAGCAATGGGCGGTATTGGCTTATCCTCTCTGAAAAGTCTCAGCAGAGGCTTATGATCAGTCACGATAGTGAAGTGGCGGCCATACACGTATTGGTGCAAACGTTTCACCGCAAAGACCACCGCCAGGCCCTCCTTCTCGATCTGCGCGGACTTTTTTTCCGCTGCAGTCAATGTGCGGGAGGCAAAAGCTATCGGCCGCTCGGCCCCGTTCTCCATCTTGTGGGACAGGACGGCCCCAATACCATACGGGGATGCATCACGTGACGAGCAAAGGCTTTCCAGGATCATAGTGGGTTCGTAACCCAGACGACAACAATTGTTGTTTTACCCGCCGGAAAGCGGTTTCTTGCAGCTGACCCCAACCCAGGTGTGATTTTTCTTTAGCAGAAGATGCAACGGGGCCAGCGTAGTTCCCAGATTGGGGAGGAACTTCCCGTAATAGTTTACGAGGCCGAGAAAAGAACGATGATGCGAAATGTCAGTCGGGGCGGGGGCCTGCTGAATCGCGCGCACCTTCTCTGCGACGGGGTGCAAACCTTCACGGTCCACCCGATAACCCAGGTAGACTACTTCCTTCGCCTGAAAGACGCACTTTGTGCGACGTAAATGGACTCCAGCCTCCGAAAATTGTCTACGGACAGCCTCCAGATTTTTCAAATGTTCCTGCTCCGACGTCCCTGTGATCAAAACGTCATTTAAGTAGACAGCGACACGCGGTAAACCTCTCAAAATGCCCTCCATAACGCGTTGAAAAATAGCACAGGCAGAGGATACTCCAAAGGGCAAACGTGTATATTCGTATGGCCCCGTTGTCTATTAATCGTTACATATGGTCGGGAGGCAGGGTCCAGCTCCAACTGTAGGTAGGCGTGACTCATATCTAATTTTGTGAACGAGAGTCCAACTGCAAGCTTTATGTAGAGATCCTCTATGCGAGGCATTGGATAATGGTCGAGTCGGGAAGCCGTATTCACTGTAAGTTTATAGTTGCCGCACAAGCGGACTGTGGCATCTGGCTTCATTACAGGTATAATTGGTGCTGCCCAGTCAGCGAAACGGACGGGCCTGATAATACCCAAAGTTTCCAAACGAGTGAGCTCCCCTTCTACCTTCTCGAGCAAGGCGTAAGGCACCGGGCGCGCCCGGAAATAGCACGGCGTGGCTCCTGGTTCGACTTGGATACGGGCTATGGCCCCTTTTATTTTCCCCAAACCGGGCTGGAATACATCTGGGTATCGTCCTGGCACCTCAGTCAACCCTCCAGAAACTGTTTGGAGGATGTGCTGCACTGCAAGCGCAAATGGCGCAACCAGTCCCGACCCAACAGGCTGGGCCCATGGCCGCGCACCACGATAAGTGGGAAACGCCCCTCCTGGCGTCCATAAACAACAGGGGTCATCGTAGTTCCTGCAATGTCCAATGGTTCCCCCGTGTAGGTGGCCAACCTGGCCTGTGTGTCAGTTAATGTAAGGGTCTGTATACCCTGCTTGATGTGGTCGAATGTCCTCTGGGCGATCACGGAGACCGCTGCGCACAACTCCATCTCAAGCGGGTGACCATTGACCCGTACTGTTACCTTAATGGGGGCCACACGGGGAGCTGCCACACAATGCAGCTGCAGGCAGTCATCCTCCATCTCCACGTCTTCAGGAGTAGTCGCCGCAGGTTCATCCACATGGAAGGTACGGCCCCTGGGCTGGTCCCAGTTTCGGTCGGAACGACGGCGCCTCTGGCGCCCCCAGGACCTCCGTCCGCGACGGGGTCGGTGCCTACAAGTCTGACATGGACATGGCTCCTCATCCATTGGTTCTGGAGAAGGCTCCCTGCGGGGAGGAATGTCCGATGGCCACTGGCGTCGACCTGGATGTCGTCTAGCCCAAGGTACCGCAGGAGTGCGGGGGGCTGTTTTCGGACGGTAGGGGTTGTGCCCCAAGGCATGCACCTCCATTCCCTGTAGCTCCTGCACTCCTTGTTCTGTGCTCTCTCGGGACAATACTATTTGAATGGCCTGTTGAAAAGTCAATGTTGGCTGAGCTAACACCTTTCTCTGGGTGGCCGCATTGTTAATACCGCAAACCAAACGGTCGCGTAACATTTCTGACAAGATCTCACCATAGTCACAGTACTCCACAATCCTGCGTAGCCTGGATAGAAAGTCGGCAAGGGATTCTCCTGGGGTCCTCTCAGCGGTATTAAACCGGTAACGTTAGACTATCGTGGACGGGGTTGGGTTAAAATGCTGCCCCACTAAACTCACAAGTTCATCAAACATTTAGGTGTCCAGCGCAGCTGGGTATGTAAGGCTCCTAATCACCCCAAACGTATGCGGGCCGCAGGCGGTGAGCAATATGATCACCTGGCGCTCGTTTTCGGTGATATAGTTTGCCCGGAAATAGTAATGCACCTGTTGTGCATACTGGTTCCAGCTTTCCAGCGCAGCATCAAAAACATCCAAACGTCCATACAGAGGCATGTTGTAATAGAAAACAACTTCCAACCTGTATCCAACAAAAATCCAGGGAGGTGGTTTCTGCAGTGTAGACAGCTATTCACTTTAACCCTCATCGCCAGTTTTGTGAGGGCCACGAAGAATCCAGCATGAGTTTTAAGGATACAAAGAAATAACATTTATTTACAATAACATATATATATATATATACAAAAGCAGCAGTAACTTCGCTTGCTGCTCACTCCTTCCTGCTGGTTCCAAACTGGCCAACTTTATTTATCCAGGGAGTCTGCTAATGATTTCTCCGCCCTCCTCATTGGGAAAGCTCATACTCCCACAGGATTGTGGGATTGTCATTAGTCCGCAGCCAATGGTAAGCAGGCAGGTTATAACAGTCCCCTTAGACAAAGGCGAGGGAAGCTTGGAACCTGCCTCCGGACAAAGTCCCGTACCTGCAGGTACCGCAATCCATTCCCACCCGGTAACTCAAACTCCTCCTCTAGCTCCTCCAGGCTCGGGAAACCCTCCTCAATGAAGAGATCCCCAAATGTCTCATCCCTGCCTGTTGCCACCTACTAAAGCCGCCATCCAGCCCCCCCCCGGAGCGAACCGGTGATTGTCACAGATCGGTGACCACACCGACGCCCCCTCCAGTCTCATGTGTTGCCTCCATTGTCCCCACACTCTCAGGGCTGCCACTACCACTGGGCTTGTGGAGTATCGAACCAGCTAGAACGGCAGAGGTGCCATTAACAGAGACTCCAGACTCATACCCTTACAAGATGCTGCCTCTACCCGCTCCCACACCGACCCCTCCCCCACTACCCACTTCCTAACCATCGAAATATTAGCCGCCCAGTAGTAATTAATAAAGTTCGGAAGAGCCAGGCCTTCCTTCCCGCGCCCCAGCTCAAGGACCTTCTTCACCCTCGGGGCTTTCCCAGCCCATATAAAACCCAAGATTTTCCTACAAATGCCTTGGGGATAAAGATTGGGAGACACTGAAACACAAGCAGCAATCTCAGGAGGACTATCATTTTGACAGTCTGTAACCTCCCCGTCAATGACAGCGGGAGCACGTCCCACCTGCGGAAGTCCCCTTTCATTTGCTCAATCAGCCTGCCCAAATTTAGTTTATGAAGCTGACTCCAGTCCCTTGCCACCTGAATCCCCAGATACCTGAAACTCCTCCCCACCACTTTGAATGGCATCTCCCTCAGTCTCCTCTCCTGCCTCCTTGCCTGGATGGCGAAGACCTCGCTCTTGCTTAGTTTGTAGCATGCAAACCGGCCAAATTCCTCCAGTATTCCCATCATTCCTGTAATTCCCCCCCCAACGGGTCTATTATATACAGGAGCAAATCGTCCGCATAGAGCAAGACCCTATGCTCCACCCCCCCCTCTAACTATCCCCCGTCAAATGTTCGATGCCCTCAGTGCCACAGCCACGGGCTCTATGGCCAGGGCAAACAGTAGTGGGGAGAATGGGCACCCCTGCCTTGTCCCCCTACACAGACTAAAATACTCTGATCGGACCCAGTTGGTCCTTACATTCACCACTGGTGCCTGATATAGCAACCGGACCCAACTACGAATCCCTGCCCGAACCTTCCCAGGACATACCACAGGTATTTCCACTCCACCCGATCAAAGGCCTTCTCTGCATCCATGGCCATCACCACCTCGACCTCGTGCCCCTCCACAGGCACCATTATCACATATAGGAACCGTCTAATATTGGACGTCAGATGTCGTCCCTTCACAAATCCAGTCTGGTCCTCCCCTATTACCTCCGGGACACAATCCTCTATGCGCATGGCCAAGATCTTTGCCAGCAAGTTAGCATCCACATTCAACAGGGAGACCGTTCTATACATCCCACAACTCTCCGGATCCTTATCCCGCTTCAAAATAAGGGAGATCAATGCCTGTGATAATGTTGGAGGGAGCACTCCCAGTACCTTGGACTCATTAAAAGCCTTTACCAGGAGCGGCCCTAGCAACCCGGAAAACTTTTTATAAAACTCGATCGGGTATCCATCAGGTCCCAGGGCCTTACCCGATTGCATCGCCTCCGACCTGTCTATAACCTCCCCAAGCCCAATTGGGGTTCCCAGACCCTCCACCAACTCCTCATCTATCCTCGGGAACTCCAGCCCCCCCAGGAATCACTTCATACCCTCCTCCCCGGCTGGGGGTTCCGATTTATACAATCTATTGTAAAACTCCCGAAACACATCATTCACCCCTCCGGATCCAAAACCAACTCCCCCACTGTATCTCTTACTTTCCCAATCTCTCTCGCCACCTCCTATTTCCTCAGCTGGTGCGCCAACATCCTGCTGGCTTTTTCCCCATATTCACATACCACCCCCTTCACCCTCCTCAGCTGTCCGTCTGCCCTACCTGTGGACAGGAGCCCAAATTCCAGTTGCAGTCTCTGATGCTCCTTCAGAAGCCCGTCATCCGGAGACTCCGCATACCTCCTGTCCACCTGTAAAATCTTGCCTACCAACCTGTCCAACTCGCCCGCTCAGTCTTCTCCTTATGTGCCCCAATTGAGATGAGATCCCCCCTAATAACTGCCTTCAGTGCCTCCGACACCACGCCCTCCGAAACCTCACCTGTGTCATTCATCTTTATATATCCCCGAATGGCCACCTTCACCTGCTCGCACACCTCCTCCTCCGCTAACAGCTCCACATCCAACCTCCATTGTAGCCGCTGGGCCTTTCCTCTGTTTACTTGCAGGTCTACCCAGTGCGGGGTGTGGTCTGACACCACAATTGCTGAATATTCAGCATCCACCACCCCAGCCAGCAGCGTTTTGTCCAACACAAAGAAGTCTATACGGGAATATACCTTGTATACATGGGAGTGTACAATGAATGTACACTCTGTCCCTTCCTGTCACACTCTGGGTATCATTGCCTAAATAGCTGCCAGAAGATTGGGAAAGTTTTAAAAAACAACAAAAATGGCCCAAAAAAAACCACTCAATAAAAATTGAGAGCAAAATAGCAAGTAATATAAAAATGAATTTGTTTATTTAAATATATACAATGGAAGAGAGAGACCCAAGTGGGCATATTCTCTTTGGGGCCTGAGGCTGTGGAAATAATCACGGTGAAACTGGAAATGATAGAGGAGTTAAACAGATACTTTTTATTTCTCAGCATGGTTCATGAAGGGGAAGTTATGCCTGGAAAATGTATTAGAATTCTTTGAGGTGGTAATGAGCAGGATAGATAAAGGGGAAGCAGTAGATGTAGAAAGCATTCGATAAGGTACCACACAAAAGGCAATTTAATAAGAGCCTATGGTGTTGGGGGTAGTATATTAGCATGGATAGAGAATTGCCTAACTGATAGTGGACAGAGGGCCTGATTCTCCGACCGTTCATGCCAACTGGATTCTCTGGTCCGGCTGCAGTGAATGGGAGATTTGGCTGAGCGCCAAATTCTCCATTTTCGTTAGCAGCGATAGTGTGGCACACTGGGATTGGAGAATCATGGCCAGAGGGTTGGGATAAGAGGGAGATTTCAGGATGGAAACCTGTAACTAGTGGAGTGGCAAAATGATCAGTGCTGGGCCAACAATTATTTACTTTTTGAATGACTTGGACAAGGGAACTGAATGCACCATTGCCAAGTTTGCGGATGACATAAACATAAGTGGGAAGGCAAGTGATAAGGATGACACACAAGTCTGCAGAGGGATATATGCTGGTTAAGTGAACATTTTACAGATGCAATATAATGTGCGAAAATGTGAAGTTTTGCACCTTGGTAGGTAAAATAAAGGAGTTGAATATTATTTAAATGGAGAAAGACTGCAGAAAGCTGCAGCACTGAGGGATTTGGGGGTTCTCGGCATAAATCAGAAAAAGCTAGCATGCAAATTCAGCAGGTAATATGGAAGGCAAAAGAAACGTTGGCCTTTATTTCATAGAATTCACAGTGCAGAAGGAGGCCATTCGGCCCATCAAGTCTGCACCGGCCCTTTGAAAGAGCTCCCTACTCAAGCACACACCTACTCCACTCCATTCCCTTAACCCAGTAACCCCAATTAACCTTTTTGGACACTAAGGGTAATTTAGTATGGCCAATCCACCTAACCCGCACATCTTTGGACAGTGGGAGGAAACCGGAGCACCCGGAGGAAACCCACACACACACGGGGAGAACGTGCAGACTCCACACAGACAGTGACCCAAGCCGGGAATCGAAGCTGGGACCCTGGAGCTGTGAAGCAACTGTGCTAACCACTATGCTACCATGCTTCAAAGGGAATGGAGTATAAAGTAGGGAGGGTCTTGCTAAAATTATACAAGACACTAGTTGGACCACTCCTGCAATACTGTAGATAAAAGCAAATTATTGTGGATGCTGGAATCTGAAACAAAAACAGAAAATACTGGACAATCACAGCTTTGACAAAGAGTCATCCAGACTCAAAATATTAGCTCCTATTTCTCTCCATAGATGCTGTCAGACCTGCTGAGATTGTCCAGTATTTTCTGCTTTTGTGCCTGGAATACTGTAGACAATTTTGATCCCCTTATCTAAGGAAAGATATAGTGGCATTGGAGACCATCTGGAGAAGTTCACACGGTTGATCCAGAGTATAGAGGGATTTTCTTATGAGGAGAGGTTAAGTAAATTGGGTCTGTACTCATTGGAGTTTAGAGAATTGAGAGGCGCCCTTATTGAGACATATAGGATTTTCAGTGGGTTTGACAGGCTAGATGCTGAAAGGTTGTTTCCCCTTGTGCGAAAGTCTAGGAAAAGAGGGCATATCTCAGTGTAAGAGATCACCCATTTAAGACTGAGATGAGAAGAAATGTAATCTCTCAGAGTAGAGAATCTGTGGAATTCTTTACTGCAGAGAGCTGGAGAGGTTGGGTCGTTTAGCACGTTCAAGGCTGTGATGGACAGATTTTTAATCAGTAAGGGAATCAATGGTTATGGGGATACAGCAGGAAAGTGGATTATTACATCAGATCAGTCATGCTAACATTGAATGGCGGAGCACACTCAATGGGCCGAATGGTCAATTTCTGCTCCTATGTCTTATGGTCTTGTATGCCAGGCCACGAGGTTACAGATTGTGGCCGAGTACAACTCTGTTGCTGCTGATGACCGACAGCACCTCATGGATGCCCGGTCTTGAGTTGCTGGTTCTGTTCAAAATCCATCCCATTTAGCAAGATGGAAGATATCCCCAGTGTGAAGAAGGGACTTCATCTCCACAAGGACTGTGTGGTGGTCACTCCTACCAATACTGTCACGGACAGATGCATTGGCAGCAGGCAGGTTGGTGAGGATGTTTTTTCCTTCTTGTTGACTTCCTCACTCCCTGCCAGAGACCCAGTCTAGCAGCTATGTCCTTTCAGACTCAGCCAGTTTCATCTGTAGTGGTGCTGTCAAGCCATTCTTGATGATGGACATTGACGTCCCCCCTTCCAGAGTACTTTTGTGTCCTTGCCAACCTGTGATTACAAGTAGATGTTCAACATGGACGAGTACTGATGCATCAGCTTAGTGGGGTCGCAGTGTGTGATAATCAGCAGGAGTTGTCCTTGCCCATGTTTGACCTGGTGCCATAAGACTTCATGGGGTCAAAAATCAATGTTGAGGACTCCCAGTGTAACTCCTTCCCATCTGTACATCACTGTGCCGCCACCTCTGCTAGTCTGTTCTGCTGGCGCGACATGACACACCTAGGGATGGTGGTGTCTGGGACATTACGTGTACGGTATGATTCTGTCAATGTGACTATATCAGACTGTTGCTTGACGAGTCTGTGAGATAGCTTTCCAATTTTTGGCACAAGCTCCTTGATGTTAGTAAGAAGGACTTTGCAGGGTCGACAGGATCGAATTTGACGTTAGCGTTTCCAATGCCTAGGTCGATGCTTGGTTGTCCAATCGGTATCATATTTTTTTTTTTTTATTAAATATTTTATTGAAAATTTTTGGTCAACCAACACAGTACATTGTGCATCCTTTACACAATATTATAACAACACAAATAACAATGACCTATTTTATAAACAAAAAATGAATGAATAATAAATAACAAAAATGAAAACTAGCCCTAATTGGCAACTGCCTTGTCACAAGTAACACTCTCCAAAAATATAATTTAACAGTCCAATATATAATTATCTGTAGCAACGACCTATACATACTATACAGTATATATTAACAACCCTGAGAGTCCTTCTGGTTCCTCCTCCCCCCCCCGATCCTGGGCTGCTGCTGCTGCCTTCTTTTTCCCATTCCGTCTATCTTTCTGCGAGGTATTGGACGAACGGTTGCCACCGCCTGGTGAACCCTTGAGCCGACCCCCTTAGGACGAACTTAATCCGCTCTAGCTTTATAAACCCCGCCATGTCATTTATCCAGGTCTCCACCCCCGGGGGCTTGGCTTCTTTCCACATTAGCAATATCCTGCGCCGGGCTACTAGGGACGCAAAGGCCAAAACATCGGCCTCTCTCGCCTCCTGCACTCCCGGCTCTTGTGCAACCCCAAATATAGCCAACCCCCAGCTTGGTTCGACCCGGACTCCTACTACTTTTGAAAGCACCTTTGTCACCCCCATCCAAAACCCCTGTAGTGCTGGGCATGACCAAAACATATGGGTATGATTCGCTGGGCTTCTCGAGCACCTCGCACACCTATCCTCCACCCCAAAAAATTTACTGAGCCGTGCTCCAGTCATATGTGCCCTGTGTAATACCTTAAACTGAATCAGGCTTAGCCTGGCACACGAGGACGACGAGTTTACCCTGCTTAGGGCATCTGTCCACAGCCCCTCCTCGATCCCCTCCCCCAGCTCTTCTTCCCATTTCCCTTTTAGTTCATCTACCATAGTCTCCCCTTCGTCCCTCATTTCCCTATATATATCTGACACCTTACCATCCCCCACCCATGTCTTTGAGATCACTCTGTCCTGCACCTCTTGTGTCGGGAGCTGCGGGAATTCTCTCACCTGTTGCCTCGCAAAAGCCCTCAGTTGCATATACCTGAATGCATTCCCTTGGGGCAACCCATATTTCTCGGTCAGCGCTACCAGACTCGCGAACTTCCCATTCACAAACAGATCTTTCAGTTGCGTTATTCCTGCTCTTTGCCACATTCCATATCCCCCATCTATTCCCCCCGGGGCAAACCTATGGTTGTTTCTTATCGGGGACCCCCCCAAGGCTCCAGTCTTTCCCCTATGCCGTCTCCACTGTCCCCAAATCTTCAGTGTAGCCACCACCACCGGGCTTGTGGTGTAGTTCCTCGGTGAGAACGGCAATGGGGCTGTCACCATAGCCTGTAGGCTAGTCCCCCTACAGGACGCCCTCTCTAATCTCTTCCACGCCGCTCCCTCCTCCTCTCCCATCCACTTACTCACCATTGAAATATTAGCGGCCCAATAATACTCACTTAGGCTCGGTAGTGCCAGCCCCCCCCTATCCCTGCGACGCTGTAAGAATCCCTTCCTCACTCTCAGGGTCTTCCCGGCCCACACAAAACCCATGATGCTCTTTTCAATCCTTTTAAAAAAAGCCTTCGTGATCACCACCGGGAGGCACTGAAACACAAAGAGGAATCTCGGGAGGACCACCATCTTAACCGCCTGCACCCTCCCTGCCATTGACAGGGATACCATATCCCATCTCTTGAAATCCTCCTCCATCTGTTCCACCAACCGCGTTAAATTTAACCTATGCAATGTGCCCCAATTCTTAGCTATCTGGATCCCCAGGTAACGAAAGTCCCTTGTTACCTTCCTCAACGGTAGGTCCTCTATTTCTCTACTCTGCTCCCCTGGATGCACCACAAACAACTCACTTTTCCCCATGTTCAATTCATACACTGAAAAATCCCCAAACTCCCCAAGTATCCGCATTATTTCTGGCATCCCCTCCGCCGGGTCCGCCACGTATAGTAGCAAATCGTCCGCATACAAAGATACCCGGTGCTCTTCTCCTCCCCTAAGTACTCCCCTCCACTTCTTGGAACCCCTCAACGCTATCGCCAGGGGCTCAATCGCCAGTGCAAACAATAATGGGGACAGAGGGCATCCCTGCCTTGTCCCTCTATGGAGCCGAAAATATGCAGATCCCCGTCCATTCGTGACCACGCTCGCCACTGGGGCCCTATACAGCAGCTGCACCCATCTAACATACCCCTCTCCAAAACCAAATCTCCTCAACACCTCCCACAAATAATCCCACTCCACTCTATCAAATGCTTTCTCGGCATCCATCGCCACTACTATCTCCGTTTCTCCCTCTGGTGGGGCCATCATCATTACCCCTAACAACCTCCGTATATTCGTGTTCAGCTGTCTCCCCTTCACAAACCCAGTTTGGTCCTCGTGGACCACCCCCGGGACACATTCCTCTATTCTCATTGCCATTACCTTGGCCAGGACCTTGGCATCTACATTTAGGAGGGAAATAGGTCTATAGGACCCGCATTGTAGCGGGTCCTTTTCCTTCTTTAAGAGAAGCGATATCGTTGCTTCAGACATAGTCGGGGGCAGTTGTCCCCTTTCCTTTGCCTCATTAAAGGTCCTCGTCAGTACCGGGGCGAGCAAGTCCACATATTTTCTATAGAATTCGACTGGGAATCCATCCGGTCCCGGGGCCTTTCCCGCCTGCATGCTCCTAATTCCTTTCACCACTTCTTCTACCTCGATCTGTGCTCCCAGTCCCACCCTTTCCTGCTCTTCCACCTTGGGAAATTCCAGCCGATCCAAGAAGCCCATCATTCTCTCCCTCCCATCCGGGGGTTGAGCTTCATATAATTTTTTATAAAATGTCTTGAACACTCCATTCACTCTCTCCGCTCCCCACTCCATCTCTCCTTCCTCATCCCTCACTCCCCCTATTTCCCTCGCTGCTCCCCTTTTCCTCAATTGGTGTGCCAGCAACCTGCTCGCCTTCTCCCCATATTCGTACTGTACACCCTGTGCCTTCCTCCATTGTGCCTCTGCAGTGCCTGTAGTCAGCAAGTCAAATTCTACATGTAGCCTTTGCCTTTCCCTGTACAGTCCCTCCTCCGGTGCTTCCGCATATTGTCTGTCCACCCTCAAAAGTTCTTGCAGCAACCGCTCCCGTTCCTTACTCTCCTGCTTCCCTTTATGTGCCCTTATTGATATCAGCTCCCCTCTAACCACCGCCTTCAACGCCTCCCAGACCACTCCCACCTGGACCTCCCCATTATCATTGAGTTCCAAGTACTTTTCAATGCACCCCCTCACCCTTAGACACACCCCCTCATCTGCCATTAGTCCCATGTCCATTCTCCAGGGTGGGCGCCCTCCTGTTTCCTCCCCTATCTCCAAGTCCACCCAGTGTGGAGCGTGATCCGAAATGGCTATAGCCGTATACTCCGTTCCCCTCACCTTCGGGATCAATGCCCTACCCAGCACAAAAAAGTCTATTCGCGAGTAGACTTTATGGACATAGGAGAAAAACGAGAACTCCTTACTCCTAGGTCTGCTAAATCTCCACGGGTCTACACCTCCCATCTGCTCCATAAAACCTTTAAGTACCTTGGCTGCTGCCGGGCTCCTTCCAGTCCTGGACTTCGACCTATCCAGCCCTGGTTCCAACACCGTATTAAAATCTCCCCCCATTATCAGCTTTCCCATCTCTAGGTCCGGAATGCGTCCTAGCATCCGCCTCATAAAATTGGCATCATCCCAGTTCGGGGCATATACGTTTACCAAAACCACCGTCTCCCCCTGTAGTTTGCCACTCACCATCACGTATCTGCCCCCGTTATCCGCCACTATAGTCTTTGCCTCGAACATTACCCGCTTCCCCACTAATATAGCCACCCCCCTGTTTTTCGCATCTAGCCCCGAATGGAACACCTGCCCCACCCATCCTTTGCGTAGCCTAACCTGGTCTATCAGTTTCAGGTGCTTTTCCTGTAACATAACCACATCTGCCTTAAGTTTCTTAAGGTGTGCGAGTACCCGTGCCCTCTTTATCGGCCCGTTCAGCCCTCTCACGTTCCACGTGATCAGCCGAGTTGGGGGGCTTCCTACCCCCCCCTTGTCGATTAGCCATCACCTTTTTCCAGCTCCTCACCCGGTTCCCACGCAGCTGTATCTCCCCCAGGCGGTGCCCCCCCCGCCCATCCTCTCCCATACCAGCTCCCCCCTCTCCCCAGCAGCAGCAACCCAGTAATTCCCCCCTCCCACCCCCCCGCTAGATCCCCCGCTAGCGTAATTACTCCCCCCATGTTGCTCCCAGAAGTCAGCAAACTCTGGCTGACCTCGGCTTCCCCCCGTGACCTCGGCTCGCACCGTGCGACGCCCCCTCCTTCCTGCTTCTCTATTCCCGCCATGATTATCATAGCGCGGGAACCAAGCCCGCGCTTCTCCCTTGGCCCCGCCCCCAATGGCCAACGCCCCATCTCCTCCACCTCCCCCCATCACCACCTGTGGGAGAGAGAAAAGTTACCACATCGCAGGATTAGTACATAAAACCCCTCTTTGCCCCCCACATTCGCCCCACCACTTTGTTCGAACGTTCTTTTTAATAACCCGCTCATTCCAGTTTTTCTTCCACAATAAAAGTCCACGCTTCATCCGCCGTCTCAAAGTAGTGGTGCCTCTCTCGATATGTGACCCACAGTCTTGCCGGTTGCAGCATTCCAAATTTTATCTTCTTTTTATGAAGCACCGCCTTGGCCCGATTAAAGCTCGCCCTCCTTCTCGCCACCTCCGCACTCCAGTCTTGATAAACGCGGATCACCGCGTTCTCCCATTTACTGCTCCGAGTTTTCTTCGCCCATCTAAGGACCATTTCTCTATCCTTAAAACGGAGGAATCTCACCACTATGGCTCTGGGAATTTCTCCTGCTCTCGGTCCTCGCGCCATCACTCGGTATGCTCCCTCCACCTCCAACGGACCCGCCGGGGCCTCCGCTCCCATTAACGAGTGCAGCATTGTGCTCACATATGCCCCGACGTCCGCTCCCTCCACACCTTCAGGAAGACCAAGAATCCTCAGGTTGTTCCTTCTTGCGTTGTTTTCCAGTGCCTCCAACCTTTCCACACATCGTTTCTGATGTGCCTCCTGCGTCTCCGTCTTCACCACCAGGCCCTGTATATCGTCCTCATTCTCGGCTGCCTTTGCCTTCACGACCCGAAGCTCCCGCTCCTGGGTCTTTTGTTCCTCCTTTAGCCCTTCGATCGCCTGTAGTATCGGGGCCAACAGCTCTTTCTTCATTTCCTTTTTGATCTCTTCCACACAGCATTTCAAGAACTCTTGTTGTTCAGGGCCCCATGTTAAACTGCCACCTTCCGACGCCATCTTGGTTTTTGCTTGCCTTCCTTGCCGCTGTTCTAAAGGATCCACTGCAATCTGGCCACTTCCCTCTCCTTTTTCCATCCGTATCCAGGGGGGATTCCCTTCTGGTTTACCGCACAGTGTTTTTAGCCGTCAAAATTGCCGTTGGGGCTCCTATCAAGAGCCCAAAAGTCCGTTTCACAGGGAGCTGCCGAAACGTGCGACTCAGCTGGTCATCGCCGCACCCGGAAGTCTCGGTATCATATTTTATTGACTTTATAGCAGTTTAATAAAACTGAGTGTCTTGCAAGGCTATTTCAGAGGACAATTAAGAGTCAACCACATTGCTGTGGACCTGGAATCACATGTAGACCAGGCCAGGTGAGGACGGCAGATTTCCTAAAGGACATTCGTGAACCAGATGGGTTTTCATGATAATTGACAGTGATTTCATCATTTGACTTTTAATTCCAGACTTTTATTGAATGAATTCAAATTACACCATCTGCGATGGTAGGATTTGAATGCAGAGCATAACCTGGGTCACTGGATGACTTGACCAGTGACAATACCAGTATGCCATTGCCTGTGAGGGGTGGGGAGGACAGGAGCAATCTTGGGCCAAGGTCACTGAATCATGGCATCTTGTTGCTGGAAACATTAATAGGCTTCCTGAGTGGACAAGGACAAGGCACTCTTGCTTTTTGCTCACAGGCAATATTGTAAGATTACTTACGTGAGAAATCCTGGATGGCTGGTCCTCAGATTGGAACAGAGAACAGAGGCATGCCTCATGAAAACATTGAAATGAGTGACCCTGGGAGCGGGTTGGCCAGTCAGTCACGATACCCATTTCTCTGCCAGTGCCCCAACCCACCTCCATTAAAACAAAAGTGGGCACATTCAGGGTGGGTGGGTTCATGTTTGAAATTTATTTACATTGTTACTTCCCACCTGACTCAAACACATCCACTTTTGGGTATTAAACTTTCTTCCAACCTCTCTGCTCTTGAAAGTATAAGCACTATTTGTGTGTCTTCTAGTTGTGAATACCTTTAAGTCTTTGAACACATTGTTTGGGTTACAGTGAAGAAAATTTTCCTCCTGAAAGTTTTCCCTCAATTTTGAGTCCCACTTGCCTGGAGCACCAATAGCAAACAATGGCCCACAGAAACGACAAAATAGCAATTACTATGTTCTTGCTGCTCCTCATCATACCATAAAAGTCTTCCTCCCTCTTCCTGGCAAAGCAGTCAGCTGCTCCCACATAAAGGTCAGGCAGTGATATCACATCGTCTCTACTGAGTAGTATTACACTCCGTATGCTTCACCCGATGCCTGTGTCTACATATTTACATCTTGTATGTTTTTTCATGTATGGAACCATCTGTCTGGACTGTACGCAGAACAATACTTTTCACTATACCTTGGTACACATGACAATAAAACAAATTCAATTCAATTCACATTGGGTTGCCATAAATCAACTACAAGTGGAGGCTTTCCCAAGTATGAGTGTTACTTTCGGAGTGGGAGGTTTTTTAACATTGGTCCTGATTGACAATCGGTGGAGGATCAAGCCCAATGTTTCCCATACAACTGATTCACATGTAACTCATGTACTTTTTCTTCAGTATTTCTGTTTAATGAAGACAAATAATTGGGAAGCTACTGAAAATTGGGGCCTAACATTAAATTATTGCACAGAAATATTATAAAGGATCTTCAATGCAAAACATACAATTATTTTCTGGTTTAATACATAAAACGCATGACACTTACATGTGATCAATGAGCCTTAAATTTGACCACGGTATCTGAATCCTTTCCTTGAGTTCTTTGGCCCATTTTAAGTTTCCTGAAGTTGCAGGCATGTTCTTGTGCAATAATTCAGCACCTTTTTCTTTCTGTTTGTCAGATACACAGACATACAATTAAACAAACAAACCCTGACTTTAAACCCGACCAAACAGTCTATGTTCTTCATTTAATTTATTAAATATTTAGTCTATGTTCTTCATTTAATTTATTAAATATTTTATTAGTTAATAAATTTGTTACACCAATGTTTTTGTAAACTGTATTGTACGCCCCACAGACAATTCATAAAGAAAACAAAGTGAACTAAAATAATAAAACACCGGCCTGGAAATTGGATTACACGATACCATGTTACAGGCATACAACGGACGCCTCATGGTTCAATATGACATGCCCATCATTTTGGTTAGAGTTCCACAGTATGCAACTGAAACAGGAATACAGCATTTTGTGTGTGTATTCAATGCTAAGGCACAAACTTACTCCAAGTGACCTTGTAACGTTTCATTGCAGCTGACTGCTTAGCTTATAGAAACAAGAACAGGAGCTCCTTAAGTCTGTGTCACCATTGAATGAGATCACTGATCTGTGGCCTGACTTCACATAGCCACCTTTGACCCAGTTCCCATAAAGCTTTTGTTAACATCTATAAGTGTCAGCTTTAAATTTTACAATTGATCTGTCATCAACTTCTATTTGATAAGTTCCAAATTTCAAGCATTCTTTGTGTGAAGAAATGTTACCTAATTTCACTCCTCAAATTTCTGGCTCTAATTTATAAGAAGGTAAAACCTCTACTCCTAGATTCCCCAACCATTGGAAGTAGTTTCTATCTACTCCCCTTAATATCTCGAAAGCACTGACCCGATCGTCCCTTTATCTTCCAAATCCCAGAGCACACGACCCTAGCTTGTGCAATGTCTCCTTATAATCTGTCATGTGAGAGTACCTTTAAGAAATGGGTGTTTATAAATGGGTGTGTAAATAAATATCTGTAGTGAGAGTACCTTTAGGAAATGGGTGTTTATTACTGCAGTGATGTCAGAGAGTGGGTGGAGCTGGGCTGTCTGTCAGCTTTTTACTTTCGTTTTTGAACAGGCTGCAGGGTGTTTTTTAGTTTCATTTTCAGTGTTGGAGCTGAAGCCAGACCAAGCAAGTGCACTGCTGCATGGCAGCACGGTAGCATTGTGGATAGCACAATTGCTTCACAGCTCCAGGGTCCCAGATTCGATTCCTCTACACATCCTCCCCGTGTGTGCGTGGGTTTCCTCCGGGTGCTCCGGTTTCCTTCCACAGTCCAAAGACGTGCGGGTTAGGTGGATTGGCCATAATAAATTGCCCTTAGTGTCCAAAATTGTCCTTAGTGTTGGGTGGGGTTACTGGGTTATGGGGATAGGGTGGAGGTTTTGACCTTGGGTAGGGTACTCTTTCCAAGAGCCGGTGCAGACTCGATGGGCCAAATGGCCTCCTTCTGCACTGTAAATTCTATGATAATCTATCTCTGAATCAAAAGACTATCTCTTGATCATTTGGTGAATTCAGAATTATAAATGTTTTCAGTAGGGACGTTAACCTGATGTGCTTCTGATAAAGGTTTTGTTTTTAAGTCATATGGATGTTAAAAGGAAAGTTTAAAGGTTTACTTAGTGTTGTAGTCTTTGGGGGTTGTATTTGAATTAATGGTTGCTAAGATGTTCACTGTATGTTTTAAAAAGGTTAACTTGAGTTCATAGAATAAACATTGTTTTGCTTTAAAAAATTATTTTCCATTTCTGCTGTACCACATTGTAGAGTGGGCCGTGTGCTCCCCATACCACAATCTAGTAAAAGTTGTGGGTCAGGTGAACTCCATGATACACTTTGGGGTTCTCTAAACCCTGGCCTTTAACAAATCACAGGAGTCCAGATATAATTCTCAAGTGCCGCAGGCCATTATATCCTTCCGAAGGTTTGTGCCCACAACTGCTATCAGTACTCCAGGTGTGGTCTAATCAATACAAAGATAAAAGCAAATTACTGCGGATGTTGGAATCTGAAACACAAACAAAAATGCTGGGCAATCTCAGCAGGTCTGACGGCACCTGTGGAGAGAGAAGGGCGCTAACGTTTTGAGTCTGGATGACTCTTTGTCAAATCTGTAGAGAACTGGAAACAGGATCAGATTTATACTGTTGTGTGTGTGTGTGGGGGGCAAATATTTATTTTCTTTTTCTGTTTAAGTTTAAAGCGACTGTCAAGTTCAATAGAAGATACGGTGCAGGTCACCATGAACTCCACTCCTGACTGCTCCAGTCATGAATTCTTCGCAGGACATTGGCCAATCATGCTGCATCAAGTGAGCAGCAAGCTGCCTCTGGGGCTGCGACTGGCAGCCACACCTCTGCTGACAGTAAACCAATGAGGCTGGAAGACCAATTCCCTGTGGCCCTGCTGCCACCTTTGTATCATTGCTTGCACGGGGATCTAATTTGTAACGCATATTCTCATTTTTCAAACTTTGAGCAGTGCAGTATTCAGGAGTAATTCATGCTCATACCTGAGAAAATATTCTAAACTGTCCTCCATCCATAGCAATCACTTTGCTTCCACATACTTATGATTGACAGCTGTCAACCACTTCAACAATGCGAAGTGCTTTCTGCTGTTAGAAAAGGTGAGGTTAGGCGGCACGGTGGCGCAATAGTTAGCACTGCTGCCTCAAGGCGCTAAGGACCCAGGTTCGATCCCGGCTCTGGGTCACTGTCCGTGTGGAGTTTGCACATTCCCCCGTGTCTGCATGGATTTCACCCCACAACCCAAACGATGCGCAGGTTAGGTGGACTGGCTACGCTGAATTGTCCCTTAATTAGAAAAAATAATTGGGTACTCTAAATTTATAAAAAAGAAAAGAGGAAGTTGCTTTGAAGTGGTCAGCAATTGTCAATCATAATAAGAATGTTTATAAACATTGCCCTCAGATCAATGGAGGGTACTTCAGATGCATTCAAATGTGACTGGAAAGATAAATACTCAAACCTCCTGGCACCTGTGTTTAAACCATTAAGCTTTCAATCAAAGGCAAGTTAAAGATACTGCAATGTTAGGCTGTACAGTGGCGCAGTGGTTAGCGCTGCTACCTCACGATGACAAGGCCTCTGGTTTGATCCCGGCTCCGGGTCACCGTCCCTGTGGTGTTTGCACATTCTCCCTGTATCCGCTTGCGTCTCCCTCCCACAACCCAAGAAGATGTGCAGGGTAGGTGAATTGGCCACGCTAAATTTCCCCTTATTGGAAAAAAAAGGATTGGGTACTAAGTTTATTTTTTTTTAAATACTGCATTGTGAAATTGAATGAATGCTCAGCACATCAAAGGACCTCAGGGGATTTCAAGCCTTTTCAAGTGTTGTGGGGACAGTCTGAACCTTCAAAGAGCAGCAGTTTCAAAAGCATAGGACTGAGGGAGCAGGTGTGAGGAAAGGAAAAATGTTCCTGGCTTGATTCTTCACTGAACTGTTTGGTCTGCGAATCAGCTGTCAGGCAGAGCAGTTCAGAGTGAGAAAGCCACTTCAGAGTTTAAACAGGTCAGATAAGGATGATGATTTTGAACAGAGGACTGCCTGAGCTTACCATACCAAGAGTTATCTTCAGTTTGCCCAAGGCTGGAAAGGGCATCCTGGGGAACAACCCAGGGTCAATCTTTTACCCACAGCCAGAGCCTACCAAACTCCAAGGACCCTTGGACGACTCTCTCTCTGCACCTGGCAGTGGCAGAGGGGCACATGTGCAATGGGTTGACCCCCTTGACCCCACTTGGGGTCCATCGTGCCAGGCTGGAGAGTCTCTGCCAGGGTGTCAGTGCCAAGGTGTTAAGGGACAATGCACCATTGGCAATGCCAGGGGCGGGTACTGAAGGGGGAGGGCCTGGAGGTGGATTAGGGGTGAAGCTTGGGAGGGGGGGGGGGGGGGGGGAGAGAGAGAGAGAGAGAGAGAGAGAGAGCGAATGAGGGGGTCAAGTCACCCTTATGCAGCATGGTGTATGTGTGCATGTGTAGGAGGGTGGAAATGACCTATTATTCCTTGTGATGCTCGGAGGGAGGATGACACTCCTTGATGAGGGAGTGGAGGTCCTCCCCTTGACAATGGGAGGCTGGCTGGGGGGCTGCCTGTCCCTGGGATCGAAGTGCCCATTCAAAATGGCAGCCCGACCCCAGTAAGATCAGGGAAACTACCATATTCAACGACATACATATTTTTGCATCGTCAAGCAATGGGAATCGCATCCCGGTGACATTCCTTGGGCGAAATTCTCCGGAAACGGCGCGATGTCCGCCGACTGGCGCCCAAAACGGCGCAAATCAGTCGGCCATCGCGCCGCCCCAAAGGTGCGGAATGGTCCGCATCTTTGAGGGCCGAGCCCCAACCTTAAGGGGCTCCAGGACCCCGGAGCCCGCCCGCGCCGCCTTGTCCCGCCGGTAAGGTAGGTGGTTTAATCTATGCCGGCGGGACAGGCATTTTAGCGGCGGGGCATCGGCCCACCCGGGCTGGAAAATCGCGGGGGGGGGGGGGGGGGCGCCAACCAGCGCGGCGCGATTCCTGCCCCCGCCGAATATCCGGTGGTGGAGAATTCGGCAACCGGCAGGGGCGGGATTCACGCCAGCCCCCGGCGATTCTCCGACCCGGCGGGGGGTCGGAGAATCTCACCCCTAGTGTCAACAGGACACAGTCCTAATTCTTCGCTGGCGGGAGCACTTAGAATCTGCAACAGAGAATCCCGGCCAGTATCTTTTTATTGAACGTACCTGTATCACATGCTTATCATATAAACATTTACATCTGTCCAGTTCTTCATCAAACATCTCCAGCAGAGCGAAGTACTTGGGACTAAAAATCTCCTTAATGTTGGATCTCTCCAGAAACACACCAAAGACAGCAAGAAGCTTTGGGAGAAAACAAATTAATGGAGATGAATAGTTTTGGCTTTCAATTGTTGCAGTACAATAAAACCAAATTCAGGATTAAAGCTACTCAGTATATTTCATCTTTACAGTCTTCACAATATTAAAAACACTACATAATAAAACCCTTGAAAACTTCCATGGAATCCCTACAGTGCAGAAGGCAGCCATTTAGGCCACTGGGTCAGCACTGACCCTCCAAAAGAGCATTCTACTAGAACCACTCCCCCATCTTATTTCCGTAACCCCACATGTTGAAAATGGCCAGTCCACCTAACTGGCACACTTTTGGACTGTGGGGGAGGGGGGACTGGAGCACCCGGAGGAAACCCACAGACACGGGGAGAACGTGCAGACTCCGCAGACAGTGACTCAAGGAATTGACCCCGGGTCCCTGGCGCTGTGAGACAGCAGCACTAATCTTAATCCAGTATTGCTTTGAATGGAGGCAAAAACCACACAAACTATTTAGTACTATCACAGATAGAATGGTTACAGCATAGAAGACAGCCTCTCAGCCTGGCATATCTGTGCTGGCTCTCTGAAGATTCAATTCACTTGGTATCACTCCCTCGCCTTCTACCTGTAACCCTGGTTTAGCACACTGGGCTAAATAACTGGCTTGTAATGCAGAACAAGGGTTCAATTCCCACACCAGCCTCCCCGAACAGGCGCCGGAATGTGGCGACCAGGAGCTTTTCACAGTAACTTCATTGAAGCCTACTTGTGACAATAAGCGATTATTATTATTATTATTGCACATTCTTCTTTTCAGGAAATAAAGGAAGTGATGGTTTAGGCCCTTTCCAGTTATATTCCAACAAACAGGGAAGGCAAGGGAACCAAAGTCAGGGTGAATGATGTGAGTTATGGAGAATATGAATGAACAAAGAAAGATGCACAATGAATGTCAAGCGAATTCTTCAACCCAGAACCAGGCCAAATACAATGGGCCGTAACTTTTGATGGAGTGATAATTGAGTGAGTTTGTTATTCTGCTCCAAAATTCTTACCTGAAAACGCACGCGATCCTATCTGGCCCAGCCTTCCGACTCAGGCTAAGCGGGAGAGAAAAGTAAGGCTGACTACAAAGAGAGAATATGGGAATATGATGGCAGTTAAGAGAAATTAAAAATCTTCTCCCAGCACCTAAAATAATAAGCGGGCAGTAGGAGGTGGGGTGAGCGGTATTTGGGACAAAGAAGGTGATACATGCTCAGAGGCACATCCTCCGGAATATGGGGCAGGAGTCAGAGAATTTTTTTTTAAATTTTTTAAAATATTTTTATTCACACCAGGGCATACATAAACATAAACACATAAACAATCAAATGCATAACAATCCCCATAGGTTGACATTTTCTCTCCCTTTTTCCTCTTAACCCCCGCCCACTGGCACCAAACAGGTCCTCAAACAGGGACATAAACAGCCTCCATCTCGCCCAAAACCCCTCCTCCTTCAGCTTAAGGAATTCCCCCAACCACGCCAAGCCCTTGGTGGCTCCACCAACCTCCATCTCAGTAGAATTGGCAGCTGGGTGTTAAGCCTGGCAAAAGCCAGTACATCCTTCCCCCCCCCTTCCCCTCCAACAGTTCCAAAACCCCAACTAACTCCACCAGAGGGTCCAGTGACATCACCACCCCCACAATAAGATTTCAACTATCAAGATGCAGAACCCCACCAATCACGGACAAGACATGTGGACATGATTTGCCGGTCCCCCACCACATCTCTCGCACCTATCCTCTACCTTTGCAAAGAACCCACTCATCCATGCCCGCATCATGTGCGCCCTATACACAACCTTGAATTGTACCAAGCTCATCCTGGTACAAGACGACATTGCATTGATACACAACTCACTCCACACCCCCACCCCAACACCATGCTCAGCTCCTCCTCCCACCTCTGCTTTACCTTCTCGATTGACACTTTCA
Source organism: Scyliorhinus torazame (assembly GCF_047496885.1). Lineage (NCBI taxonomy): Eukaryota > Metazoa > Chordata > Chondrichthyes > Carcharhiniformes > Scyliorhinidae > Scyliorhinus > Scyliorhinus torazame. The sequence continues at coordinate 193,586,309 of NC_092712.1, read as the reverse complement.
CCGTGCTTACCAGCCATCTGATCCTCCCGCCTCCCAACTCATCTGGCAATAACAACCTGTCCAACAGTGTGCTCTGGCAACCGAGGGAAAGGGGGCACCTTCTTCCGCACAACTTCCCATAGCTGTACATATCTGAACTCCCCTCCATCGGCACCTCATATTTCTCCTGCTACCACCCCCACCATTTGCAAACTTTCCTTCCACAAATAAGTCCCTCACCCGTTCTACCCCTTTCCTGTGCCATTGTCTATATGTGGCATCCATCCCTGCCAGGGCGAACCGATGATTAGCACAAAAAATAGGAGCCAGCAACCCTCCCCCTGAACGCCAAAATGCCACCTCATCTGGTTCCAACCCTTTAAGATGAAGACACCACTGGACTCACCGTATACCTCCCTGCGGCAAATGGAAATGGCAGCCAGAGCTCTCAGACCGACCCCCCCCCCCCACACATACACAATGCCTCCTCCACCTGCACCCACTCTGCACTTTTCTCCCCTCCCATCACTGCCTGACCCTCTCCATATTCACCGCCCAGCAATAATACAATAAGTGCAGGAGCGCAAGTGCCCCCCACCTGCCGATTCTGATAGAAACACACGCCAAATCACGGTGTCCTGCCAACCCATACAAAAGCAGAGGTTAACTTGTCCACACAGTAAAAAGCACTTTTGGCAGGAATATCGGGAATGACTGAAACATAAAAGAAATCTTGGCAGGATGTTCATCTTTACCGTCTGCACCTGCACAGCTAACAAAAGTGGGAGGGCATCCCACCTCTTTAGATTCCCTTTCACTTTCTCCACCAAGCCAGCCAGATTCCACTTATACATTGTGGTCCAGCCATGAGCCACCCGAATACCTGGATACCTGGACCTACTCCTAGCTAGCTTAAAAGGTAGGACACTCAAATCTGCCCCTCTCCCCAGGGAAACACTTCACTTTTCGGCATATTCAATTTGTAACCTGAAAAAATGCCAAACTCCTCCAATATACCCTCAATCTTATCGATACATTCCAAAGGGTTTGAAATATACAACAACCAGTCATCTGCATACGAGAATGTGTTCCCTGCCTCCCCTTAAATACCTGACCACCCCCGATGACCGGAGTGCAATAGCCAACAGCACAATTGCCAATGCGAACAGATGTGGAGATAATGGGCACCCCAGCCTCGCACCCGTATAACCGGAAACCATAGAATCATAGTCAAGTTGCAGCACAGAAAGAGGCCATTCGGCCCATCTTTTCCATGCCATGCAGGAAAACAGATTTGGCCTAACACAAGCCGTGGGAGCCACATGTAACAACCTCACCTAGGAGATAAGCTTGGGCCCAAACCCAAACCTCCCTAGAACTTCGAACAAATAACTCAACTCAACCTTATCAAATGCCTTCTCTGTATCTGAAGCTACAGCAACTTCCAACACCCTGACCTTTGACAACGTCTTGACCACATTCAATTAACATCTGGTAATACTCGACAGCTCCCATTCACAAAACTCGTCTGATCCACTGACACCAGCTCTGGCACACACCCATCCAACTACCTCACCAATACCGTCGCCGGCAACTTCAGATCCATGTTCCCCACTCTGATTGAACTCTATATACTCCTTAATTTACCAAAGTTATCCTTCCGCATAACCTTTGATCCGCCAACAGCGCCGAGTTCACCTTCCATGGGGATCCCTGTGATTGGCCCATGCCTAACCTCACATCCACATAATGTGACACGTAGTCAGAGACCACAATCGCCCCATATTCCACCCCCTAAGAACCAAATTACCACAAAAAGAATCTATGCAGGGATGCACCCGAGGCATGTGGGAGAAGTACGACAACTCCCTATCCCCTGCGTGCCGAAACCTCCAAGGATCCACCCCCATAAATACCCTTAATTCCTTTGCCATTCCCATACGACCATAAGGCATAGGAGCAGAATTAAGCCACTCGGCCCATCGAGTCTGCTCCGCCATTCAATCATGGCTGATACTTTTCTCATCCCCATTCTGCTGCCTTCTCCCCATAACCCCGATCCCCTTATTAATTAAGAACCTATTTATCTCGGTCTTAAAGACACTCAGTGATTTGGCCTCCACAGCCTTCTGCGGCAAAGAGTGCCACAGATTCACCTCCCTCTGGCTGATGAAATTCCTCCTCATCTCTGTTTTAAAGGATCGTCCCTTCAGTCTGAGGATGTGCCCTCTGGTTCTAGTTTTTCCTACTAATGCAAACATCCCCTCCACATCCACTCTATTCAGGCCACCCAGGATTCCGATCCATCCCCCAACCTCAACCATTGTAAAATATCAACCTGGCAAACATGTGGAAATAGAACAAAACATTGACAAATACTAGACACACATTTCAAAAACATTCCAAACATCACATAAAACATTGCCCATCAACCCTCCTCCCGACCATGTTCTTTAATAAAACTGTGTGCTTCTTCAGGCAACATAAAATAATGCTCCTTTCCCTTAAAAGTTACCCAAGGTTTGGCCAGGTACAGCACGCCAAACCAAACTTTATTTCGGAAGAGCACCACCTTGGCCTGGTTAAAGCCAGCCCATCACTTGGCCAGGTTGGCACCAATGCCTTGGTATATTCAGATCCACTGGCCCTCCCAAGTACAGATACTCGTTTGTCCTCCCCGCCTCAAGATCATCTCCTTTTCCTGGAATTGGTGCATTCTCACTCACACCGCCCTAGGTGGCTCCCCCGCTCTCGGCCTCTGCCTTAAGATCAATGTGCCCGATCCAGCTCCAGGGCCTTCTCACAGACTCCCCTTGTCCACCAGCTCCACTAACATCTTCGAGACATAGGCTTGGCATTCGTTCCCTCCACCTCCTCCAGCAGACCTACAACGTACAGGCTCTGCCATCTGGACCAATTCTCCTGGTTGTCCACCATTATTTTCTGCTCCTGACAAGCCGCACCCAGCATCGCCACCTCTGCCTCCATCACCACAATCCGATCACTGTGGTCTGTGCCCGCCCATTCCACCTCCTGGATTGTCACACCTTGCGATTCCAGGTGCTTCTCCATCCACTCCATGGAATCGCAAAGAGGGACAACTGCTCCCTCAATCGCCCTTGACCAATCCATCTGCATCACTTGCCGATGCTGTTGAAGTTCTCTTTTAATCAGCTCCATCAATTGCTGCCCTGTCAATGGGGTAGATGACGGCGATGCTCCAACCTCTGCCATGTCTTCCGTAAGAGCACCATGCAGACCCTCCGCCACCTTATTCGACCTCTGCTGGGTGCAATAAACTGACATTCCGCCTCGGAGGAGAATTCACTCCACACCACTTCTTCCATGAATTTTCCAAACAATGCGTCCATTAATCGGGCAGAAAGGGCCAAAACCAAAACCTTCAAGCAGGAGCTACCCTGTGGCTGCCACCGGAAGTCCAGGAGTTAAGAGAAATTGAAAGTGACAAATGTGACACCCTCTTTCAAGAAAAGACGTAAAGGCATTCCTCGCAACTCTTGACGAGTCAATTTAACATCAGTGGTGGATAAGGTTTTAGAAGTAATCATCTTGGGAAAATTCAACAGGCATTGGTGAGGTGAGAGTTAGTGAAGAACAGTCAGAGGATAAGCAGTGATATGAGTGGGAATTTCTCCTTGGGTTCGTTCGCAGCAGACTGTACCCAGAGGCCAAATGGACTGCCAGCAATCAACTTTGCAGTTCTTGATGAGATTAACCAGACCAAAGAAATTGCAAGACTTCTGTCCCTTTCGCAGAAGCTGCACCAGGGTCATGACTTCACAGCTTCCTGAGCAGATTTTGGAAGGCAGCTACAGAGAGGATGAGCAGGAGATCACAGTACAGGCAAAAGAGATAACTATGGGATATTACAAATAGAACTGTAAATGGTGATATCCATTGAAATACGAGAATGCATTAAAAGAGTCTGTGGAACATTTTAAAAAAAGAACATGAAAAAATTATAAAGATTATGAAAAATTACAGGGAGAAACTTTGAGACGGTGAAACGGTGATTCAAACAGCAGTTTGCCAAACTCTTGTTTGCAAGAAATTTGCAGTTGCAAAATTGTGGAAGTTAAACTCCGAAATGTTAAATTGCTTGGTTTTGTTGTTGGTTAAGCCTTTCCAATTTTAAAAATGCGACATGTTTAATTGCGAATATGACAGAGGAAATATGTTACTTGTGTAGTATGTAATAAGCTTTTTGATAATGGCCAGAATTCTCCGGCTGTTAGGATTCTCTTTTCCAGTCTGCACACCCCCTCACCTGCAGGTTTCAATGGCCAAGCGGGGGGTAGTAGAGAATCCTGCCACCAGGAAACAGCTCGTCGCAGAGAGACAAACGGCTGGGAGACTGGAGAACTCCTCCCAATATGTTTATGCTAAGAATTTACTGTATTCCAAAGAGCTGTAAAGAAATCTTTATTATGATAAAGCTTTCTTTCCCCCCCTGCCCCTCTCAAAGGTGGGTTAGGGGGTTTTGGAAAGGGGAGGGGGGGGGGGGCGGCAGTGGGGTCAAGCATGATGAAATCTGCAGTTTGTGGAATCAGTAAGAAATGTGTACGAGCTGTCATTTGAACAGATGACTGCTCAAATGTTCTGCTTGCTGCACCAGCCCTGATTTCAAAGTATTTTTTTTTGTTGTTTTTGTCAGTCTCCAACTGAAAGGCAAGCTGAACTTTCACATGTCTGGGAAATGATACTTTGACCTCAGGTTTCAGTAGAAACTGATACTGCTTGAAACCAGATAAAGGCACAGTACCATAAGCTCAGATTGTCCAGCAGTGCAGTGTAGGGAGGCTGTGGAGAGTTGTGTTTGGGGTAGTTTAAAGAGGAAATTTGACGACTGAATCCAGAAGCAGGGATGACCAGTAAAATTTACAGCTGCTTCTTCATTTATTTTAAAGAGGCCAATTATCCAGAGCCTGCCATTTTGGTGCAGATCATGCCTGTGGGACTCTGGTTGGTTAAGAGCATTTGTCAGAAGGGAGTTGGTGGCTAAATACTTTGTGGAGAAAGGAACTGGCACTCTACCTGTGGAAACAAAAGTTCTGAAGGGCTGCATGGCTGAACGGGTGCTCAGTGGCCTGCCTGATAATCTTGAGACATTTATCTTTGTTGATTCTCCAATTTAAAAGGTTCTCCTATTTAAAATATAATTTAGATTCACCAAAATGTGCTTGTTACTGCTTTAATTTATGGTGAGTAAAAGTTTTAATACATGAAATCTTAGCCTTAGAACTAAATTTATAGAACAAACTATTAGTTTGTTGGTCAACATGAATGAAATGAAAATCGCTTATTGTCACAAGTAGGCTTCAAATGAAGTTACTGCGAAAAGCCCCTAGTCGTCACATTCCGGCGCCTGTTCGGGGAGGCTGGTATGGGAATTGAACCCGTGCAGCTATTTAGCCCTGTGCTAAACCAGCCCCTATAACAAAAGTTTTGGATGGCCTCCAGTTTATGGTGGAATGTACACGGTTATCCAAGAATGCACGGAATTGTCAGGATGGATAAGAGACGCTCAGTCGGAAGCTCAGTGCAAGATTAAATATGACACCAAGATTGTGAAGAGTCTGGTTCAGCCTCAAATGGTTGCCAGGGAGGGGGATATAGTCAGTAGCTAAGGAATGCAGTTCACAGTTTGAGATCTTAGCAAGGTTTAAGTAGAGGGAAATTTCTGTTTGTCCAACTCTGATGATTCAACAACTTCGCAGCACAAGCAGTTTCCGCAAAGTCCGAGTGCTGCAATGGAATCTCAGACTGTTGTCATGCAACTTAAGTTGCCGTGTAAGCTTAGACCACAGATTGCTACCATCATGGCTCTGGATACCAGTCTTCAAAGGGATTTGGAGGACATCTAAGTAGTCCAGCAATCTGTTCTCCAACTGCTTGCAATGACTGATGAGATACCGCGTTGGTAGAGTGGCAGGGACTCCATGGAGAACCAACATGCTGTCCTCGCAGGATGACAACATTCATGCTCCCAACACCCGCCTCTCCATCTTGAATTAATTATTTTGGATTTGGTTTCCTCAATCACAACTTTTAGCGCACTTTTTTTAAATATAAATTTAGAGTACCCAATTCTTCTTTTTTCCAATTAAGGGGCAATTTAGCGTGGCCAATCCACCTAACCTGCACATCTTTGGGTTGTGGTGGTGAAACCCACGCAGACACGGGGAGAATGTGCAAACACCACATGGACAGTGACCCAGGGCCGGGATTCGAACCTGGGCCCTCAGCGCCGCAGTCGCAGTGCTAACCACTGCGCCACATGCCGCCCCTTTTAGCGCACTTTTAACGTGATCACACGAATTTATTTTCATGCTCTTCACCAGTTACTAATCTAATTATCAATGAGCTTCATCCAATTGTGTATCTACCCAATTAGCCTTTTTGATGAGAAGTAAATATTCAAATTGATTTTTAAATGCAAGGAAACACAAATCAATACACCAAAGCAATAGAGTAGAAAAATTCTGACTTCCCAAAAAAATCATAGTATCACAGTCTGTATCAATTTACATTGTTTTCTACATGTCAACTTTAAACAAATTCATACCTTAAAAGCGGACTCCAAACCAGAGCAGTCTTTAAATGCTGCACACAAAATGGTCCCAAGTTGCATATCAAAATCCAGAATGTTTTCTTTAAATGCATTGTAGTCTTTCTCGAAATCCTGTCAAAGCAGAATGCATGATAATAGTCAGAAAATACAACCAAACTGAGTGAATGGCCTATTTTAGAAAAGTACTGCAAAAAATACCAATATCAAAAACCATGCAGCAGGAAATTTTTAATCTTCTGTTGTCAGTCAAATCTTCATGTCTGACAACAAATGTTGCCAAATGGCCGAGAGCATTGTTTTTGATGAGGCACTGCAGGTAAAAAAAATATTTATGGTTCAGCAATGTACCTTTTGAAAAACCAAAACTAATCCTTTCAAATAATTTGTTGACTTTAGAATACTGTTCTTTTGGTTCACTTCCAGGCGATTTAATCTGTCATCATTACCGTGGCTGTCATTTGAATACCACACCCTCAACTTTGACTTTATTATGAGATCTTTCTGAAGTTTTCTTGCTGTCAGACATGAACCATAGGTGTAACAATCATGGATAACATCAGAAAGAAAGAGTAAACCAGCTGGCTCAAACCTGTTCCACCATTCATTACAATCATGACTGATCTCCTGCCTCAATCTTACTTTCTTGAACCTGCCCCATGTTCCTTAACTCCATGAGAGATCAAAAATCTACCGATCTCAGTCATCAAGATGCACAACAATGGACCACCCACAACCTTCAGTGAAGAAAATTTTCCTCATCTCAGTCCTAAATGGCTGGCCCTTATCCAAACACTGTGCCCATGTCCTAAATTGCACAGCCAATCTCTTTCAGCATATTGTTTGTTTCAGTGATATTACCTCTTATTCTTTTGAACTCCAGATAAAATAGGCCCAATTTACTCAGCTTCTCATCATGGGACAACCCTCTGTTCCCAGGAACCAATCAAGTGATCACAGTGTGACCTCAAAGGCAATCATACATTTCATGAGATATGGCGATCAAAAATGTGCACATGACTCAACAAAGTCCAATTCAATTGTAGCAAGATTTCTTTACACTTATATATCCCCGGGCAATAAAGACCATTTGCCTTCCTAATCCCTTATTGTACTAACATGTACAACAAACAGCAAAAGTTAACATGTGTGTCAACATTTGGAAGTTTCACGACTTTTAAAACAAATTTTACATGATGCACACAATTATCATGCAAGGTATTTACAAGTTTATAGTGAGCCTGAATCGCCGGTTTAGAGACTAAGTATTCCGGCTAGAGGAAAAATCAGAGTGTTTCCTTAAGGAGCGTTGCCGAGATGAGATGCCCTCACCTTTAGCATGCTAAAATATGCAGAGCGGCTAGCATGCTGGCCAGCTTATACTTACTGATCTCACAGCGTCATTTTTAATGGGCACCCCGGTGCATCAGTGCATTCAAAAGGGAAATATAAAGAAACAAACCTACTGATCTAAACTATTAAGCTGTCAATCAAAGGCTAACGGTATTGCACTGTGAATTGAATGAATACAATGAATTTCAAAGGATCACAGGGGATTTCAGAGCCTTGTGTTGTGAGCCAGAAACAGTACTTGACGCTTCCTGGATTGTATCGTCAATGAATTGTCTGATCTGCTCATCAGCTGTCAGGCAGAGCAGTTCAAAGTGAGAACACAACTTCAAGGTTTTCAGAGTTAACAATGATAATGATTTTGAACTGTGAGCTGCCTAAAATCACCATGTGGAGAGTGATCTTCAGGTTGCCCAGGGCTAGAAGGCGCAGTCCAGACACAAGAGTCTTATCCCAGGCTAGCATCCCGAGCTCAAACCCTTGCCCCCAACCCAAGCCCACCCAACACCCAGGACCCTTGGGGACCCACTCTCTGCAGCCTGGGAATGGCAGAGGGGCACATGGGAAGTGGGCTTACCTCCTTGACCCCCTCAGGGTCCATCGCGGCATGTCTGCACTTGTAAAAACCTGCACCAAAGTTTGCCTTGTGGCGTTCCCGCAAGAGGGGGCTGGAGCATAGGGGGAGGGCTAAGCATCGTAGTTCAAGCCCACTAATATTGAAAAGATGGAATTTACATAATTATGGGCAGGAGTTTGGTCGGCGAGGCAGGACCGCAGACTCACGAGGGGTCTGCCACCTGGCGCCCATCCTGTTTCTCGGCCAACATGTGACTCACCACCCAATCGGGCAATTCGCCCACAGTGTCTCAACACCCATGCCACCATTGTTTCCTCAAAATGTCTTTTAATTTGTCTCCTAAGCCTTGACGTGTAACCAACATCCGCAGCTAAGGAGCAGGAAGGCTGCTAAGAGTGATGCTCAATTTCAGATGGTTACCTTGACTGCCATGCTCTGGTGGCCCAAAGCTTTAAGGACTCTTGCCTACTTGGTGACTACTGCACAGTTGCAGGAACACCCTCCTCGGCTGTGCCTGCTAGAGGCAGAGAGAATGAGGAGCGAACTTGCATCCTGGGAATGCCCTTAAAGGTTGCCCCTGGGCAGTTGGCTTGTGCCCCTCCTCCCTTTCAATGTGCATCCCTGTATCCCTGGGGGAAGGGACACCTGGGAGGAGGTCCGGATGCCTCATTCCCAACTCGCCCATCCACTGGTGCACTGATTGCATGGCCAGAACAGAATTCAGGTCTTCCTGCATGCGAGTCATATCTTAGACCTTGCTCTCCATGGCAGTTGCCAACCTCTCCATGGAGGAATTCATGCTCTTGCATGCCACAGCCATGGCAGAACTCATGGCTTAGTTCGACTCCCCCATCTTCCATGCAAAGTAACCTCTGACATGCCCATGGGATTTTCCTCTCCCTGTGTCTGCTTATTATGGCTAGGATCTGAGGCCCACCATCAGTCTGGAGCTCAGCGTAGGCCTGATTCCTAGCAGTCTCCGACTGTCGGGTACCTCCCCGACACAGCCTCCTTCAGCTGCTGGCATGTGTCTGTGAACTGTTCACCCCTCTGAGATCCATGCGAGTGTCACTGTGCCGGTGGAGGATGTGGGAGAAGCAATTGTCGGTGTATTCTCTGGGCATTGCTGGTCTTCACAAGAGATGGAATCATCGCTTTTCTCTGTCGAATTTGGATCTTTGCATCCCATGGTGAACAAAAAGAAACACATTAAGGAGAAGTTCAATCTATCAGGGAACCACATTTTCACACGTATCTGTAGGATGCCCATGCCTCAGCACCAAGTTGCAGATATTCTCACTCAGCTAAATGCGTATCCAGCCTCACCACCTGCATTGAGATGTACACCCTGGACTTCCACAATTTCCATGGCTTCCACCTCACATGGCAGTAGGACCTTCAATTCGAGAACACCTCAATCAGTCTTGGCTCCCTCCTTGGAGCTGAAGGTCTCTTTTTCCTGCATTACAAGGCGGAGACTTGTGGCATGTCCAAGAGATACCTATCCTTGTCCTCGTGCACCCATGTTCCACTTACTGTCCCACATTCCAAATACTTTATCGTTCACCACTGTCACACGTCTGTTGTCTATTGCCATGCAGTAATGAAAATGACCAAGCAGTTTTCAGACTGGCCACTCTCTCCACTTGTGAAGTTCTACCGCTTCATATACTCATGAGATGGCCTTTAATGCAACACCACATTTCCACTTACCCTGGCAGATCACTGACTATTTTTGCAGCAGTGTATCCATGTTTGTGGCTCAACTCCATGATTGCGAAGCTCCTCTGCGATCTCCATCCAGGCCATCTGAGACACTAGATGTTCGCAGAGGGGGGACTTCTATAGCCCACCCAAAAATTTAATTGAGCCAGGTGACAATGGTTGTGTACACTTCCGGTCCACCCTGTCACATGATTACAAGTGGTTCTTAGTTTGTCATCTAAAGTCATAGTTAATTTTTTCAGCCCGCATAAGCAAGCATGTATTCCAATTACTTTATGCTCTTTGTGGTAGCACGGGCCTTTAAGTGGGTGGGCTCTGCAGACCACGTGACTGGCTCAAGGCCAATCGTGTGGGAGCGTGTGAACCTCAGACAATAGGGAATTTGAGCGGAGCCCTGGGAGCAGGACCCCAGGCAGTATGGACCAGTGAGCTGAAGTGTTAAGACCTGTTGTATAGTGTTCTGTGCCTGTTACTTGACTGCCCTTGCCTTTCATCATTAAACCCCTTTGTTAACTACTGGAAGCCTCCACTGTACATCTCGAGCCACCACACTCTTGAATATGGAGAACAATCTGCCTGAAGTTTACATTTATCCTATAATTTACTGCAAGGTGCATGCAAATGGAAACTTACAATGAGAGAACAATTTCTTAGCTTCTGCATGGCTAATGCTGGAGTCGTTCATGTGTGTTGTACATATATCCTAGGATACCAGACCAAACAAAAATAATTCAATTGCGAACTGCTAGGGCATGCCAAAGTGTCAGAACAAAGGTCATAAATTGCATCGCTTTCAAGTGCTACTGCAAAGTTAGTTGCACCATCAACCTCAGTAATTGCAAATAGTGTTACATTCAATCCACTATGTACAACAATCCTGCAGGGAGTAAACTATGCTGGAGCTTTCTGGAATCTAACTTGTATTGGTTTTCACTCGAATAGATAGACTTAGTAAAGGTTTTCAAAATGATGAAGAGTTTGATAAATAAAATAAGGTGAAATTGTTTCCACTGACAGTAGGACATAGATTTAAGTTGCAACCCACTGAAGAAAATCAGACTTCACTAATTACTTGAAGGACATTCCGGATACCAACGTACATCTAAAGTGGCTAAATTTTATTCGTATTCTTTTTCATCAATGCTCAACCCCAATGTTCTTTGAATCCCCGTCAGCAACATCTATGTAATAAATTCTTTTGTATAGGACATGCTCCTGAAATTATTCACCCAAAACGACAGGCAAAGTAATGTTGCATTTCTCTCCTCCAATGTGCGAAGCAACTTGCGATCAATCAGAACCACAGAAAATATAGAAACTGTAGTGAAGAATTTGAAAGGGAGATTAGAAAGATGAAAGGGAATATAGAACTAGACTAGCAAGCAGTATGAGGGGATAATCTGGGCTCTTAAAAACCTTATTAAACATTTTTTTAAATTAACGTGGAACTGCTTGTATATCAAATCAGATTTCTTTCTCTTGATTACTGAGATGGCACTACTTCATAATGGTTCTTCTTGAGTTCTTTGCCCAAAGGCTAGTCTGACCAACAGTGCCACAGCCTAAACCATGGGTAGAGCAAGTAGGCAGGTCCCAAATCCACCCAGTGAGAATGAGGATCAAACTGTTGGCACCAATCTGTTCCATACCAACCATCCAACCAACTGAGCCAAGCAGGCCCTCAAAGAGTCCAAGGAATCAGAGTTGCAATTGTAATGCACTTTCACATGCATGTTGTAGTCTGGAGTAATAGTGATGGTAGAGGCTCCAATTTATTTCCATCACATGGTTGACCAGGAATCCCTCCCACTCTCACCACCTGTTATTGTTATAAGGATTTAGCAGTTGATACTCAACTTGGTTGGCTGCGTTATGAACACACCTTCTAAAACCATCAAGCCTTCGAGTGGGACCTAAATGCAGAACATCTGTCTCAAGGATAGGCTCGGTACCCACTGTGCCACAAGACCCACATAATGATTACTACCACTCGATTAGCCCATCGATGAAGATGTCCATCGATTAAAGTCTTCAAATTCACCTCTTTCCCCTTTGACAGGAGTCCACTGACATTAAAAAATTCTTGCTAACTTATATACTATTTTCTTTTTTTTTTAATGTATTTTATTACAAACCTATCAAAACAGGTTACAGCAAATAAACACTCCAGGAAAAATACTTCCCTACAATCAACTATACAGTCTGTACAGATATTTCCCCTTTTTCACCCCCCTCCCCCAACCCCCCTGCGATGAACAGCTCCTCAAACAGGGTCACAAACATCCCCCACCTTTTCTCAACCCCCCCCCCCCTCCCCCCCGCCCCCGCTGAGCCCCTTAACTCATACTCTATCTTCTCTAATCACAGGAAGTCATACAGATCAATCAACCTGCTACCCCCGGTGGCGATGCCGACCGCCACTCCAGCAAAATGCACCGCCGTGCAATCAGAGAGGCGGAGGCCATGACATCGGCCTTCTTTCTGTCCATGAGCTCCGACTTCACTGAAACCCCAAATATCGCCACCAAAGTGTCCGGGTCAATCTCCTCCTCCACTATCCTGGCTAAGACCGCGAACAATCCCACAAGAACCTTCCCAATTTTTCGCATCTCCAAAACATGTACGCGTGATTCGCTGGCCCCCGCCCACACCTTTCACTCTCATCTCCTACTCCCTGAAAGAACCCACTCATTCTCGCCCGAGTCATATGCACCCTGTGCACCACCTTAAACTGTATCAGGCTCATCCTTGCACAAGAGGAGGTCCTGTTTAACCTTTGCAGTGCCTCACTCCATACTCTCCAACTGATCTCCCCACCCAACTCCGCTTCTCATTTCTCCTTGAGCTTCACCACCCGCTCGCCTCCCTGCTCCCCCAGCTACTTGTATATATCCCCAATTCTTCCCTCCTCTTCCACATCTGAAAGCAGCCGTCGCTCCAGCAGGGTGTATCCCGGCAACCTACGGATCCCCCCCAGACCTTTCGCACAAAGTCCATTACCTGCAGATACCTGAATTCACTCCCCCTCAGCAGCTCTACCCTTTCCCTTAGCTCCTCCAAACTGGCGAACCCTTCCTCCAAATACAAATCCCTCACCTCGACCAGCCCCACTTCCCTCCACCTCCTGTATACACTATCCATCCCCCCTCCTCCCCCCCCGGCTCAAACCCATGATTTTCGGCGTTAGCACCGACATCCCTTCCACTCTAAAATGCCTCCTCAACTGATTCTATATGTTCTCTACAGGGCTCCCTGAATACCTATTCCGAGCCATTGGCAACGCAACCATCACCATAGCCCTCAAACGAGACCCTTTATCAGATTCCTCTTCCATCCTAACCAACTCTACCCCTTCTCATTCCCACCATCGCCGCACCTTGTCTACATTCGCCACCCAATAATAATGAAGCAAGTTCGGCAACGCCAACCCCCCACTGCTGCCTCTGCCTCTGTAGCAGGGTCCTCTCCACCCTCAGCACCTTCCTCGCCCATACAAAGTCCGAAATGATCTTGTCCACTTTACGAAAAAAGGTCTTTGGTATAAAGATCGGGAGAGCCTGAAAGATAAACAAGAACCTCGGCAGTATATTCATTTTCACAACTTGGACCCTCCCCGCCAACGTTAAGTGCAGTGTATCCCACCTCCTGAGATCCCCCCTAGTTTCCTCCACCAGCTTTGTTATGTCCCACTTATGGAGCCCCGTCCATTCCCTCGCTACCTGAATCCCCAAATACCTAAACCAATCCCTCGCTACCAGAAATGGCATCGCCCCTGAATTAGCCCGCTTTCCCAGCTGATTCACTGGAAATAACTCACTTTTCCCTACATTCAGTTTGTACCCCGAGAACCCTCCAAACCTCCCCAGCAGGCCCATAATCCTTCCCATACTCTCCAACGGATCCGAACGATACAGCAAGAGGTCATCGGCATAGGGCGACACCTGATGTTCCCTCTGTCCCCTCATAATGGCGCAAATCATCGTGAATGACTATGATTTAGTGGCCATTACTGAAACACGGTTAAAGGATGGTCACAACTGGGAGTTAAATATCAGAGGGTATCAAACTATTCGGAAGGACAGAGTGGATGGTAAGCGAGATGGTGTAGCTCTGTTATTTAAGGATGACATCTGGGCAACAGTAAGCGATGTAATCGGTGCTCTGGAGGATAAGGTGGAATCCATTTGGGTGGAAATCAGGAATAGTAAGGCGAAAAAGTCATTGATAGGAGTAGTCTACAGGCCACCAAATAGTAACATTATGGTGGGGCAGGCAATAAACAAAGAAATAACTGATGCATGTAGAAATGGTACAGCAGTTATCATGGGGGACATTAATCTACATGTCGATTGGTTTAACCAGGTCGGTCAAGGCAGCCTTGAGGAGGAGTTTATAGAATGTATCCGTGATAGTTTCCTAGAACAGTATGTAATGGAACATACGAGGGAACAAGCGGTCCTAGATCTGGTCCTGTGTAATGAGACAGGATTGATTAATGATCTCATAGTTAGGGATCCTCTCGGAAGGAGCGATCACAATATGGTGGAATTTAAAATACAGATGGAGGGTGAGAAGGTAAAATCAAGCACTAGTGTTTTGTGCTTAAACAAAGGAGATTACAATGGGATGAGAGAAGAACTAGCTAAGGTAGACTGGGAGCAAAGACTTTATGGTGAAACAGTTGAGGAACCGTGGAGAACCTTCCAAGCGATTTTTCACAGTGCTCAGCAAACGTTTATACCAACAAAAAGGAAGGACGGTAGAAAGAGGGAAAATCGACCGTGGATATCTAAGGAACTAAGGGAGAGTGTCAAATTGAAGGAAAAAGCATACAAAGTAGCAAAGATTAGTGGGAGACTAGAGGACTGGGAAATCGTTAGGGGGCAACAGAAAGCTACTAAAAAAGCTATAACGAGTAAGATAGATTATGAGAGTAAACTTGCTCAGAATATAAAAACAGATAGTAAAAGTTTCTACAAATATAGAAAACAAAAAAGAGTGGCTACGGTAAATATTGGTCCTTTAGAGGATGAGAAGGGAGATTGAATAATGGGAGATGAGGAAATGGCTGAGGAACTGAACAGGTTTTTTGGGTCGGTCTTCACAGTGGAAGACACAAATAACATGCCAGTGACTGATGGAAATGAGGCTATGACAGGTGAGGACCTTGAGAGGATTGTTATCACCAAGGATGTAGTGATGGGTAAGCTAATGGGGCTAAAGGTAGACAAGTCTCTTGGCCCTGATGGAATGCATTCCAGAGTGCTAAAAGAGATGGCTAGGGAAATTGCAAATGCACTAGTGATAATTTACCAAAATTCACTATACTCTGGGATGGTCCCGGCGGATTGGAAATTAGCAAACGTGACACCACTGTTTAAAAAAGGAGGTAGGCAGAAAGTGGGTAATTATAGGCCAGTGAGCTTAACTTCGGTAGTAGGGAAGATGCTGGAATCTATCATCAAGGAAGAAATAGCGAGGCATCTGGATGGAAATTGTCCCATTGGGCAGACGCAGCATGGGTTCATAAAGGGCAGGTCGTGCCTAATTAATTTAGTGGAATTTTTTGAGGACATTACCAGTGCGGTAGTTAACGGGGAGCCAACGGATGTGGTATATCTGGATTTCCAGAAAGCCTTTGACAAGATGCCACACAAAAGGTTGCTGCATAAGATAAAGATGCATGGCATTAAGGGGAAAGTAGTAGCATGGATAGAGGATTGGTTAATTAATAGAAAGCAAAGAGTGGGGATTAATGGGTGTTTCTCTGGTTGGCAATCAGTAGCTAGTGGTGTCCCTCAGGGATCAGTGTTGGGCCCACAACTGTTCACAATTTACATAGATGATTTGGAGTTGGGGACCAAGGGCAATATGTCCAAGTTTGCAGACGACACTAAGATAAGTGGTAAAGCAAAAAGTGCAGAGGATACTGGAAGTCTGCAGAGGGATTTGAATAGGCTAAGTGAATGGGCTAGGGTCTGGCAGATGGAATACAATGTTGACAAATGAGAGGTTATCCATTTTGGTAGGAATAACAGCAAAAGGGATTATTATTTAAATAATAAAATATTAAAACATGCTGCTGTGCAGAGAGACCTGGGTGTGCTAGTGCATGAGTCACAAAAAGTTGGTTTACAGGTGCAACAGGTGATTAAAAAGGCAAATGGAATGTTGTCCTTCATTGCTAGAGGGATGGAGTTTAAGACTAGGGAGGTTATGCTGCAATTGTATAAGGTGTTAGTGAGGCCATACCTGGAGTATTGTGTTCAGTTTTGGTCTCCTTACTTGAGAAAGGACGTACTGGCACTGGAGGGTGTGCAGAGGAGATTCACTAGGTTAATCCCAGAGCTGAAGGGGTTGGATTACGAGGAGAGGTTGAGTAGACTGGGACTGTGCTCGTTGGAATTTAGAAGGATGAGGGGGGGATCTTATAGAAACATATAAAGTTGTGAAGGAAATAGATAGAATAGATGTGGGCAGGTTGTTTCCACTGGCGGGTGAAAGCAGAACTAGGGGGCATAGCCTCAAAATAAGGGGAAGTAGATTTAGAACTGAGTTTAGGAGGAACCTCTTCACCCAAAGGGTTGTGAATCTATGGAATTCCTTGCCCAGTGAATCAGTAGAGGCTCCTTCATTAAATGTTTTTAAGATAAAGATAGATAGTTTTTTGAAGAATAAAGGGATTAAGGGTTATGGCGTTCGGGCCGGATAGTGGAGCTGAGTCCACAAAAGATCAGCCATGATCTCATTGAATGGTGAAGCATGCTCGAGGGGCCAGATGGCCTACTCCTGCTTCTAGTTCTTATGTTCTTATAATCCCCCGCCACTCCGCCGACCTCCTGAGAACCATCAGCAACAGCTCTATGACCAGTGCAAACAGCAGAGGCGACAGCGGGCATCCCTGCCTCATACCCCTGTGTAAGTCAAAGCTTTGTGAGCTCATATCATTCGTCCTCACCCTCAGTGCCACATACAGCAACCGTACCCATGCCACAAATCTTGGCCCAAACACAAACCTTCCCAAAACCTCAAACAAGTACAGCCACTCCACCTAATCAAATATCTTCTCCGCATCCATGGACACCACCACCTCTGGTACCAGAGCCCCCGATAAGAGTCATCATCACATTCAACAGCCGGCTTATATTACTCGCGAGCTGTCTGCCCTTCACGTAGCCCGTTTGATCTTCTGCCGCCACCCCGGGGACACAGTCCTGCATCCTCCCCGCCAACAACTTAGCCAATACTTTCACATCCGTGTTCAATAGTGATATGGGCCTGTACGACCCTCATTCCACCGTGTCCTTCCCCTTTTTCGGGATTAGTAGGATTCCTGCCTGAGTCATCGTCTCCGACAACTCCCCCCTTCTCCAGTGCTACATTAAACACCCCCAACAGATGTGGTGCCAGGTCTGTCGCAAATTCCTTATAAAATTCTGCCAGGTACCCATCCGGCCCAGGGACCTGCCCCAATTTTATACCCCTGACACTATCCAGCACCTCTCTCAGCCCCATACTCAATCCCATTGATAGAATACCTAGGTATTGTGAAATTACATTTCAATGGAAATGCAAATGTTATTACTCAAATCCCTCATCACTAACAGTTCCGTTATTTAACTGCTACCCATAATCGCAAAACAGCTACAACATTTCACTGCTTTATCTCTAAATGAGAATGCATCTGTCAGATTAAATGAATACAGTTTCTTCCATCATTGACATATTTTATCAATCCATGAAGACAGAGAGCGTGAATGGTGTCAAGATATCAGAGGAAAAAATTATAATAAATCAGGAATAGGAGCAGACTTGGTATTCAACATGTGCAAAATGCAAATGTAGTAGAATGTTGAAATATAGAACCAAATTTGAAGAGTTAGAGACAATTGTGCTCAAAATGTACAGGATTCTCCTCAGACACAACTTAAATATTTGGTCCAGTTCTGATCACAAAGGCAAAATAGCTCTAAACTCATTATGACAAAGAGCCTCAAGGCAGAAAGGGAAGAGCAAAACAAGATCGTAACTAATAGCAAAAATTTAAATCCAGAAAAATTCCAAATTCGGTTAGACAAGGCTCAAAGGAGTGACAGAAGAATCAGGGCCCATTTTCGGGTGCAGGTGTTGCAATGTGCACCACATTCCATTTGAGGTTGGCAGCACGAATGCCAGGATAGCAGATAACCGTAGAAAAGGTCTTCAATCACGGTCACGCACCAACTGGGCATTTATAGACAGGCAGGCCTTGTGGTTATGGATCATCTCCCCATTAACACGTGGGGCCATAGAGCCAACTCTGAAGTTATTTGCATCATGAACCACTGAGCCTGTCAGCGGCCTGGCAAATCCACATGCCCTCCCTTTCTGCTTCACTCTGGTCCGTTGGACAATAATGTTCCCTTCCCTCATTTAAAAGGCCTATGTGGCCTCCCAAAGGCAGCGATGAATGATGGACTGTGAGATGTCACCGGTGTCACATCTTCCCACTTGAGGTATCCACTAGCATAGAAAATTAAGACAACAGTGGCCTTGATAGCAGTTCAGATGTGACCATGGCGACTCGCAAATGCCAAGGCAGGCAGATTAAAAATGGGAATCAGGGAGCAGGAATCTCAAAAGCAGGACCTGCCTGTCTTTTCTAATGGCCTCCAGATTCTACAACAATGCAGGACCCTGTAAAGATTCAGCACCACTTCCTTGAAAAAGTTATCAAAGCTCCTCCAATAATAGTTCACAGTGGTTTCATTAACTCAGCACCAGCAAAAGTTAGCCACTGGCAATGCAGTCCCTGCCCTGTTCTGAGGTGACAGTTGTGGCTGTAGCAGGTGCAGAGCTTTCCTCGCAGAGGTTCAGGAATCAGCCTTCTTCCCTGAGCACCGAGTGGATACAACCTCCAGCTGAGAGCCTTTCTGCCTCCCACTCACCCACCTTCCCTCTTCCGGCAGCCTGTGCTGCTTTGCATGGCCTCCGCTCATTCTCCCATTCAAGCTTCATTCCAATAAGAGGGCCTACCAGTGCATCACTCTCTGGGAGCAGCCTGTGTGTACAGACTCCTTGAAGTCAGCAAAATATCCTTGCATCTGCCACACCACTCCCTGTAAACATTTACAACTTAAACATCTATGGAAAGCACCACAGACTTGTCAAATCAAAGTTATAGCTGGAAAAAAAATCAACCAGCAACTACCCTGCAAGTAGTTGATGATTGCTTTAAATAGAGCTGGCGGGCATCCTTCCTACTGATTAACCCGCGTTCAGCTGTGGGTTTAAGAGACGATATAAATCTAAACTCATAACAGTGGTGTAATGAGTGTTGAAACTCAGGACTTTATTTCCTATGCATAAAAAATATTCCTGTGTGAGGTTTAAATGGTCATGTGTTTTTGTTTATTCTTAACTCAATTTTCAATGCAGGGTTGGAAAAAAGCTGCGTATTGAGAGTTTCAATTCTTAGATTATTGCACAAGCAAAATCCATGCTGATTTTGTGTGATTACACCATTGCTTTCCAAATGCTGTGCTATGAAATCCTTGATAATGGACTCCAGCAACTTCCCTACTGCCGACGTTAGGCTCACTGGTTTTCTCTCTACCTCCCTTTCGGAATAGCGGAGTTACTTTCGCTACCCATCCAATCTGTAGGGACAATTCCACAGTCCAAAGAATTTTGGAAAATGACCACCAATGGATCTACTATGCCTAGGGCCACTTCCTGAAGTGCGCTGGAATGCGGATTATCAGGCCGTGGAGATTTGTCCACCTTCAATCCCATTAATTTCCCCAAAACCATTTCTTTACTAATCTTAATTTCCTTCAGGTCCTTACTAAAACTTGTGCTTCTCAGAACTTTTTTAAAAATATTTTTATTCTCCTCCTTTTTCACATTTTCTCCCAAATTTACACCCACCAACAATAAACAATAATCAGTAACAAATATGTCAATCCCCATATCAATAACAACCATCCCATCCTCCCACCAAACCCCAAACATTAGCTCGCATGTTCACACAAACAAATGCCAAAAAGGAATTAGGGCTCACCCATAGTCGCCAGTCCCTCCCACCCACACGCCCCAACTAATTCAGTACGAAGTCTTACAACACCAGGTTAAAGTCCAACAGGTTTGTTTCGATGTCACTAGCTTTCGGAGCGCTGCTCCTTCCTCAGGTGAATGAAGAGGTATGTTCCAGAAACACATATATAGACAAATTCAAAGATGCCAAACAATGCTTGGAATGCGAGCATTAGCAGGTGATTAAATCTTTACAGATCCAGAGATGGGGTAACCCCAGGTTAAAGAGGTGTGAATTGCATCAAGCCAGGACAGTTGGTAGGATTTTGCAGGCCAGATGGTAGGGGATGAATGTAATGTGACATGATAATGGCAGCCCCAACTAATGTTTGATGTTATCCAGTTCTTGAAAGTGCATAATGAATAATCCCCATGAATTGTAGAACGCCTCCATACTTCCCCTCAGTTCAAACTTAACCTTCTCAAGAGTGAAGAATTCCAACAGGTCCCCCCGCCACGCCAGGGCACAGGGTGGAAAGGTTGCTCTCCAACCTATCAGGATCCGCCTTCAGGCGATCAACGAGGCGAAGACTACAACATCTGCCTCTGCACCCATTTCCAACCCTGGCTGGTCCGACACCCCGAATATGGCATCCTGGGGGCCCGGGTCAAGTTTCACGTGCACCACTTTAGAAATTACCCTAAAAACCTCCTTCCAGTAATCCTCTAGCTTTGGACAGGACCAAAACATATGAACGTGATTAGCAGGGCCCCCCTGCAACGTTCACACACATCTTCTACTCCTTCAAAGAATCGGCTCATCCTCGCCCTCGTGAGGTGTGCTCTGTATACCACCTTCAGCTGTATCAGCCCCAACCTCGCGCACGAGGTGGAGGCATTCACTCTACGGATCACCTCACACCAGAACCCCTCCTCCATATCCTCTCCCAACTCTTCCTCCCACTTTCCTTTGATCCCTTCCAGTGGTGCCTTCTCCTCATCCAAAATAGCTCCGTAAACCGCTGACACTACCCTCTTCTCCAGTCCCCGTCGTCAGCACCTCCTCCAGCAATGTGGAGGCCGGCTCCACCGGGAAGCTCTGTATCTCCTTTCTGGCAAAATCTTGAACCTGCATGTATCTAAACATTTCCCCCTGCTCCAGCCCATACTTTGCTTCCAGCTCCTTCAATCCTGCAAACCGACCCCTAAGAAACAAATCTTTTAGTGTCTTAATCCCCTTCTCCTCTCATTTCCGAAAATTTCCATCCCACCTCCCTGGCTCAAATCTGTGGTTCCCCCGAATCGGCATTTCCCTTGACCCTGCCCCCAACCCAAAATGTTGGCGAAATTGCTTCCAAATTCTCAATGAAGCTATTATTACCGGACTCACTGAGTATTTCCCCGGGACTATCGGGAGCGGCGCTGTTGCTAGTGCTTTCAATCCCGACCCCCTGCACAGACTCTCCTCCATTCTGACCCACTGGGAATCAACCCCTCTGACCCAGCTCCGCACCTTCTCCACATTCGCCGCCCAGTAGTAATACATCAGGTTCGAAAGACCCAAACCCCCTGCCTGCCTTCCCTTCTGTAGCAGCACCTTTCTAATTCTGGCCACCTTCCCTCCCCATATGAACAAAGTAATCCTTCCCTCAATCTCTCTGAAAAAAGCCTTTGGCAGGAAAATCGGCAGGCATTGAAAAATAAACAGAAATCGCGGCAACACGTTCATTTTAACCGCCTGTACCCGACCCGCCAGTGACAGAGGGAGACCATCCCACCTTGCCAGATCAGCTTTCACTTTCCCTACCAAACTAGAAATGTTGTACCTGCGGAGCCCCCCCCCCCCCCACACTCCCGGGCAACCTGCACCCCCAGGTACCTAAAGTGAGTCCCTGCCCTATGGAATGGCAGCTCCCCACCTCTGCCCCCACCCCCGGCCAAGACACCACAAAATACTCACTCCTGTCTAGATTTAGTTTGTACCCCGAGAAAGACCCAAACACCTGAAGCAGCTCCAATATTCCCCCTATCGACACAAGTCATCGGCATATAAGCACACCCTATGCTCTATCTCCTCCTCTCCCCCCCCCCCCCCCCCCACCCCCGCACTATTCCTTTCCATACCCCCAAACTTCTTAATGCGATGGCCAACGGCTCAATCGCGAGTGCAAACAGCAGGGGGGACATAGGACATCCCTGCCTAGTCCCACGGTGGAGAGAAAAGTATCTCGAGCTGATGTTGTTTGTGCAGATACTCGCCCTCGGCTCCTTATATAGTAGCTTTACCCAGTTCACAAATCTTGGTCCAATCCCAAACCGCTCCAGAACTGCCATCAAGTACCCCCATTCTACCTGGTCAAACGCCTTCTCAGCGTCCAATGCCACAACCACCTGTTTCCTTCCCCTCTGCCGGTGCTATAACGACTTTCAATACCCTTCTAACGTTTGAAAAGAGCTGCCTCCCTCTCACGAACCCAGTCTGATCTTCACCTATCACCTTCGGGAGGCACTCCTCCAGCCTACCCGCCAGTACCTTCTCCAATACTTTTACGTCCACATTCAGAAGTGATATGGACCAATATGACCCACACTCCGTCGGATCCTTATCTTTTTTTTAGCAACAGGGAAATCGATGCCTGCCCCAAAGTTTTTGGCAACACCCCCTTTCATATCGCCTCCTCAAACATCCCCACCATCAGGGGTGCCAGCTTATCCTTGAATTTGTTATAGTATTCCACCGGAAACCCATCCGGCCCCGCCACCTTCCCCGACTGCATCCTCCCAATCGCATCCTTTATTTCCTGCTCCACTCTCGCTCCTTTTAATGTAGTCCTGTCTCCCTCCCTTAACCTCGGGTGCTCCAACCCATCTGGAAATTCCTGCATCTATGCTTCTCAGAACGTCTGGTACATTATTCATGTCTTCCTTTGTGAAGACAGAAGCAAAGTACAAATTTAGTTCCTCAGCCATTTCTTTGTTCCCTGTTATGAATTCCCCCGTTTCTGACTGTAAGGGTCCTACATTAGTTTTTATTAATCTTTTTCGATTTACCTATAGAAACTTTTACAGTCAGTTTTTATGTTTCCCGCTAAGTGTACTTTCAAATTGTATTTTCCCCTTCTTAATCAATCTCTTGGTCTGCCTTTGCTGACTTTTAAACTGTTCTCAGTCCTCAGGTCTATTGCTTTTTCTTGCCTCTTCTTTGAATCTAATACTGTCTCTAATTTGCCTTGTAAGCCATGGTTTAGCCACAGTTCCCTTTCTACTCTTGTGCAAAAGAGGAATAGTTGCTAAATTTGCTGCTGACACAGATAGATAGTAAAGTAAGCTGTGAAGTGGACATAAGGAGGCCACAAAGGGATATAGATAGGTTAGGTGAATGGGTAAAAATTTGGCAAATGGAGTGTAATGTGGGAAAATGTGAAATTGTCCATTTTGGCAGGAAGAATTAAAAAGCATATTATCAAAATGAGAGATTGCAGAGCTCTGAGATGCAGAGGGATCGGATTGTCCTAGTACATGAATCGTAAAAGGTCAATATGTAGATATAGAAGATAATTAGGAAAGCTAATAGAATGTTATAATATGTTGTGAGGGGAACTGAAAACAAAAGTAGAGAGATTATGCTTCAGTTATGCAGGGAATTGGTGAGACCAACATCTGGAGTATTGTGTCAAAGTATTGGTCTCCTTATTTAGGGAAGGATGTAAATATGTTGGGAGCAGTTCAGAGAACATTTACCAGACTAATACCTGAAATGGTGTTTGCGGACTTCCAGTGGCGTCTATGAAGTGAAAGGTTGCACATTTGGCAGCTCCCGCTCTTGGTGGTCTTTTTATGGCTTTTAAGCTGGATTTCGACAGGAATTTTCAAAATAAAGGTGCAAAAGCGAGAAGAGAAGGTGACCCCTAGTTTATGGAGCTGCACTCAGGGGAAAATCGAAAAAGGAGGAATCAAAAGTTGGTTCAAAGTGAGGACCAGAGTTCGTGGGAGGCAATGGCAGGGGCGTAGGGTCTGACCTTGCCAGCTCAATGGTCGACGGACTAGTTGGTGAGCTTCTTGACCGAGAAGTTCACTCAACATCGCAGGGAGTGTGCGGAGGATCTGTCCCGGGTGATGGACTCGATCAGGGCTGTGGTCAACCTTGTGGAGGAAAGATTGACGACCCAGGGACAGGCGATCCAGAAGCTGGAGGAGCTGGCAGCAGAATGAGAGGAGCAGTCGACCGCGATGGCAGCAGGGATCGGGATGTTACAGGACCAACAGAAACGACTACTAGAGAAAGTGGAGGACCTGGAGAACCGTTCTCGGAGGCAGAATATCCGGATCGTTGGTCTGCCAGAGGGGAAGGAAGGAGCGGATGCTGGTGCATATGTGGGGAAGATGTTGGAGGAGCTGATGGGGAGGGTTCGTTCCCCAAGCCGTTGGAGGTGGACCGGGCCCACAGGGCGCTTATGCATAAGCCCCAGGGGCGTGAGCCCCCGAGGGCGATGGTGGTACGGCTGCATCGGTTCCTAGACAAGGAACGCATCATGAGGTGGGCCAGGCAGACGAAACGGTGCACGTGGGAAGATGCTGATATCCGAGTGTATCAGGACTTGGGGGCTGTAGTGGTATGTATTAGGGGTATTATGGTACCCTGTGATGCCGAGAGGCTATTAGTGGATAGACGCTGGGTCCCGATTGGATCAGCTGCCGACTGGCTCCACCCAGTAAGGCGGAGTATAAGAGCCCGGGTTCTCCCAGCAGCCGCATTCTGTAACTGTGCTGCTGGGGAACAAGTCTGCGTAATAAAGCCATTGTTTGACTCCTTCTCATCTCGTCTCGTGCGTGATTGATTGTGCTACAATTTATTACGCAGACTTTAAAGGACATGGAGTTCCGAATCATTCCGGAGTGTCTGCGAATCAGCCCCCACGCGGCAAACTCAGCGGCCACTTTTAAACACTGGTTAGCGTGTTTTCATGGATACCTCCGAACGGCCCCCGGCGGCATACCTACAGAAGACCAGAAAATGCAGGTCCTGCATTCCAGGCTGAGCCCGGAAATCTACACTCTCAGAGGACGCGGACGATTTCCAGCGGCGCTCGCCATGCTGATAGGAATCTACGTTCGGCCCATCAACCAGGTCTACGCACGCCACCAGCTCGCGACGAGACGGCAAATCCCCAGGGAATCGCTGGATGAGTTCTACAGTGCGCTGTTAATACTGGGGAGAAACTGCAACTTCCCATCGGTTTCGGCTAACGAACACACGGAGCTACTGGTTCGAGATGCTTTCGTGACAGGTATGCTTTCGGCCCAAATTCGCCAGCGATTGCTGGAAAGAGACTCACTAGGCCTCAAGGAGGCACGGGCCCTCGCAGCCTCGTTCGATGTGGCATCGCAGAATGTCCGTGCCTACGCCCCCAACCGCGCGGCAGCCCCTTGGGCACCGTGGACCCCCGCCGCGACCGAACCCCTGGCACCCCCTGCTCCCCGCAGGCCTGTGCTGCCAGAGCACCAGATCACCTGGGTGGGCCCCACTGCTACTTTTGCGGCAAGCGAAACACCCCCGACTGCGCTGCCCGGCCCGCTCAGTCCTCTGTAAACGGTGCAGCAAAAAGGGGCACTTTGTAGCAGTGTGCCAGGCCCGGGGGGTCGCCGCATCTCCGGGGGAGAATCAGAACCCCAACCTCAACCCCCCCAACGATCCATGTGTGGCCACCGGGCGCCGCCATCTTGGGCCCCGGATTCCATGCGGGAGGGATGGGCGCCGCCATTTTGTGCTCCTCCGGCCACGTGCGATCAATGGGCAGCGCCACCTTGTCCAACCCCGACCGTGTGCGACCCGTGAACGCCGCCATCTTGGCTGACGGCTTAGGACCCCGGGATGGACGGCCCCACGGGGCCTGAAGAAAACGCCCTGATGCAGCAACTGCGACTGGCTTCGGTGACCCTGGACCAGTCACGGCCCCGAAAGCTCCAAACGGCAACAACGACGGTATTCATAAACGGGTACGAGATGCCCCGCCTGATCGACTCTGGGAGCAGGGAACATTTTATACATCCCGATACGGTAAGACGCTGTTCCCTTCCAATCCACCCGAGTAATCAAAAAAAACTTCTGCCGGCAGGGTCCCATTCTGTAGAGATCAAAGGGTTCTGCATCGCGAACCTCACGGTGCAGGGAAGGGAGTTCAAGAGCTACCGGCTTTACGTCCTCCCCCACCTCTGCGCTGCCACACTCCTGCGGTTGGATTTTCAATGCAACCTCCAGAGTTTAACGTTTAAATTCGGCGGCCCTATACCCCCCACTCACTATCTGCAGCCTCGCGACCCTCAAGGTCGACCCGTCTTCCCTGTTTGCGAACCTCACCCCGGATTGCAAACCAGTCGCCACTAGGAGCAGACGGTACAGTACCCAGGACCGAACCTTTATCCGGTCAGAAGTCCAGCGGCTGCTGAGGGAAGGCATAATCCAGGCCAGCAATAGTCCCTGGAGAGCTCAGGTTGTAAAGTTGTAAAGACCGGGGAGAAGCAGAGGATGGTCATAGACTATAGTCAAACCATCAATAGGTACACGCAGCTGGATGCGTACCCTCTCCCCCGCATATCCGACATGGTCAATCGGATTGCACAGTACAAGGTCTTTTCCACGGTGGACCTTAAGTCCGCCTATCACCAGCTTTCCCATCCGCACGAGCGACCGCAAATACACGGCTTTTGAAGCAGATGGGCGGCTCTATCACTTTTTAAGGGTTCCATTCGGCGTCACTAACAGGGTCTCGGTCTTCCAACGGGAGATGGACTGAATGGTTGACCGGTACGGTTTGAGGGCCACGTTTCCGTACCTCGATAACGGCACCATCTGCGGCCACGACCAGCAGGACCACGACGCCAACCTCAGCAAATTCCTCCAGACCGCAAACACCCTGAATCTCACATACGACAGGGAGAAATGCGTGTTTAGCACCGACCGTCTAGCCATCCTCAGCTACGTAGTGCGAAATGGAGTTATAGGCCCAGACCCTGAACGCATGCACCCCCTCATGGAGTTCCCCCTCCCTCACTGCTCCAAGGCCCTGAAGCGCTGCCTGGGCTTTTTCTCTTATTACGCCCAGTGGGTCCCCAACTACGCGGACAGGTCCCCTCATTCAGTCCACGGTCCCCTCACCTCCACCGACCGCAACACGTACTTCCTGAACGTGATTGACGAATACTCCCGGTTCTCTTTCACCATCTCCTGCCCCGACATGACCGCGGCCACGGTCATTAGAGCCCTCGGCACCATATTTACACTGTTCGGCTTCCCCGCCTACATACATAGCGATAGGGGGTCCTCCTTCTTGAGCGACAAACTGCGTCAATTCCTGCTCAGCAAAGGCATTGCCTCGAGCAGGACGACCAGTTACAACCCCCAGGGGAACGGTCAGGTAGAGAACGGAACCGTCTGGAAGACCGTCCTGCTGGCCCTACGGTCCAGAAGTCTCCCAGTTTCCCGCTGGCAGGAAGTCCTCCTGGACGCCCTCCACTCCATCTGGTCACTGCTCTGTACAACAACGAATCAAACACCTCACGAACGCCTCCTTGTCTTCCCTAGGAAGTCCTCCTCCGGAACGT
Source organism: Scyliorhinus torazame (assembly GCF_047496885.1). Taxonomy (NCBI): domain Eukaryota; kingdom Metazoa; phylum Chordata; class Chondrichthyes; order Carcharhiniformes; family Scyliorhinidae; genus Scyliorhinus; species Scyliorhinus torazame. The sequence goes on along the minus strand of NC_092712.1, from coordinate 193,558,473 downwards.
CACTTCCGACCTGGCTGGCAGCCCCGGAACCCATCCTGCTCCGAAAGCATGTGCGGACGCACAAATCGGACACATTGGTCGAGAGGGTCCATCATCTCCATGCGAACCCTCAATACGCCTACGTGGCGTACCCCGACGGCCGACAGGACACGGTCTCCCTGCGGGATCTGGCGTCCGCCGGAGCTCCACACAACCCCCCAAAACCAATCACCCCCTCCCTCCCACCGGCGCACCCCACAGCCGCCCTCTTCCCGGGTGGATTGGTCCTTCCCCCGGCCTCACCTAGGGGTAGTGGAGCGGGAAGAGGCATCGCTACGCTCCCAGATACAACGGTGACCGAACAGGCATCTGCATCACCACCGGGGCTGGAACGATCGGCGAGGATGACCAGGGCACCCATTCAACTCATCAAATCCGTATAACAAAGCAAGAAATAAATAATTCAGTTGCCCAGTAAAAGTGGCATTGTAAATAGTACTGGTAGTTGATATCGGAGCATAGCCGCCGTGTTAGCGGCATCCTAAGTTCCGACTCTGTAAACCCCTGCCACCATATGGCCCACTAACCCCGCCGGGTTCTTTTTTTAACAAGGGGTGAATGTGGTGGTATGTATTAGGGGTATTACGGTACCCTGTGATGCCGAGAGGCTATTGGTGGATAGACGCTGGGTCCCGATTGGATCAGCCCGGTATAAGAGTATAAGAGCCCGGGTTCTCCCAGCAGCCGCATTCTGTAACTGTGCTGCTGGGGAACAAGTCTGTGTAATAAAGCCACCGTTTGACTCCTTCTCATCTCGTCTCGTGAGTGATTGATTGTGCTACAGGGGCAGAACTCGCAAAGAGGAGGGCGTGTTTTCATAAAGTCAAGGAAGCCCTGTATGAGAAGAAAATAAACTTTGGACTGCTTTACCCGGCCCGTCTATGGGTGACCTATGAGGGCTGGGAGCTGTACTTTGGCTCGCCGGAGGACATGGCAGACTTTATGAAGTACAATAATTTAATGGGAAATAAGGACCTTGAACCTTAACTGTGGAGAACTGAGCTAGGAGTAATGTTTTGCTTTGTAAAAACCTTAGACTATTAACTTTTAATTTAATTTTGCGAGGTTTGAAACGATGTTTGAGATTCTGCATGTATAATTTTTTTTTTTTTTCCGGTCTTTATCATTTGGTTCTGTTTGAAGGTGTTTGACTAGATAAGATTTTGTCAAGGGAGGAGGGGTGGGCCTTTGTGCTCGGACCTTGGGGGGGACGGTTTGTTTGTTTTTTTTGCTCTTTGCCATTGTTCTGGGAACTTATATTAAGAGTGGGGGAGGGGAACCAGCAGCTGTAGGATGCTAGGCGCCAGGGGCGGGAGCTGCCAGACTAGCTGGGAGGGCTAGTCCACGGAAGTAAAGTGGGGGGGGTGAGCTGAAGATCAATGTAGGGATGGGGGTGTGAACTTCTGACTAGGAGGGGACTTTCAAGGTGTTGGAGGAGAGTGGACGATGGTAGCTGCCAGGGGGCGGGCCAGGTGAGGTGCGGGGCATGGGCCAAGGGCTGGCCTGGGAAAGGTCATGGCTGATCGATAGGGGAGGGGGGTAGAGTGCCCCCTGACCAGGTTAATCACGTGGAACGTATGTAGGCTGAATGGGCCAGTTAAAAGGGCCGTGTGTTCGCACACTTGAGGCAGCTGAAGGCGGAAGTGGCTATGTTGCAAGAGACACATTTGAAGCTGAGAGACCAAGTTAGATTGAAGAAGGGATGGGTCAGGCAGGTGTTTCTTTCAAGACTGGACTTTAAAACAAGGGGGAGTGGCAATTCTGGTTATAGAAAGGTGGCATTCAAGGTGGGAAAGATAGAAGCAGACCTGGGGGGTAGATTTATTATGGTCAGTGGGAAGCTGGAGGGAATGGCTGTGGTGTTGGTGAATATATACAACCCAAACTGGGATGATGTCGCGTTTGTCAGGAGGGTGCTAGGGAAGATTCCAGACCTGGACTCGCACCGTACAAGGTGTATTTCAGGATAGACTTTTTCCTACTGGGCAAAACGCTGTTAGATGGGGTGGCAGGCACTGAATATTCAGCAATCGTGGTGTTGGATCACGCCCCACACTAGATAGATCTACGAGTGAGCATAGGAAAGACCCAGCGAGCAATGGAGGTTAGATGTAGGGCTGCTAGTGGAGGATGAGATCTGTGAGGTGAGGGAGGCCATCCGATGGTACATAGAACATAGAACATAGAACATAGAAAATACAGCACAGAACAGGCCCTTCGGCCCACGATGTTGTGCCGAACCTTTGTCCTAGATTAATCATAGATTATCATTGAATTTACAGTGCAGAAGGAGGCCATTCGGCCCTTTGAGTCTGCACCGGCTCTTGGAAAGAGCACCCTACCCAAACTCAACACCTCCACCCAACACCAAGGGCAATTTGGACATTAAGGGCAATTTATCATTGGCCAATTCACCTAACCCGCACATCTTTGGACTGTGGGAGGAAACCGGAGCACCCGGAGGAAACCCACGCAGACACGGGGAGGACGTGCAGACTCCGCACAGACAATGACCCAATCCGGAATCGAACCTGGGACCATGGAGCTGTGAAGCAATTGTGCTATGCACAATGCTACCGTGCTGCCCTTAAGAACAAATAAATCTACACTATATCATTTTACCGTAATCCATGTACCTATCCAATAGCTGCTTGAAGGTCCCTAATGTTTCCGACTCAACTACTTCCACAGGCAGTGCATTCCATGCCCCCACTACTCTCTGGGTAAAGAACCTACCTCTGATATCCCTCCTATATCTTCCACCTTTCACCTTAAATTTATGTCCCCTTGTAATGGTGTGTTCCACCCATGAACAAAGGTCTCTGACTGTCTACTCTATCTATTCCCCTGATCATCTTATAAACCTCTATCAAGTCGCCCCTCATCCTTCTCCGTTCTAATGAGAAAAGGCCTAGCATCCTCAACCTTTCCTCGTAAGACCTACTCTCCATTCCAGGCAACATCCTGGTAAATCTTCTTTGCACCTTTTCCAGAGCTTCCACATCCTTCCTAAAATGAGGCGACCAGAACTGTACACAGTACTCCAAATGTGGCCTTACCAAAGTTTTGTACAGCTGCATCATCACCTCACGGCTCTTAAATTCAATCCCTCTGTTAATGAACGCGAGCACACCATAGGCCTTCTTCACAGCTCTATCCACTTGAGTGGCAACTTTCAAAGATGTATGAACATAGACCCCAAGATCTCTCTGCTCCTCCACATTGCCAAGAACTCTACCGTTAACCCTGTATTCCGCATTCATATTTGTCCTTCCAAAATGGACAACCTCACACTTTTCAGGGTTAAACTCCATCTGCCACTTCTCAGCCCAGCTCTGCATCCTATCTATGTCTCTTTGCAGCCGACAACAGCCCTCCTTACTATCCACAACTCCACCAATCTTTGTATCGTCTGCAAATTTACTGACCCACCCTTCAACTCCCTCATCCAAGTCATTAATGAAAATCACAAACAGCAGAGGACCCAGAACTGATCCCTGCGGTACGCCACTGGTAACTGGGATCCAGGCTGAATATTTGCCATCCACCACCACTCTCTGACTTCTATCGGTTAGCCAGTTTGTTATCCAACTGGCCAAATTTCCCACTATCCCATGCCTCCTTACTTTCTGCATAAGCCTACCATGGGGAACTTTATCAAATGCCTTACTAAAATCCATGTACACTACATCCACTGCTTTACCTTCATCCACATGCTTGGTCACCTCCTCAAAGAATTCAATAAGATTTGTTAGGCAAGACCTACCCCTCACAAATCCGTGCTGACTATCCCTAATCAAGCAGTGTCTTTCCAGATGCTCAGAAATCCTATCCTTCAGTACCCTTTCCATTACTTTGCCTACCACCGAAGTAAGACTAACTGGCCTGTAATTCCCAGGGTTATCCCTAGTTCCTTTTTTGAACAGGGGCACGACATTCGCCACTCTCCAATCCCCTGGTACCACCCCTGTTGACAGTGAGGATGAAAAGATAATTGCCAACGGCTCTGCAATTTCATCTCTTGCTTCCCATAGAATCCTTGGATATATCCCGTCAGGCCCGGGGGACTTGTCTATCCTCAAGTTTTTCAAAATGCCCAACACATCTTCCTTCCTAACAAGTATTTCCTCGAGCTTACCAATCTGTTTCACACTGTCCTCTCCAACAATATCGCCCCTCTCATTTGTAAATACAGAAGAAAAGTACTCATTCAAGACCTCTCCTATCTCTTCAGACTCAATACACAATCTCCCGCTACTGTCCTTGATTGGACCTACCCTCGCTCTAGTCATTCTCATATTTCTCACATATGTGTAAAAGGCCTTGGGGTTTTCCTTGATCCTACCCGCCAAAGATTGTTCATGCCCTCTCTTAGCTCTCCTAATCCCTTTCTTCAGTTCCCTCCTGGCTATCTTGTATCCCTCCAATGCCCTGTCTGAACCTTGTTTCCTCAGCCTTACATAAGTCACCTTTTTCCTCTTAACAAGACATTCAACCTCTCTTGTCAACCATGGTTCCCTCACTCGACCATCTCTTCCCTGCCTGACAGGGACATACATATCAAGGACACGTAGCACCTGTTCCTTGAACAAGTTCCACATTTCACTTGTGTCCTTCCCTGCCAGCCTATGTTCCCAACTTATGCACTTCAATTCTTGTCTGACAACATCGTATTTACCCTTCCCCCAATTGTAAACCTTGCCCTGTTGCATGTACCTATCCCTCTCCATTACTAAAGTGAAAGTCACAGAATTGTGGTCACTATCTCCAAAATGCTCCCCCACTAACAAATCTATCACTTGCCCTGGTTCATTACCAAGTACTAAATCCTCCTCTGGTCGGACAATCTACATACTGTGTTAGAAAAGCTTCCTGGACACACTGCACAAACACCACCCCATCCAAACTATTTGATCTAAAGAGTTTCCACTCAACATAAAGAGCAATGATACGGGTGAGACTGCGGCAGGGGTGGTTTGGGAAGCACTGAAGGCGGTTATCAGAGGGGATTTCATCTCGAATCGGGCCCATAGGGAGAAGACTGAACGGGCGAAGTTGGACAGGCTGGTAGGGGAAATTTTACAGGTGGACAGGAGATATGCGGAGTCTCCAGATGAGGAGCTCCTGAAGGAGTGTCAGAGACTTCAAATGGAATTTGGGCTCCTGTCCACAGGTAAGGCAGAGGGGCAGCTGAGGAGGGTAAAAAGGGGCGGTGGACGAATTTGAGGACAAAGCTAGTCGGATGTTAGCACATCAGCTGAGGAAACAGGCAAGGGAAATTGGGACGGTAAAGGATATGAGGGGGAAGGTGCTCGTGGACCTAAAACAGCTATTATAAGGGAACAGGCAATCAAGATGATTTCAACACAAGTGGTTTAGATTATGGACAAACGGTGGTTCATTAATCACAATGCGGTCCATGACTTGCAGGTCACCTGGTGATAAGACAGGTGAGAGATTCTTGCACCATCAAGACACCGGGAACATATCTATGGTGGCTTCCAAAGTGGAAGCTACTACAGCTTCAGTAGGTGCCTTTAGAGTCAACCTGAATGCCACTCTCACAGGACTTTCAAGGCCTTCGCCTCCATCACTGGTGGGCAAGCCTTCATCGGCACATGACCGAAGCTCTGGAATTCTTTCCCTAAACCTCCCAACCTCTTTCTCCTTCTTTAACATGTTCCTTCCAAACTATCTCTTTGACAAGGATTTTGTCACCAGTCCTAATATGTGCTCAATGTCACTTTTGTGAAATGCCCGTAAAAGGTACTAGAAAAGCCCAAGTTATTGTTGTGCCTATGGACATGCCTTGGGTTTGTTTATTTCCACCTATGGGCTGGAGATCATGAGGACAGACAGGAAAGGAACAAAAGGCAGGTACAAATAGACAGACTGTGGTGAAACCACTGTGTTGTATTGTGCTGCCACAGTATTACTTGTACAGTATTGCCACTACATGTTGTACGCTTTTGGCTCTGCCCGTGGCTCCTCCTCCTAGGGCCTGGGTATATAAGCTGACGACCTCTCACACGGTCTCATTCTGGGGCATGCTGCCAGCTCTGTTGTAAGTCAATTAAAGCCATAGTTAATTCACTCTGCGTTCTATTCTTAATTGATGGCATATCAATTTAATTGACTTACATTAAATTAAAGAGCTGTTTAACATGGATCCAGGTCTCAAACCGGACCTCCTGCAGGTCGACCCCTAATCAGCTGATGTCGATGTTTTCTTCGTACACTGGCTACGCTGTCTAGAATCCTTCATCAATTCCGTCGCCGTCACCGAGGAACACAAGCTGCGAGTCCTCATCTCCCGGGTGAGCCCGCAAATTTTTCTCATCTTCCGGGACGCAGCCTCGTTTGATGAAGCCATTAATCTCTTGAAAGGACGGTGTGTGAAACGGGTTAACGGACTGTTCGCCAGGCATGTCCTTGCCACATGGCGTCAGCACCCTGGAGAGTCGCTGGCAGAATTTCTGCGCGTTTTGCGGGTGCTCGGCGGGGCCTGCAACTGTGAGGCAGTGTTGGCTGCTAAGCACACCAAACTTCTGATCTGGGACGCCTATGTTGCCGGCATTGACTCGCATTGCGTTCGCCAGCACATGCTGGAGAAGGAGACACTTGACCTCCGGGAAACGGTGCAGCTTGCTGAATCGCTGGAGGTGGACTTCTGTAACATGGGTGCCTCTGCCTCCGACCACGCGGCACCTTCGTGAACGTCGGGGGCACCGCCACCTTCTACGCCGTTTTTGAAGTCCGCCGCCACATCTCCACGCCATTTTTGAAGTCCACCACCGCCTCCCGGAACCCAGGCTCGCCCGTCCGTCAGCTGGCCTCTGCTACTCTCGACCGGCCCGCCCGCTGTCCGAAGCCGGCCCGCCGTCCGAAGCCAGCCCACCGTCCCGTGGCCGCCTCCATCACCCTAGACCAGTCTCAGCCTCATCACCTCGCAAAATCTATGATGGCGGTCCAGATCAACGGCCACGAGACGGCCTGCCTTTTTGACTCTGGAAGCACAGACAGCTTCATACACCCGGACACGGTACGGCGCTACTCCCTTCCCATTTTACCAGCAGCCCAGAGAATGCCTGGCTTCTGGGTCGCATACCATCAAATCCATGGGTATTTTTTCGTGACTCTCACGGTACGGGACGTAGATTTCAAAAATTTTAGGCTCTACGTCCTCCCACACCTCTGCGCGGAAGTTCTTCTGGGTCTCGACTTCCAGTGCAACATCCAGAGTATCACCCTGAAGTTCGATGGACCCATGCCCCCACTCACCGCCTGTAGCCTCGCGACCCTTAAGGTCGCCCCTCCCTCGCTCTTCGCCAAACTCACCCCAGACTGTAAGCCCGCCGCCACTAAGACATGACCTTCATCAGGTCGGAGGTTCAGCAGCTCCTGCGGGAAGGGATCATAGAGGCCAGTAACAGCCCCTCGAGAGCTCAAATGGTGGTCATCAAGACTGGAGAGAAGCATCGGATGGTCATCGACTACAGTCAGACCATCAACCGGTACACACAGCTCGATGCATACCCTCTCCCCCGCATATCTGACATAGTCAATCAGATTGCGCAGTACCGGGTCTTCTCCACCTTGGACCCGAAGTCCGCGTACCACCAGCTCCCTATCCGCCCAGAGGACCGCCAGTACACTGCCTTCGAGGCAGCTGGCTGCCTCTGCCACTTTCTCCGGGTACCCTTCGGCGTCTTGGTCTTCCAGCGAGCGATGGACCGAATGGTTGACCAGTACGGGCTGCAGGCCACGTTCCCGTATCTAGATAACGTCACCATCTGCGGCCATGATCAGCAGGACTACGATGCTAACCTCAAGAAATTCCTCCACGCTGCCCAGCTCCTTAATCTGACATACAAGGAGAAATGCGTTTTCCGCACAACCCGACAAGCCATCCTTGGCTATGTCATGGAAAACGGAGTCCTAGGGCCCGACCCCGACCGCATGCGCCCCCTCCTGCAACTCCCCCTCCCCCCACTGCCCCAAGGCCCTGAATAGATACCTGGGGTTCTTCTCATACTATGCCCAGTGGGTCCCCAATTATGCAGACAAGGCCCGCCCACTTATCAAATCCACCGTTTTTCCCCTGACTGCTGGGGCCCGCCTGACCTACGACCGCATCAAGGCAGATATTGCCAAAGCCGCGATGCACACTGTGGACGAATCCCTTCCATTCCAAGTAGAGTGCGATGCGTCTGACTTTGCCCTGCCGCTACCCTTAACCAGGCAGGAAGGCCCGTGGCTTTCTTCTCCTGTACCCTCTATGCCTCCGCAATTCGGCACTCCTCCATCGAAAAGGAAGCCCAAACCATTGTGGAAGCTGTGCGACATTGGAGGCATTACCTGGCCGGCAGGCGATTCACTCTCCTCACTGACCAATGTTCGGTTGCCTTCATGTTTAGTGACACACAGCGGGGCAAGATCAAGAACGATAAGATATTGAGGTGGAGGATCGAACTCTCCACCTACAACTATGATATCCAGTATCGTCCTGGGAAGCTTAATGAGCCCCCAGATGCTCTTTCCCGCGGTACTTGTGCCAGCGCACAAGTAGATCGACTGCGGGCCCTCCACAATGACCTCTGTCACCTGGGGGTCATCTAGCTTTTCCATTATATCAAGGCCCGCAACCTGCCTTACTCCATTGAGGAGGTCAGGACCATGACCAGGGACTGCCAGGTCTGCGCAGAGTGCAAACCAGACAGAGCACGCCTGGTAAAGGCCTCACGCCCCTTTGAACGCCTCAGCATTGATTTCAAAGGGCCCCTCCCCTCCACTGACCGTAACGTGTACTTCCTCAACATCCTTGACGAGTACTCACGTTTCCCTTTCGCCATCCCATGCACAGATATGACCTCTGCCACAGTCATCAAGGCCCTGAGCAGTGTCTTCACCTTGTTCGGTTTCCCCACTTACATCCATTGTGGAAGGGAAGTTAATGAATTACCAATTTAGAAGCATGCTGGGAATATTGACTATATTTTGACACTGCTTTTGAGCGAAAATAAGTAGGTCAAGTAATGAAACTAAATACTGCTTCGTATGTTGTACTTGGCCTTATTATGATAATAAGTTGTTCTTCCGAAGGACAACAAAATGCGTACTCGAATTGTTTTAAAACCAAGAGCAAAACATTCATATTTCCTCTTATGTATGTTCCCAAGCTTTATCTCTTCAAAGTTGTTTATTTCACACTATAAATTTAATGATTTTCAACTGTATAACAAAGTGCAGCACACTAGCTTTTGCAGCTGGAACACTCTCTCTCCACAAATGTATTTGTGTCAATAAATTTCCTTAAATCGAACCTCGAGGACTTTGTCTTCATTATGATTTCCACGACATCCATAGTGATCGGGGTTCCTCCTTCATGAGTGATGAGCTGCGTCAGTTCCTGCTTAGCAAGGGCATCGCCTCAAGCAGGACTACCAGCTACAATCCCCGGGGGAACGGACAACATGGAGAGGGAGAACGCGACGGTCTGTAAGGCCGACGTTCTTGCCCTATGGTCTAGAGGTCTCCCGCTGGCAGGAGGTCCTTCCCAATGCGCTCCAATCCATCCGATCGCTTCTCTGCACCGCTACTAATGTGACCCCCACGAGAGGATGTTTGCCTTCCCCAGAAGGTCCACCTCCAGGGTCTTGCTCCTGACCTGGCTGACGGTTCCAGGGCCCATCCTCCTCCGACGACATGTGAGGACTCATAAGTCGGATCTTCTAGTCGAGAGGGTTCTTCTCCTCCATGCGAATCCCCAGTATGCCTACGTGTCTCACCATGATGGGCGGGAGGACACAGTCTCCCTTCGGGATTTGGCACCAGCAGGTTCCCCAGCGACTGTCACCGGCGCTCCCGACTCTATTCCTCCCCTCTCCACTACTACTCGACCCGACCCTATACCCCCTTCCCCTGTTGCTGCCCACCCGCCTGAGAACACAGAAGCTGTCTTGCTCCCGGACACACAGGCCTCAAAGCTTCAGCCGACTTCGATACCCACACCACAGCCGGAACTGAGTCGGTCACGGCAGACAATCAAAGCACCCGTCAGACTCAATCTCTGACGCAACTTGTTCACTTCACCCCTGTTGGACTTTTTTTAAAATAGGGGGTGAATGTGGTGAAACCACTGTGTTGTATTGTGCTGCCACAGTATTACGTGTTGTACAGTATTGCCACTATCTTACATGTTGTACGGTTTTGGTTCTGCCCGTGGCTCCTCCCCCTAGGGCCTGGGTATATAAGCTGCTGACCTCTCATACTGCCTCATTCTGGGGCATGCTGCCAGCTCTGTTGTACGTCAATTAAAGCCATAGTTAATTCACTCTGCGTTTGCCGTCTTAATTGAGGGCATATCACAGACCTCCTGTGAGGTCATGCTAGAAGGTTCAGTTAGGTGGATGAGGTGAGGAGGAAGCAGTGGAAACAGCTGATGGATGATGTCTACCTTGGCGACAAAGTACCATAAGTAACTCATAACTGTTGGAAGACGGAAATTAGTTAAGAATTGGTCGGTAGACCTCCGGTGATGGCCATGCACCAAACAGCCGTGTACTTGGTGGCTCCTGCGTGAGGAAACTCTTATCTGCCCATAAATGCCAGTCATACCTTTGAATGTGGCCCCGAGGTTCTGATTCTTGCTGGTGAAGGTGTTGCACAGGGTCCGGAGTGCATGCGACGAAGAGCAACGGGAGGGGGGGGGGGGGGTGGTGGCGGCTGCAAGCCGGCGCGAGCGCAAGGCAATGGAAAGTGCGGATGAAGGCGCGATGGTGGTGGGCTTCGAGTCAACTCTTCCGGCCCAATGGTCTACTGCTCAGTTTGGCGACTTTTTAACTGCCCAGTTCCGGAAACTGAGGGATGCAAACCTCTGAAGACCTGGTACGGGCGATTGCTCTGATTAAGGCGGCAGTGGAGAGAGTTAAGCATCATTTGGAGGCTCAGGGCGCATTGTGTCTAAAAAATGGAGGAGTGTCTCGCCGATCACGAGGGTTGGCTGGATTCGGTGGAGGCAGAGCTTTCCCTGATGGCTGACAGCTTCAATAAAGTACGTGATCAGGTGGACAAGTTGGAGGATTGAGAGCATCGGCAAAATATCCAAATAGTGGGTCTGCCGGAGGGGTTGGAGGGCTCGCGATCTTCAGAGTACGTTGCACAGATGTTGCAGTAGCTGGCAGGTGAGAAAGTGTTCAGTCACCCCCCACCCTGCCCCCACACACACCCCGAGATTGATCGCGCACATAGAGTGCTGAGAAGAATGCCAAAGGCAGGTGAGCAACCAAGGACGATACTGCGACTGCACCATTTCCTGGACAAGGAATGAATTCTGAGGTGGGCCAGGTAGGCGAAGAAGAGTTCGTGGAAGGGACTTGCAATCAGAATTACCCCAATTGCACTGAGTGCTGAATTTGGTGCATTTGAGTGCTATAGTGAGAGTTTGGTGACTGAGGGAGTATAAGGCTTCATTTTTATCTAAAGTCGAGTCTTTCTTTTATTTAGTTAATTAACTTAAAAGTTGCTGTTTGGTTTAGAAGAAGGTGAATTTTCATTCAGCTTTAAACAAAGGTTCTACTTGTAGGTACTTGCAGCTGGAGCTTGTTAATTAGTTAATTGGATTAAGCCAGTTTTCAGAGGCTAGATTCACAGTATAAAAGTGATCCCCTACAGTGCAGACTTTGTTAGTGCTGAATTTGGTGCATTTGAGTGCGATAGTGAGAGTTTGGTGACTGAGGGAGTTAGGTGAGGAGGGAGTAAGGTGCTCCTTTCATTTTGTTTCCTACATTTCCGCAAAGAGCGAGAAGGGAGCCACGAGTTTATAGAGAGTGCAGCTGACTGAGCAGAGTCGGAGGACGGAGATCCAGTTGGTCCACAGGGCAGCTATATTCTGTAAGGTAAGAGGGGATGGAGGCTAGGCCAGTTGCATGCTCCTCCTGTAGGATGTGGGTGGTGAGGGATACCACCGGTGTACCGCTGACTATACCTGCGGGAAGTGCACCCAACTCCAGCTCCTCAAAAACCGTGTTAGGGAACTGGAGCTGAAGCTGGATGAACTTCGGATCATCCGGGAGGCAGAGGGGGGTGATAGAGAAGAGTTACAGGGAGGTAACCACACCCAAGGTACAGGACAAGAGTAGCTGGGTTACAGTCAGGGGAAAGAAAACAAACAGGCAGACAGTGCAGGGATCCCTCGTGGCCGTTCCCCTTCAAAACAAGTATACTGTTTTGGATGCTGTTTGGGGGGGATGACCTACCGGGGGAAGGCCCTAGCGGCCAGGTCTCTGGCACTGAGTCTGGCTCTGGGGCTCAGAAGGGAAGGGGGGAGAATAGAAAAGCAATAGTAGGAGGAGATTCAATGGTTAGGGGAATAGATAGGAGATTCTGTGGTCGCGAGCGAGACTCCCGGAAGGTATGTTGCCTCCCGGGTGCCAGGGATGTCTCGGATCGTGTCTTCAGGATCCTTAAGGGGGAGGGGGAGCAGCCAGAGGTCGTGGTACACATTGGTACCAACGACGTAGGTAGGAAAAGGGGTGTGGAGGTAATAAACGAGTTTAGGGAGTTAGGCTGGAAGTTAAAAGCCAGGGCAGACAGAGTTGTCATCTGTGGTTTGTTGCCGGTGCCACGTGATAGCGAGGCTAGGAATAAGGAGAAAGTGCGGCTGAACACGTGGCTGCAGGAATGGTGTAGGAGGGAGGGCTTCAGGTATTTGGATAATTGGAGCGCATTCTGGGGAAGGTGGGACCTGTATAAACAGGACGGGTTGCATCTGAACCAGAGGGGCACCAATATCCTGGGAGGGAGGTTTTCTAGTACTCTTCGGGAGGGTTTAAACTAATTTGGCTGGGGAATGGGAACCGGATTTGTAGTCCAGCAACTAAGGTAGCCGATATTCAGGACGCCAAAGCGTGTAGTGAGGCAGTGGGGAAGGGAACACTGACAAAGGAGAGTACTTGCAGGCATGGAGAGGGGTTGAAGTGTGTATACTTCAACGCAAGAAGCATCAGGAATAAGGTGGGTGAACTTAAGGCATGGATCGGTACTTGTGGTGGCCATCACGGAAACTTGAATAGAAGAGGGGCAGAAATGGTTGTTGGAGGTCCCTGGTTATAGATGTTTCAATAAGATTAGGGAGGGTGGTAAAATAGGTGGGATGGGGGGGGTGGGTGGCATTGTTAATTAGAGATAGTATGACAGCTGTAGAAAGGCAGTCTGAGGAGTATCAGCCTACTGATGTAGTATGGGTTGATGTCAGAAATAGGAAAGGAGCAGTCACCTGGTTAGGAGTTTTCTATAGGCCCCCCAATAGTAACAGAGATGTGGAGGAACAGATTGGGAAACACATTTTGGAAAGATGCAGAAGTCACAGGGTAGTAGTCATGGGTGACTTTAACTTCCCAAATATTGAGTGGAAACTCTTTAGATCAAATAGTTTGGATGGGGTGGTGTTTGTGCAGTGTGTCCAGGAAGCTTTTCTAACACAGTATGTAGATTGTCCGACCAGAGGGGAGGCAATATTGGATTTGGTACTTGGTAATGAACCAGGGCAAGTGATAGATTTGTTAGTGAGGGAGCATTTTGGAGATAGTGACCACGATTCTGTGACTTTCACTTTAGTAATGGAGAGGGATAGGTGCGTGCAACAGGGCAAGATTTACAATTGGGGTAGGGTAAATACGATGTTGTCAGACAAGAATTGAAGTGCATAAGTTGGGAACATAGGCGGTCAAGGAAGGACACAACTGAAATGTGGAACTTGTTCAAGGAACAGGTACTACGTGTCCTTGATATGTATGTCCCTGTCAGGCAGGGAAGAGATGGCCGAGTGAGGGAACCATGGTTGACAAGAGAGGTTGAATGTCTCATTAAGAAGAAAAAGGAGACTTATGTAAGGCTAAGGAAACAAGGTTCAGACAGGGCGCTGGAGGGATATAAGATAGCCAGGAGGGAACTGAAGAAAGGGATCAGGAGAGCTAAGAGAGGGCATGAACAATCTTTGACAGGTAGGAACAAGGAAAAGCCTTTTACACATATGTGAGAAATATGAGAATGACTAGAGCAAGGGTAGAACCGACCAAGGACAGTAGCGGGAGATTGTGTATTGAGTCTGAAGAGATAGGAGAGGTCTTGAATGAGTACTTTTCTTCTGTATTTACAAATGAGAGGGGCCATATTGTTGGAGAGGACAGTGTGGAACAGACTGGTAAGCTCGAGGAAATACTTGTTAGGAAGGAAGATGTGTTGAGTATTTTGAAAAACTTGAGGATTGACAAGTCCCCCGGGCCTGACGGGATATATCCAAGGATTCTATGGGAAGCAAGAGATGAAATTGCAGAGCCGTTGACAATGATCTTTTCGTCCTCACTGTCAAAAAGGGTGGTACCAGGGGATTGGAGAGTGGCGAATGTCGTGCCCCTGTTCAAAAAAGGGACTAGGGATAACCCTGGGAATTACAGACCAGTTTGTCTTACTTCGGTGGTAGGCAAAGTAATGGAAAGGGTACTGAAGAATAGGATTTCCAAGCATCTGGAAAGACACTGCTTGATTAGGGATAGTCAGCACGGATTTGTGAGGGGTAGGTCTTGTCTCACAAGTCTTATTGAATTCTTTGAGGAGGTGACCAAGCATGTGGATGAAGGTAAAGCAGTGGATGTAGTGTACATGGATTTTAGTAAGGCATTTGATAAGTTTCCCCATGGTAGGCTTATGCAGAAAGTAAGGAGGTATGGGATAGTGGGAAATTTGGCCAGTTGGATAACAAACTGGCTAACCGATAGAAGTCAGAGAGTGGTGGTAGATGGCAAATATTCAGCCTGGATCCCAGTTACGAGTGGCGTACCGCAGGGATCAGTTCTGGGTCCTCTGCTGTTTGTGATTTTCATTAATGAGTTGGATGAGGGAGTTGAAGGGTGGGTCAGTAAATTTGCAGACGATACGAAGATTGGTGGAGTTGTGGATAGTGAGGAAGGGTTTTTGGAAGGACAAATATGAATGCGGAATACAGGGTTAACGGTAGAGTTCTTGGCAATGTGGAGGAGCAGAGAGATCTTGGGGTCTATGTTCATACATCTTTGAAAGTTGCCACTCAAGTGGATAGAGCTCTGAAGAAGGCCTATGGTGTGCTAGCGTTCATTAACAGAGGGATTGAATTTAAGAGCCGTGAGGTGATGATGCAGCTGTCCAAAACTTTGGTAAGGGCACATTTGGAGTACTGTGTACAGTTCTGGTCGCCTCATTTTAGGAAGGATGTGGAAGCTCTGGAAAAGGTGCAAAGAAGATTTACCAGGATGTTGCCTGGAATGGAGAGTAGGTCTTACGAGGAAAGGTTGAGGGTGCTAGGCCTTTTCTCATTAGAACGGAGAAGTATGAGGGGTGACTTGATAGAGGTTTATAAGTTGATCAGGGGAATAGATAGAGTAGACAGTCAGAGACTTTTTCCCCGGGTGGAACAAACCATTACAAGGGGACATAAATTTAAGGTGAATGGTGGAAGATATAGGGGGGGGGGGGTGTCAGAGGTAGGTTCTTTACCCAGAGTGTAGTGGAGGCATGGAATGCACTGCCTGTGGAAGTAGTTGAGTCGGAAACATTAGGGACCTTCAAGCAGCTATTGGATAGGTACATGGATTACGGTAGAATGATATAGTGTAGATTGATTTGTTAAGGGCAGCACGGTAGCATTATGGATAGCACAATTGCTTCACAACTCCAGGGTCCCAGGTTCGATTCTGGCTTGGGTCACTGTCTGTGCGGAGTCTGCACATCCTCCCCGTGTGTGCGTGGGTTTCTTCCGGGTGCTCAGGTTTCCTCCCACAGTCCAAAGATGTGCAGGTTAGGTGGATTGGCCGTGATAAATTGCCCTTAGTGTCCAAAATTTCCCTTAATGTTGGATGGGGTTTCTGGGCTATGGGGATAGGGTGGAGGTGTTGACCTTGGGTAGGGTGCTCTTTCCAAGAGCCGGTGCAGACTCAATGGGCCGAATGGCCTCCTTCTGCACTGTAAATTCTATGATAATCTATGATACTGAGAACTTTAAGCTGAATAAGACTAAGTCTAGCACACAATGAGGATATGTTAATACTATGCAATGCTTCTTCCCAAATCCAACCTCGCACCGTGACTCCCAATTCTTCCTCCCATTTTTGCCGCATTGCCACATCGAAACCCCCACCATCCTGGCCAACGCGGCATACACATTGGAGACCTTGCCCTCCCCAATATTATTCTCCGAGAGGAGCCTGTCCTGTAGACCCATGCATAGAGCACGTATCACGCCGGCAAGGCTGAGCCGATTCTTCCCAGAAGTGGCTGATCAGTGTGCAGGATGTGCCAGGTCTCCTGCAAATCATGTCCACATGTTCTGGTCCTGTCCAAAATTGGTGGGGTTCTGAGAGGGAGTCACGGATGATTCGCTCTCTCCACAGATGTTGCCAGACCTGCTGAGACTTTCCAGTGCTTTCGGCTTTTATTAACCCTGCGTTGCTAATATCCTCAAATTCCAAAGCTCAAATCCTGCAGCTATCTTCTTCATTCGAACCATGAAGCTGAGAATTTTCCAAAGCATTTCAGAACAATGTGAGGATGCTGGAACATGGTTCGTCAAAAGCAGCATAAATATGTTGATTGCACAATGCACAAGAACATTTTTAACTTTCAAGATTACATGGGCATCTGTCAAAACTTGACATAAGCATAAAATACTGCTACAAGTGGATGCATTTCATAACACCAGGCAGCAATTCCACTACAAGAAATGATCGCATGTCAATGAGTACATACTGATTTTCGTGCGCAGAAAGAGATTTCATATCCACAGTATTCCAAGAAAAATAAAATCTGGTTTAAAGTGACATTGATGCAGTGGCTGCTAAATGTAACTGAACATATTTTTGTTGCAAAATCACTCTTTCAAAGCATTACAAATTACATTTAACTGTATAAGATTTTAAATTGGCCTGAATTTCTTACTCAAGAAGCGTTTTGTTGGGTCTATTGTTGGTATTATCATGGCCAATTTATTTTCTTTCAGTTAGCTATGGCAGTTCTATCTTTTAAACAATTCCCTGTCCTATCTCTACATTCAGTTCGGAATGTCGACTCGGTTTCAACTTGCCCCCGCGGCGATTCTCCGCGCTCAACAGGCCGAGTGCCCGCCGAGTTCCGCCGGCATGGTTCACATATGTTCCCACCCGGCGGTGCCTCAATGTTCTGGCTGCGGGGGCCGTCCTGGTGGGGGGGGGGGGCCTCCACGGTGGCCAGGCCCACGATCGGGGGCTACCAATCAGCAGACAAGCTCATTCGGGGGGGGGGGGGGGGGCTCTGTTCCTCCACGCCAGGCCCCTGTAGGGCTCCGCCATGTTGCGCGGAGACGGCAACCACGCGCATGCGTCGGCACGGAGATGGCCTTCGCGCACATGCGCGGACCCGCGCTGGCTGTGCAGGGCCGGCTTTCGGCGTCGGAGCAGCGCACAGCCCCCTGAAATCCCGAAAATAACTGGGCCAGGAGGCCCGTTGACGCCGGCGTACACCACTCCGGCGTCAACACTTGGCCGAGATTTCGGAGAATCCCGGCCAAGTTCTTTGAAGGTTATCCTGTCTACCACTTTGAAACAACCCCGGTCACTTCGCCAAGGGTTTTGCCTTATCACCTCAAAGTTATGGTGCTAGGGTAGGAGAATTGCAGGGCCACACCATTTCAAGAGTTGAAGCTTCCCTTTGCATATAATTGTGACCAAAGACAAAGAATCATCTTTACCGTGTTTTCGTAATCCAGAGGATTATAGGTGCTTTCCTTGAAAACCTTACAGCATTCCAAGAATTCGTTGTTCATTTTAGAAATGTTTTCACTTAGCATTTTCCCTTTCATGCCACCAAACTCCAGCTTTTCCAGCTTTTGGAATTCCAGCATGGTAATAAACAAATCCTGTAATAAAAACAACATCACAAACATTTCAGGTTAAACAGACTGCAAACATTCACTTCTGAAAATGATCATCACTTAACGATAGGTATGAGGGCATGTGTATGCACCATCACAGGTACACTTCTACATGTGAGCGAGAAAAAGAGGCAACGCACAGAACCTTACCAGAATTTGGCAAAGTGTCAGGCTCAGACAGAAAACTGGCATTTAACTCTCCAGCTGCACACATTAATTTTCTCAGGGAATCTTGAGCCTTTTTGCCAAAATAAAGTAAGTGTGGTTTCCGGCGTCACTCTGGTGGGACGCAACCTCAGAGCTGGGAACTGGCTCCAAAGAGGGCACCTCGACTGACGCTGGAGCCTATTGGCCTCCAGCCTCCATCACCGAGGTATCAGAGGCTCCTCTCACCCCAACATTCATTGCCGGTACCCCATCTCTCTTCTATCTTCCCCCCTCCCCCACCCACCCACCTACAACCCCAGATGCCAACGCACCCCGCCCCTCCCCACAGGGATCCCCTAGACTGCCTCACGTCTGGCCAAGCTTGTTATAAACCTCGCCAACCTGAACACATTTGGCAGGGGGTCCGGTAATAACTGTGAAATGTATTAAAATGAGATTCACACCCTTTCTGGGCGTGAATCTCAGGACATTGCCAGCGGAGGGTGGAGGGTTGGGTGGAGGGTTGGGGGGGGGGGGGGGGGGGGGAGATCAGAAAATGCGATCTCTCCGGCGAGAATCGCGTTTCCCAATTCTCACAAGCTTTTCCGTCCTCGCCGCCACACCCGTGGACAGCGAGTGCGGGCTCAAGATCGCAGCCAAGAGCATAAATATATGCAAACAGTGAGAGAAAGCTGAGCTCTCCATGATTAAATTCATCCCAGATTAATTTTTTTTTGGAAAATATTTTATTAAGGCATATATAATTTTAACAACCTGAATTAATTTTTTGCAGAAAAAGATTAAGGGGTGGATTTTCCCTTGCCCAACACCAGTAGCAAGTTACCCGATCCTGCGGAGAATGGAGTGTCGGCTGAAAATTGGGTGCCAACCCCGTTCCGAATACTCTGGTCCCCCGCCAGTGAGCTACACACCCCGCACCACTGGAAGGATGCAAATCAGTGATTTGCTCCCATTTGCATCTGATTAATGGGCTGGAAGCCAGAGTGTCGCCCCTCCCACTCCCCACCCGGTTAGCACCGACCACTGCAGCAGGGAACCCTCCCAGCGTGATTTGGTGCAAGTTTTCCAAGCATGGCCCAGACGTGGTGGACCCTGCAGTGGGTCAAGGGGGAAAGAAATGAAGAACAATAATAATAAGGGATTCTATAGTCAGGGGCACAGATAGATGCTACTGTGGCCGTCACTGTGATTCCAGGATGGTTTGTTGCCTCCCTGGTGCCAGGGTCCAGGATGTCACTGAACAGCTGCAGGGCATTCTGAAGGGCAAGTGTGATAAGGCAGAGATCATGGTACATTCTGGTGCCAATGATATAGGTAGAAACAAGGATGAGGTCTTGCATCAGGAATTCAGGGAGTTAAGTAGTAGACCAAAAAGCAGGAACTCTTGGATTGTAATCTCTGGATTACTCCAGTGCCATGTGCTAGGAGAATAGCACAGTGAATGTGTGGTTTAAGAGTTGGTGCAGGATGGTGGGGTTTAGATTCCTGGACCACTGGGACCGTTTCTGTGGAAGGTGGGACCTGTACAATTGGGACGGTCTACATCTAAACCAGAGCACGACTAACATCCTTGCTGGCGGGTTTGCTCGTGCCGTTGGGTGGAGTTTAAACTAATTCAGCAGGGGGAGGGGACGCAGACTGTTAGCAGAATAGGGACACAGCATAGCACAGAAAAGCAATCAAGTTGGAGGGAATACTACAGTAGTACGTTTCAAGGGAGTAAGACAAGGCTGGATGGCCTCTACTTTAATGCCAGGAGTATTAGAGGTAAAACGGATGAGTTAAGTGCGACGATTGATAAGCGCAATTGTGATATAGTAGTCATGGAGACGTGGTTGAGGAAAGGGCAGGATTGACAACTCACCATCCCGGGATATGGAATCTTCAGGCAAGACAAAGGAGGGGGCAAAAGAGGAGGTGGACATCCGGTGGCGGCCATGGAGTGAGTGGTCAAACACAAGACAGTTCCGGCTCAAAGGCATTGGTTTTTGAAACGTTTTAGTGGGGTAGTTCCGGCAGAAAAGTGGAGCAGAAGGTGTAGGAGGAGAGGTTCTCCCCAAGATTGTCATGTTTACTGGACATCAGTCCCCGCAAAAGACAGTTAACGACCTGGACAAGGATACGGAGGAGACGGCGCAGCACTAATTTTGAAAATGGCGGAGGGGGAAGGGTCAAGGTCGGTGGGAAAACCACAAATGGAGCAGTTGATGAGCTTCATCAAGGAGGAATTACGCCAGCAAAGGAAGGAGATGCACAGAGACTGGTCAAAGGCGATTGAGGGAGCAGTGGCCATTGGATCAGGTGGAGAAGTACAATCAGGCGCATGGGACGATATGTGAGGTGGAAAAGGTGGTGTCCGGCCAGAGCAATCAGATTGTGTCTTTGGAGTCGGAGGTGGAGATCTTGGGGGATCTATGCAAGTCGCTGTGGGAGGAGGTGGAGGAGCAGGAGAACAGATTGAGACGGCAGAACTTATAGATTGCGTGCTTGCCAGAGAACATAGAATTTACAGTGCAGAAGGAGGCCATTTGGCCCATTGAGTCGGCACCAACCCTTGGAAAGACCACCCCACTTAAGCCCACACTTCCACCCTAACCCAGTAACCCAACCCCTCCTAACCTTTTTGGACACTAAGGGCAATTTATCATGGCCAATCCACCTAACCTGCACATCTTTGGACTGTGGGAGGAAAACAGAGCACCCAGATGAAAGCCATGCACACACGGGGACAACGTACAAATACCGCACAGAAAGTGGCCCAAGCCAGGAATCAAACCTGTGACCCTGGAGCTGTGAAGCCACAGTGCTAACCACTGTGCTACCATGCCGCATAGAGGGCATGGAAGGAACGAGCACCACAAAGTACATTTCAAGGGTGCTGGCCAGGTTGGTGGAGGAGAAAGTGCTGGACAAGGCTCTAGGAGTGGATAGGCGCACGGGTCCTTGAGGTAGAAGACGAAGAGCAAGGAAGCACTCGGGGGTGGTGATTACATGATTGCATGGCTGCACAAGTTCGTGGACAAGGAGAAGATCCTGAACTGGGCCAGGTTGAAGCGAGTCCATGAATGGGAGGGTAATCACGTCCGGATTTACCAGGACGTGGCATGGCATGGAGCTGACAAAGAGGCATGCGGGATTCAACAAGGCCAAGTCTGTGTTGTGCATATAAATATTTGTTTTGGGGTGTTGTACCCGGCGAGACTTTGGGTAACATTCACCGGCCGTGAGAACTATTTTGAGATGCTAGAGGAGGTGAACAACTTTATAAGGGGCCATAAGTTGGGGGAGAAGTGAGAGGTGGCTTGAGATGGAAGGGCTAAGTCCACAAAAGTTGGGTATTGCGGCTGTTTTGTGGGGTGGGGGTCCATGCATAAATTAGCATGGTAAGAGAGAGGGATTCACACCTGTGCTACTCCTAGTGCCAGCATTGACCAGTAGTGAGTCTCCGCTGGCTGAAGCACTTAGTATCCAGAACGGAGAATCCAGCCCGCAATATTTCCCATTTTAAACATTAAGCTTCACCATCCATTGCTTCACCCAGCCATATTGTTTGCCACATCCTACTGAATATTCTCATCACCTTTAAGTTGGTCACCTAGATTTAACGTACTGGGGGGGGGGGGGCACGGGCACTGATGGATCTGGCAAGGAAAGGCCTCCATCCAGGATTCTTAATTGCTGTCAGGCCACAGTCTCATCCGCCCGCCAGCCAAACGCTGGAGGGGTTTCCCACCACGATAATGGTTAGGCAGCTGTGGCATTTTTAAAAAGGATATTGATATGCCTGACTTTCTCCTTCTCTCTCGCCCCATCTTCAGGGTGGCAGATCCCAACCCGAATGGGGCCGAATGCTGGAGGGCCTACTATTGGCTGATTCCTGATTGCATGGCAAGCCTACTCCCTCTCTGTTCCCTTTAATTGGATGCAGCTTTAAAAGCCCTAGTCGGAATGCTACAGGTGGAGTCAAGACCCAGAATTAGCCCACATGCTCAGATTCTGACACCTGATTGAAAATCCAGCCGCTAGGCTTGGCTTTTAGAAGCAACTGAAGCCTTGAAGCAAAACATTTTAATGCAGGCACTAAGCACACAAAGCGTAATTCAACAGATGCATTTATTGAATCATTTTACAAAATATGTAGTTTTCAATTCTGTCTATAAAGCCTTTCTAGAAAACATTCAGAATACTTTCAGAGTAATTTCTGGAAAGAGTGATCAATTTACATAGGTAGCAGCCATTATAAATGTGGACATAGAAATTTATAATGACAAAACAGACATCACCCCCGGAGGCTCCACTGCCCAATTACCTCTGGAGGAAACTGCTGGTCACATAGGCTGCCTCCTGTGGCCCCAGCTCCGCTGCTCGAGAGGTTTCCCCTCTGCATGCCAGAGCCTGCCTACCAGACCCCAGCACAGGAACAAATCTTTTATCATTCCTGCGAAGAGGCCCATCGTTATCCTTGAAGCCTCAGTTGTAACCACCTCGCCCAGTGGCGATGCCAAGGCCACGTGGAGAGCCAGAAAGTGTCCTTAATTGGGCATTGAGGTTGGCAGCAGCCACATAATTAGCTGTTGCCACGAAGATTGCCGCAGGGATTCCGCAGGCCATCTTGCATGGGCTCAGATCCTGTACATGGTCCCGACATTGGGACCCACCCCATGCCAGGAAAGTCAGGACATACAAACAGAAAGTGTCTATAGATGGGAGGTTTTTAATTCGATATAAATGTGGAACTGTAGCCATTGTTATCCATTATTAAAGCCTGAAATGTCACATAAGTTAGCACTGTTGCTTCTCAGCGCCAGGGACCTGGGTTCGATTCCCGGCTTGGGTCACTGTCTGTGCAGAGTCTGCACGTTTTCCCCGTGTCTGCGTGGGTTTCCTCCGGGTGCTCCGGTTTCCTCCCACAAGTCCCGAAAGAGGTGCTGTTAGGTAATTTAGACATTCTGAATTCTCCCTCAGTGTACCCAAAGAGGCGCTGGAATGTGGCGACTCAGGGATTTTCACAGTAACTTCATTGCAGTGTTAATGTAAGCCTACTTGTGACATGAATAAAGATTATTATTATTATTCAGGTTTACTATTGTTAAAAGTAATTATTGAACAAAATATTTGTTTACCTCAAGTTGTAGTAGCCGATTTAAAAACCTGTCAAACCGTGTGAAAACCATTGATAATGGGAAGTCCCAGAGGATGCAATCTTGCAAGTTCGTGTAATAGTTTGCTAACTTTTCTTTGTGCTTCAAGAAACAGTCTTTATAAGCTTTGAAGATTTTCACAGATATTTGCACACGATCCACAGACTCCTCAATCTCCTCTTTCAGAAGTTCCTCTGGTGACAAAGAAACCGTGGCCTAGAAAGAGAGAACATTCACAATGGAAATTAACTTTAAACATGAATACCCATCTAAAAAATAGCATACCTGATTATCTAACTACCATATTATCAATTTAAACGAAACAAAATGGCATTTTCTTTTTCCAATTAAGGGACAATTTAGCATGGCCAATCCATCTACTCTGCGCATCTTTGGGTTGTGGGGGTGAGACCCACGCAGACACGGGAGAATGTGCAAAATCCACATGGACAGTGACCCGGGGCCGGGATCAAACCTGGGTCCTCAGCGCCATGAGGCAGTAGAGATAACCACTACACCGACGTGCCATCCCACTTTTTTTTTTTAATTGGATAAACTTTGCTTGTAACTAATTACATTTTGATCTGAATCAATTTGGAAATGATATTTTAAATAGGATGTCAAATTTGTAGCTTGACCTAACTATCTCTTTCTATCACCCCACAACCTCTCATTTTGCTGCAAAGTGAATTAATTGAATAAGAACATGCACCGTACCTTTAGATACATGTAAATATAAACAGAATTTAGAAATGAATATTCAGCCTGGCAACTTTCAACTTCAAGTACTGGTTAATTAAAATTAATGTGGTGCCACAAAATAACCTTACTCTTCTGAGGATCTCATTAAAATGACAGGTGACTTCACAGAATTGTTGACAGAGGACTCTGTTCACACACACACACACCTCTTCAGGCAATGGCTTCTAGGCACTATGATGCTCACTTAGACACTTCAGTTTGTTTAGGTTTTCCATCTTGTTTGCTTTCACCTGAACTCTGCAGGAACTCCCGCAAGATTCAGTCTTGTTCGGTTTCAAAACCCACACACTGGTGATAAACCTCTCTCTGTAAGGCTGTGTTATTTATTTCCACTTGTCTCAACCGATGCTGCTGCTATTTGCATTTTCAGAACACGTAACCTTCACATCAGAGGCGTTCATTTTTCCAGAAGATGGATTTGTTTCTTCCACTTCTTGATCCACCATTTCCATGTCAAATTCAACTATCAGCTCAAAGCTGGAAGGACTATCAGATAACTCGATGCACTGGCAAACAGCAGTATTCTTGGGTAGGACTGGATGTTTGTTGGGAAGAAGTCAGTGCTCAAAGCCCTTTGCATGACTCCCAAGCTTGCAGTCTGTTGCAATTCAGGTCATTCGTTCCCATTGGAACTAGGATGCAGTGGTCCTCTCAGTTGTGTCATGTTCTGCTTCATAGATAGTAGCATGGTGTGATCTCCTCCAACGTGGAACAGGGTAGTAATTCCTCTATGACTTGATTATGATCTTTGGAATTCAAGTAAATTCATAGTCTTCCATTTGGCTTCTCTCTCACAATGATAGAATTTACTCCATCTGTAGGTGCTGTAACTTGGCAATCACTTTATTTTCTCCATCTCTTAAGAGCTTTCTTTCAAGCTTTTCTTTCAGTTCTATTGCTACTGTACAGCAAAGCTATAGAATGAAAACATGGTGCATGAATTCCTGGTTTCTTCTCTGGATCAATAATGGTGTAGGAACACATAGGAACAGGAGGAGGTCAATCGGCCCATTGAGCCTGCTCCGCCATTCAATTTGATTGCGGATGATCATCAATCCACTTTCCGGCACTATCGTTGTATTCCTTAATGTTATTAGTCTCCAGAAATCTATCGATTTCTGTCTTGAACATGTTCAATAAGTGAGCTTCCACAGTCCTCTGGGGTAGGGAATTCCAAAGATTCACCACCCTCTGAATGAAGACATTCATCCTTAACTGGGTCTTAATGAGCTACCCCTTAATCCTGAGATTCTATCCTCAGGTTTTAGACTCACCTGCCAGGGAATGCATCTTGGGATGGATGGATGGATTCTCAGATTGGGAGACTAATTGGGCGATGTACCGGCCTTGTCGTGCCCGACTTGGTGATGCGGCAGGACCATTGAATCTCGCGAGAGACCTCAAGAGATTCACAACGCTCGAGACTTCTTGCGAGATTCAACCAAAACTCAACGAGATGGCGTGTTCTGGCTCTCGCCCTCGTGGCCGCGCTCCAGATCAGCATATTTAAAATGAGCCGTATGCACTCGCCGGATCCTCCCAGCTGAATAATGTGCGATTCGCATATCCACTGGGGGACACTATTCATTCCGTGATTCAGGATATGCAAATGCTAGTGTGAATTGGAAGCAATTCCCAGTTGAGCGGGCCATGTAACACTCTCGGATGAAGCTCCAAGAGATTCATCAACCTTCAATCCAGGTAATGTTTGAAGTAATACCTCTTTATTAATACTAATGTCTTTTCGTTCCTCAGTTTCACAAGTCCCTTAGTTTCCTCGCATTTCTGGGAGATTCTGTATCTTCTTCTGTGAAGACAGGTGCAAAGTAACTGTTTACTTTCCTGGTGAAGCTCAAAACCTTCAAAAGCATCCAATCATCTCGTTAAAACACTTTGCATACATTTGGACCAATGGGTGTATTACCTTAACCCTCAGTGTCACCTCCTTCATCTCATGGTTCACGAAGATCAGCTCCAGCTCTTCACACTGCTCCACCCTATGATAGCAGAACAATCTGTTTCAGTGACATTGAACATGCAGTTAATCTATTTTCCTTTATCCGTCCTTGTGATTTGGATTGTTCCGAGCTGACAAATCTCTGTTCGCTTGATATTGCTCGGTTTCAGCACATTTTTCCTTGGGTAACCATTTTCTATCAAATTTTGGTTTAGTCCGAGTGGGATGATGTTACTCTGTGCTCAAGCATCAAGCTTTATTGTTGTGGGCTTATGTCTCAGTTACTTTGTGATTTGAATAGAGAATTTATTTTCTCTGGGATCTGTTGCACCCTGGCATTTCATCCAGTTTTATGGTTCATTTATCTATTATGTCCTCAACTCATTGTCGTCTTCAAGGGTATGGGTGTTTCTGTTTCTTTTCTTTCTCATTCGCCCCATTGCTCTGCTTCTAATAATTCATTTACCATCCTCTTTCTCTGTTCTGTACATCTTTTCCCAGTGATTTGGCTTTCTTTAAGCTCTGCAGTTTGGTCCATATGCGGTACATTTCTTTCCGTCTGTGAACTCACGTGATCGTCCACAGTTCTTGCACATCTTCCTCTCCATCTGGTGTGCATTATTTTGTTGCTGGTTCACTGCATTAATTTGGTTCCCTTTTCTTTGACTTAACTGAAAGCTAGCTGTTTGGGTTGTTAGCACCTTATCTGTTTACCTGTGCCTTCACGTGCCTTGGCAGTGTCCACAGTGTGATTTTGTGAGCTTGTCTTTTCCAATCAGGATTTGTACATCAGGGTGTGCAGAGCCCCAAACGAGCTGATCTACCAGGCTTCATCCACTTCTTTGAATTTACATTTTCTGACTGCATTCCTCAATCTCCCAATGGGCTCACCTGACTTCTGCCTCAGGCTTTCAAATTCGTATCAATGGATTCAATGCTTTGACTCTGGCTGGCGAGGCATGCTGAATTTCTCCGGGCGTGATTCTCCAGAAAGATTTCTAAATGTTGTAGCAAGCGGGAATTGCCGCAAGCTTCTCAGCTCTCGGTCCAGCAACGTTATTCAACGTTAATTGGTCCACTTAACGAGGCCTCACAGGCTTCTCGCCGCAAATAAAGGCTGGCCAGCCACCCCCCTAGCAAGGTCAAGCAGCCCTTAGGTGGCCAACCGCAGCCAGCTCGCAACAATTGTGCCGAGGAGACCAGCCCCAATATTCGGGGACGTAGGCGTGGGGAGGCTGCTAGACACTGTGGAGGCCAGGAGGGATGTCCTGTTCCCTCGAGGGTCAAGGAGGGTCAGTCATGGGGAAGTCAGTGCTGCCTGGGACGAGGTCAGGGAGTGCGACGAGGAGGACTGGCCTCCAGTGCAGGAAGAGGGTCTACGACCTACACCGGGCTTCATGAGTGAGTAGGCACCCGCCGCACCACCCCCCCCCCCCCCCCCCCGCAAAGGGAGCGCGCGCACACCCCTCTCTCTTCCAACCCCTCAACCCTTGCTCCCTCCCCTCCTATTTCAACCCCCCAAACCCTTCCTTCACATCCCCACCACCATGAACCACGGGTGTGGCTGACAATGCCCTTTCTGTGTCTCCTCAGGAAAAGCTCTCCCACAATCGCCGGGCGAGGACCCAGACTGGTGGTGGTATGCCAGACATCAGGATCCTCACCACCCTGGAGGTGACCGGTGTGGCCAAGAACAGGGTGGTCACCAACGTGGAGGCTGGCAGACGCCGCAGAGGTGAGGAACCACCGCGCCCCAGCCAAAGGACCTGTCAAACGTGAGTTGTTATTGCCTTACTGGCTGACCCACCCTCCCAATGACCACATGTCCATTCTCCCGCAGGTCCTCCAGGCAATGGTGCCGACCCATCCCAGGTGGTACCCTCTCCAGCATCCCGGGAGGCCACTTTGGAGGAGATTTCCAAGGATGCCACCATACTAGCCACGTCACAGCTGCCATCGCTGACCTCCACCAGCGCAGATACATGCAGCTCAGTGTGAAACGTTAGTAGTCAGGCTTCTGAGGCACAATCTGGTGAGTGCCACACAGCTGCTGATGTACATCAGGTGGAGGCAGGAACCCCCAGGTGAGACAGCAGTCAGATGTCTGCTGGATCCCAGGACCCAGCTGATGGAGACGTTTGGGTGTGGCTGCGACATTCAAAGGGAGATGTCAGCGTCACTACAGCAGATCCATAGCTGCTGAAGGAGTCCCAGAGGCTACAGGCGCAGGTGATGTCACCGGCAATGCGTGGCACCGAGGCCAACAGTGCTAGGGTGGCAGCCACAGTGGAGAGCCTGGCGCACCACATCGGCAACATTAGTGAAGGTGTCCAAGTCATGGAGCCGTCGTTGACGGCCATGGCTGAGGGTCTCGACAGAATGTCTCATTGGGGGATGTCACCCAGTACCAGGCTGACCTTGATGAGGTTCTACGGGACATGTCCCGCTCTCCAATGGACATGGACATGGCACTGCAGAGCATGGCTCAATCACTGAGGAGCATTGCCAAGGGCATCAACACATGGTGCTGACCATGGGGAACTGCCAGGGCTGGCAAAGCCAGATGATGCAGGAGTAGCCGGGCCTCAAATCAACTTCCCCTCCATCCCAAGATGGCCCCAGAGCCCTATGGCACTGACCAGGAGTGGGGGGCGCTGGGTGCCAACATGTGCCCATCCCACTATCTCTCGAGTTCCATCCCTCTGATGAGGCCGCGTCTCAGAGTCAGCACACGGGACAGGGTGGCATGGCTGTGCATGTGCCTCTGGCAAATGAGCCGGGGCCCTCCGGCCTCAGAGACTCCAGAGACTCCCGCCAGGGGCATCAATGGCCACGGGACATGGTGAGCAGCTGGTTGCCTTCACCTCAGATGTGCATCCTGGGGACACACCTAGATGTAGTGGGAGAGCTAGGAGGCAAAGCACATCGAGGATCACTGAGGGCACCGGGAAAAGTGTTGGGGGCAAAACCATCAGGAGGGTGGGGAAATTGTCAAAAACAATTACCACCTTTGTGCGCTACCAGTATGATGTCTCTGTCACTTTCTTCCGCAATGCGGGCCGACCTCCGAACCCTTGGCCCATCTCTCCAGGCATCTCCCTCTCCCCATTGGACTCACCCACCCTCCGGCCGTGGACATGTCCCTGGAGCTGTGTTCCATCCCCTGGTGTTAAGATGTTGGCTGCTGCATGTGTGGTGTTGCCTCCCAGTGTTCAAGCACAGTGTTGGTACATCAAAGTGTGATTGGGATGCTAGGCAATGACTCCCACATGCTACATAGCCCACCTACCCACAGGATTCCACTTGGGTTGTGGGAAGTGCTCACCTAACCACGATTGCCAATTCCCTGTTAGCAATAGCCTTCAGCCTCACAGCCAGAGGCCTCAGCAGTCGGTGAGGGTTATAGAATCATAGAATTTACAGTGCAGGAGGCCATTCAGCCCATCGAGTCTGCATCAGCCCTTGGAACGAGCACCCTACTTAAGACCCACACCTCCATGCTATCCCCTTCATCTCCGTAACCCAACCTAACCTTTTTGGACACTAAGGGCAATTTTATCATGGCCAATTCACCTAACCTGCACATCTTTGGACTGTGGGAGGAAACCGGAGCACCCGGAGGAAACCCATGCACACACGGGGAGAACATGCAGACTCCACACAGATAGTGACCCAAGCCGGGAATCGAACCTGGAACCCTGGAGCTGTGAAGCAACTGTGCTAACGACTATGCTACCGTGCTGCCCATGAGTGGTCAGTGGAGCAGACGGCAGGGACAAGGGTTGTCCCAGGAGCGGGCACACATGATCCAGGGGTGGCATGTGGTGCTGCGAGCGATTGCCCCTGGTTGCCCCCACAGCGCCTCCCCCCACTCACCCCACCCACACTCCCATGGCGGCCCTCCCCTGCGGCGGGTCCCCACGCCCAGCCAAGGGTCCCCCAACCCCCACAAGCACTGGGGTGGCAAGCCCAGCACCCCCAGGCTCTTTCCTTGTGAGCAGAGATGACTACTCACCTCCTCGGCTCCCCACAGAAGCCCTTGCGCTGGATTCACGATTTTCAAAAGGAGTACGAATCAGCGCCAGCGTGACCCCTTGCTAGTGAGGCCGCTGAATGACAGGAGGCCGTTGGATATGGGGTCACTCCAGTTAATTGTATGGAAATTGGGCTGAAGTGGTGATAATTGGTTTCTCGCCACGCTATGATGAGATCCCGATTTCACCTACGGTAGCGGGCCTGTTGCATTGCAAACTGTTTGTCGCCTGGCGCAGTTCTCGTTTTTGGCCCCTCCCATTATTCACCGGCCTCGTTTCGCTTGAGCGAGAGCATAACGAGGCCGGAGACTCATGCCTCAAATTTGTAGCATGATGAATTCCTCAATGTTGTTGGGATTTTAACTTTCATCCTCACGGATCTCCCAGTTATCAAACAGACCAATTCTTGCTCTCATCCCAAACAAGGTTGCAACTGGCCATTCCCTCCTTGTTGGCGTCTTTTTGAAAGCTATCAAACTGCATCCTTGTTTAAACTTCTCAAATGTCTCTCGGACATAAATCAGCCAATTCATCCAGAGTTGGAGCAGTGTGTTCATCGCTGCAGCGGCGTCCTACTCAAGTCTTTTATCTCTCTCTGGCAACAACGTGGGTTGATTTTTATCATCCATTTTACTCACAGCCGCCTACTGTCACCATCTTATCATGTCTTGCGATTTCCAGAAGTTCAAAGTAGTAAACGCTTTCAGATTGAAAATGCTGAAGCTTTTATTTCCAGGTCCCACCATGTGCTTCAGACTGATACACCGTTGCTCGACACCCTGTTTGTTGTACAGTAGTGAATGATGTAGGGCATACATGCATGAACATACAATACCTAAATCATATTGGAATAATATGGCAATATAAAAGGCACCACTGTTATCCAGTAAATTGCAAAATAAATGTTATCTACTAAATCCCCACTCGGAGGAACAGGATTTTCATGAACGGGACTGGGAACAGCAATATTCTAAATAATAGAAGGAAAATATATCTATTTTGGCTCACACCATTTCAAAAGTGGCTAATTTTTAAGGAATATATGTATTGAGATTTTAAGCAAAATTAAATCACAATATGGAACCGTATTATGCAAGAGCAATGTGAGTTTCTCATCTGAATCAAGCATTTCAGGAGAGAGATATTCTCAGCAGAAATGAACTTGAAGTATAATTCAAGGCGTTGTGTTATGCTTCTTCATGTAGCATAAGCTGCTTCCTTGATATATACTCTGACAAAGGGAGGTTCAGACTTGAAGATAGATTTAACACATTTATTGAACAGTTAACAATTCTCCTACTTGGAACTTCCGGGTGCGGCAATGCGGAGCTGAGCCGCACGATTCGGCAGCTCCCACTACCACGGACTTTCGGGCTCGCGAGAAGAGCCCCAAGGGAATTTTTTTTAACTAACTATTGAGGTGGACAATGGAGGGCGATATGTAATGGTGACCAGTAGGCTGCATGGGGCGTGGGTGGTGTTGGTAAACGTGTACGCCCCGAACTGGGATGATGCAGGATTCATGAAGCGCATGTTGGGGCGCATTCCGGACCTGGAGAAAGGAGGCCTGATAATGGGAGGGGACTTCAATACGGTGTTGGACCCAGCACTGGACCGCTCCAAATCAAGGACTGGAAAGAGGCCGGCGGTGGCCAAAGTACTTAGGGGGTTTATGGATCAGATGGGGGGAGTGGACCCATGGCGGTTTGCAAGGCCGCAGGCCAGGGAATTTTCTTTCTTTTCCCATGCACACAAAGCCTACTCCCGGATAGATTTTTTTGTTCTGGGCAGGGCGCTCATCCAGAGGGTGGAGGGGACGGAGTATTCGGCCATAGCCGTTTCGGACCATGCCCCGCACTGGGTGGAACTGGAGCTGGGAGAGGAGAGGGACCAACACCCGCTGTGGTGGCTGGATGTGGGACTGCTGGCAGACGAGGTGGTGTGTGGGAAGGTGAGGGGGTGTATCGAAAGGTACTTGGAGGCCAACGACAACGGGGAGGTGCGGGTACGGGTGGTATGGGAGGCGTTCAAGGCGGTGGTCAGGGGAGAGCTAATCTCCATTAGGGCTCACAGGGAGAAGACAGAAGGCATGGAAAGGGAGAGGTTAGTGGGGTAGATTTTGAGAGTGGACAGGAGATATGCAGAGGCCCCGGAGGAAAGATTACTTGGGGAAAGACGACGGCTCCAGACGGAGTTTGACCTGTTGACCACAGGGAAGGTGGAGACACAGTGGAGGAAAGCGCAGGGGGCGACCTATGAGTATGGGGAAAAGGCTAGTCGGATGCTGGCACAACAGCTCCGCAAAAGGATGGCAGCGAGGGAAATAGGGGGAGTCAAAGATGGAAGGGGAGCCACAGTTCGGAGTGCGACGAAAATAAACGAGGTATTTAAGGCCTTCTATGAAGAGCTGTACAGATCCCAGCCCCCAATGGGGGAAGAGGGTATGAGACGATTCCTAGACCAGCTGAGATTCCTGAGGATGGAGGAGCAAGAAGTGGCTGGTCTGGGGGCACCAATTGGGTTGGAGGAGCTGAGCAAGGGTTTAGGGAGCATGCAGGTGGGGAAGGCCCCGGGGCCAGACGGTTTCCCGGTGGAGTTCTACAGGAAGTACGTAGACTTGTTGGCCCCGCTACTAGTGAGGACCTTTAATGAGGCAAGAGAGGAGGGGACCCTACCTCCGACAATGCCGGAAGCGACAATTTCTTTGATCCTAAAGCGGGACAAGGACCCACTGCAATGTGGATCGTACAGGCCGATCTCGCTCCTTGATGTGGACGCAAAGTTGCTGGCAAAAGTGCTGGCCACGAGGATCGAGGACTGTGTCCCGGGGGTGATTCACGAGGACCAGACAGGATTTGTAAAGGGTAGGCAGCTAAACACCAATGTGCGGCGGCTCTTAAACGTGATAATGATGCCATCGGTGGAGGGAGAAGCGGAGATAGTGGCAGCTATAGACGCGGAGAAGGCCTTTGACCGAGTAGAGTGGGAGTACCTCTGGGAGGTGCTGCGTAGGTTTGGGTTCGGGGGAGGGTTTATCAGTTGGGTTAAGCTCCTTTACAGAGCCGCGGTGGCGGGTGTAGTGACGAACCGGCAGAGGTCGGAGTACTTTCGGCTGTACCGAGGGACGAGGCAGGGGTGCCCCCTGTTGTTCGCATTGGCGATCGAACCATTGGCCATGTCATTGAGGGAGTCTAATAAATGGAGGGGGGTGGTCCGAGGGGGAGAAGAGCATCGGGTGTCGCTATATGCGGATGACCTGTTGCTGTACGTGGCGGATCCAATGGAGGGGATGGTGGAGGTCATGCAGACTCAAGGGAGTTTGGGGAGTTTTCGGGCTACAAGCTCAATGTAGGGAAGAGTGAGCTATTTGTATTACAGGCGGGGGACCAAGAAAGAGGGATAGGGGACCTACCGCTGAGGAGGGCGGAGGGGAGCTTTCGGTATCTGGGGATCCAGATAGCCAGGAGTTGGGGGGCCCTACATAAACTGAATCTGATGAGGTTGGTGGAGCAAATGGAGGAGGATTTTAAAAGATGGGACATGCTCCCGCTCTCGCTGGCGGATAGAGTGCAGTCGGTCAAAATTGTGGTCCTTCCGAGGTTTTTGTTTGTGTTTCAGTGCCTTCCCACCGTGATCACTAAGGCCTTTTTTAAGAGAGTAGGCAGGAGTATTATGGGGTTTGTGTGGGCGAATAAGACCCCGAGGGTAAGGAGAGGGTTCCTGGAACGCAGTAGGGACCGAGGAGGGTTGGCGCTGCCAAACCTGGGGAGCTACTACTGGGCAGCAAATGTGTCGATGACCCGCAAGTGAGTTATGGAGCGAGAGGGGGCGGCATGGAAGAGGATGGAGAATGCGTCCTGCAAAGGAACGAGTCTGGGCGCGTTGGTGACGGCACCGCTGCCGCTCTCGCCGACAAAGTATACCACAAGCCCGGTGGTGGCGGCAACGCTAAGGATCTGGGGCCAGTGGAGACGGCACAGGGATGCAATGGGAGCATCGGTGTGGTCCCCGATCAGGGGTAACCATCGGTTTGTCCCGGGGAAGATGGATGGGGGGTTCCAGAGCTGGCATCGGGCGGGGATCAGGAGAATGGGGGACCTGTTCATTGACGGAACGTTTGCGAGCCTAGGGGCACTGGAGGAGAAGTTTGAGTTACCCCCGGGAAATGCCTTTAGATATATGCAGCTGAGGGTTTTTGTAAAGCGACAGGTGAGGGAATTCCCGTTGCTCCCGGCACAAGAAATTCAAGACAGAGTGATCTCGGGCGCATGGGTCGGGGAGGGCAAGGTGTCAGAAATACACCAGGAGATGAAAGAAGGGGAAGCGCTGGTAGAAGAGTTGAAGGGTAAATGGGAGGAGGAGCTTGGGGAGGAGATCGAGGAAGGTCTGTGGGCGGATGCCCTAGGTAGGGTTAATTCCTCTTCCTCGTGTGCCAGGCTCAGTCTGATACAATTTAGGGTGGTTCACAGAGCTCACCTGACGGGGGCGAGGTTGAGCAGGTTCTTTGGGGTAGAGGACAGATGTGGAAGGTGCTCAGGGAGCCCGGAGAACCATGTCCATATGTTTTGGTCATGCCCGGCACTGGAGGGGTTCTGGAGAGGAGTGGCGGGAGCAATATCTCAGGTGGTGAAAGTCCGGGTCAAGCCAAGCTGGGGGCTAGCAATATTCGGAGTAGTGGACGAACCGGGAATGCAGGAGGCGAAAGAGGCCGGTATTTTGGCCTTTGCGTCCCTAGTAGCCCGGCGAAGGATCTTGCTAATGTGGAAGGAGGCGAAGCCCCCCAGCGTGGAGGCCTGGATAAACGATATGGCTCGGTTCATAAAGTTGGAGAGGATTAAGTTCGCCTTGAGAGGGTCTGCGCAGGGGTTGTACAGGCGGTGGCAACCGTTCCTAGACTATCTCGCGGAGCATTAGAGGAGGGTCGGTCAGCAGCAGCATCAACCTGGGGAGGGGGGGACGTCCGGGGAGGGGGAGCTGGCTGGGGGGGGGGTGGATGAGCAAGAGATAACATGAAGAGTCGGGGAAACTGGCACGTACGGGAGAGAGCCAGTGTACAAAGCTATGTAAATATAATATTTTGCCATGTATATATCTTGCTCCGCGCGATTTCTCGTTTCTTTTTTTTTGTTACCGAGGGGGGGGTGTTATTGTTTGTAAGGGAGAAAAATTGTGTTAAAAACTTTAATAAATATATTTTTAAAAAAACAAAAAACAATTCTCCTACTTGGCTTCGACTCTCCTGCTAATCTTACTATAGTAACTCGATCTAACTAACCAGTCTGCTCTAATCCATTCGGTGGATGTGATGCTCTCTGATCTGCCCGTGTCTCCGAGTGTCGCCTGTGGAAAAGAGAAAGAACATTGTGCCCTGTCCTTTTATATGGGTAGCCCCCTTGTGGTAGTGTCACTCTGGGTGTGTCTTGACTGCCCATTGGTCGTGTCCTACCTTACTGACCTATTGGTTGAATGTCTGTGTGTCATGATGTCTCTGGTGCTCCCTCTAGTGTTTATTTAGTTCTTGTGTATCTGCATTAACCCCTTGTGTATTTACAGTGATGCATATCATCACATAAGGATTTGCGAAGCAGTCTGGTGATAGAACGTAGAACATAGAACATTACAGCGCAGTACAGGCCCTTCGGCCCTCGATGTTGCGCCGACCGATAGAAGTCAGAGAGTGGTAGTGGATGGCAAATATTCAGCCTGGATCCCAGTTACGAGTGGCGTACCGCAGGGATCAGTTCTGGGTCCTCTGCTGTTTGTGATTTTCATTAATGACTTGGATGAGGGAGTTGAAGGGTGGGTCAGTAAATTTGCAGATGATACGAAGATTGGTGGAGTTGTGGATAGTAAGGAGGGCTGTTGTCGGCTGCAAAGAGACATAGATAGGATGCAGAGCTGGGCTGAGAAGTGGCAGATGGAGTTTAACCCTGAAAAGTGTGAGGGTGTCCATTTTGGAAGGACAAATATGAATGCGGAATACAGGGTTAACGGTAGAGTTCTTGGCATTGTGGAGGAGCAGAGAGACCTTGGGGTCTATGTTCATACATCTTTGAAAGTTGCCACTCAAGTGGATAGAGCTGTGAAGAAGGCCTATGGTGTGCTCGCTTTCATTAACAGAGGGATTGAATTTAAGAGCCGTGAGGTGATGATGCAGCTGTACAAAACCTTGGTAAGGCCACATTTGGAGTACTGTGTACAGTTCTGGTCGCCTCATTTTAGGAAGGATGTGGAAGCTTTGGAAAAGGTGCAAAGGAGATTTACCAGGATGTTGCCTGGAATGGAGAGTAGGTCTTACGAGGAAAGGTTGAGGGTGTTAGGCCTTTTCTCATTAGAACGGAGAAGGATGAGGGGCGAATTGATAGAGGTATATAAGATGATATGGGGAATCGATAGAGTAGACAGTCAGAGACTTTTTCCCCGGGTGGAACAAACCATTACAAGGGGACATAAATTTAAGGTGAAAGGTGGAAGATATAGGAGGGATATCAGAGGTAGGTTCTTTACCCAGAGAGTAGTGGGGGCATGGAATGCACTGCCTGTGGAAGTAGTTTAGAGTCAGAAACATTAGGGACCTTCAAGCAGCTATTGGATAGGTACATGGATTACGGTAAAATGATATAGTGTAGATTTATTTGTTCTTA
This sequence comes from Scyliorhinus torazame, assembly GCF_047496885.1. Lineage (NCBI taxonomy): Eukaryota > Metazoa > Chordata > Chondrichthyes > Carcharhiniformes > Scyliorhinidae > Scyliorhinus > Scyliorhinus torazame. Next base: position 193,521,790 of record NC_092712.1, on the reverse strand, counting down.
AGGGCAGCACGGTAGTATTGTGGCTAGCACAATTGCTTCACAGCTCCAGGATCCCAGGTTCGATTCCGGCTTGGATCACTGTCTGTGCGGAGTCTGCACATCCTCCCCGTGTCTGCGTGGGTTTCCTCCGGGTGCTCCAGTTTCCTCCCACAGTCCAAAGATGTGCAGGTTAGGTGGATTGGCCATGACAAATTGCCCTTAGTGTCCAAAATTGCCCTTGGTGTTGGGTGGAGGTGTTGAGTTTTGGTAGGGTGCTATTTCCAAGAGCCGGTGCAGACTCAAAGGGCCGAATGGCCTCCTTCTGCACTGTAAATTCAATGATAATCTATGATTAATCTAGGACAAAGGTTCGGCACAACATCGTGGGCCAAAGGGCCTGTTCTGTACTGTATTTTATATGACCCGTGAAACCACTCTAAAACCCATCTACACTATTCCCTTATTGTCCATATGTCTATCCAATGACCATTTGAAAGTCCTTAGTGTTGGCGAGTCCACTACTGTTGCAGGCAAGGCATTCCACGCCCTTACTACTCTCTGAGTAAAGAACCTACCTCTGACATCTGTCTTATATCTATCTCCCCTCAATTTAAAGGTATGTCCCCTCGTGCTAGACATCACCATCCGAGGAAAAAGGCTCTCACTGTCCACCCTATCCAATCCTCTGATCATCTTGTATGCCTCAATTAAGTCACCTCTTAACCTTCTTCTCTCTAACACAAACAGCCTCAAGTCCCTCAGCCTTTCCTCATAAGATCTTCCCTCCATACCAGGCAACATTCTGGTAAATCTCCTCTGCACCCTTTCCAATGCTTCCACATCCTTCCTATAATGCGGCGACCAGAATTGCACGCAATACTCCAAATGCGGCCGCACCAGAGTGTTGTATAGCTGCAATATGACCTCATGGCTCCGAAACTCAATCCCTCTACCAATAAAAGCTAACACACCGTACGCCTTCTTAACAACCCTCTCAACCTTGTGGCAACTTTCAGGGATCTATGTACATGGACACCGAGATCTCTCTGCTCATCCACATTGCCAAGAATCTTACCATTAGCCCAGTACTCTGTCTTCCTGTTATTCCTTCCAAAATGAATCACCTCACACTTTTCTGCATTAAACTCCATTTGCCACCTCTCAGCCCAGCGCTGCAGCTTATCTATGTCCCTCTGTAACTTGTAACATCCTTCTGCACTGTCCACAACTCCACCGACTTTAGTGTCATCTGCAAATTTACTCACCCATCCTGGTGATGGGAGGGAGTCAGCAGAAGGTATGTTTAACATGGGAAAATATACCTCTTCAAACTATTGTACTATTTAATTGTCCAATAGAGTTTATTTTTTCTTATTCTGTAACAATGCACAGGCAAATATTTTCTTCACATGTTTGCAACAGAATTTCAGCACTAGTATCCAAGAATCAATCCTATTGTGAGGATTGTCATGGCAACAGAACAGCCCCAGATTGAAAGTATTTTTCCACTCATTGATCTTTACTGATTGAAGTCTTCAAAGTTTTTAAAATGTTGATTCTCACATGTCAGCTATAATAAGGGAACTTACACTGATGACTGATCATTCAAAACGATCTTAAAATTGCAGTGAATGCAAATATATTGAGGATGAAACCTCGCAAAAGCATTACTGGATCACCATATTAATCTGTTTAATTAATTCACATCTCAATTTGCCACACTCAATGCAAAGGATTTTGCTGTGCTGGTTTGGTAACAGATTAAAAAACCAAAGGAAAACTAATCTTAAAATGGGGTTGTATTGTGCTGGACCCAAAACAAAACTAACTGTTGTGTTATTCATCCTGGGGTAACACGGACTGCAACTGGATGTAGTTGTACTTGAAAGTAGACACCAAACCGATGCAAGTTCAATACGCTTTATTGAACTTGCTGAGCAGTGCACACAGTTCGCTGTGGGTTGACCCTCTACTAATCTAAGTGTGCTAACTATAACTAACTAGACCAGACTCGTGTAGAACGTGCTAACTGATATATACACCCTGACTGTCACTACAGTTGTCACCAGTGGAAAGAGGCAGAGTGCTGATGCCTCGTGTGTTTTATAGTGGGAAACCCCCCCCTCTAGTATTCTGCCTGGTGATTGGTTGTGTTCTGTCCTGTGTGTTGATTGGCTGTACTGGGTGTCTGTCACTGCCTGTCTGTATCTCATTATGTGCATGAGTGCATATCATGACACTAACTATTTCTGAGCTATGGAAAGTAAATGAGTCAGAGGCTCAATCTTGAGGGTGTTTCATTCCGAAATATACCTCTGCATGATTATAAGGAAAGGGTAACGTAGAACATTCAACAACACCTCACACTTCAGTGAATCTAATACCACACTCCAGCAAAGGGAAAGGAAGAAGAAATGGGGGAAAAATTGGAATGTTTTAAAAACATGTAGGCAGATATATATGTCATTAAACGCAATATTATTTTTATATAAACTAGTTCAGACCACTGCTAGACAGTAGAAATATTTGAATTTGAACTATTACTTTTAAATGTACATTTCTACTGTTAACAACTAAAAAAAATTAAAATACAAGATGCTGGAAAAGCTCAGCAGGTCTGGCAGTCTCTGCGGAGAGAGAAACAGAGTTAATGTTTCAAGTCCATATGACTAGTCTTCAGAGCTGCCCCCTGGGCACACCCTTGCCACGGGATTCCCAGCGGCGTGAGGTGGATTCAATGGGAAAGCCCATTGACAGCAGCGGGACCGGAAGATTCCGCTGCCGGCCAATAGCGGACTGCCTCTGCCCACCGAGAAACACGCCTCGGGGGGGCCAGAGAATCACACCCATAATCTTATATTTCAAGATAATAAAGCCATGACTGCTTAGCTGTTTATTCATGGGAGCTAATTGGCTTCTTCTTTTTTAACCATTTGTAACTTGATCAAATCCTTCCGATTTCATTAGACTACCTATCGCTGTTAACGACCACAGTCTACCATGTCTTACTGAATAATAGCTGCCTAATAAACGGTATTGCTTCATTGCTAATCACCATCACTTTGCTTATTGAAAACTATAAGTCAATTTGTCGCTTATTTAAAATTACCTTTTCAATCAACAAATTGCAGAATTCCTGCAGGAGAACTATGATGCGAATAGGAATGCAATAAAATTTGGAGTGGCTCCAGATGAGACAGATGGTGTGAAAGAGAGCTGGAATGAACACAAGAATCTCTGCAAGTTCGCCCTCTTGCATAATTTTAATATGGCGTCGCAGTGGTCTGAGGTGGAGGTCGATGTCTTGGACTTCCACGAGTGCTTAATAAAATTACAACAGTAAAAATTCATATTAGTACATGAATCTGATGCATAGGGGAAAGTGCTCCAATGAAGGTTAAAACAAAACATTATAACGCATATTTTGCAATATATTGAATAAATGTGTCTACGGAATTGCCCTTTGCATTTTTCAGTGCCTTCACTAAAGCTTTTATTGGAGGCTTTGGCCCGTGCTGAGCCATGATATTTTTACCCATAGCTGTGGGCTGAAGTTAGATTGTGCAGTCTGAACATGTGCAGTGTCCCTAGTTTCCCTGGATGGATCAATAACCTTCAATCAGCTCTACTGATGGGACATTTTTCTTTACCTCCGAGAAAATTCTACTCCAGTTGCATAATATTACATAATTAGGAAAACAAGAGGGCAAATTTCAAATGTTTTACTGAGGCAAGATTTATACCAAGTATTTCACTTAAAAATGAGGATGTGCATGCATGCCCACCAGTCTCTCTGTCTCCATGTGCCAGGAGCAGAAAAACATAAAAGAAAATGCTCTGTTACTTTTGTTTTGCGTTCTTTAGATTTCTTCTTTTGAAAGTATATTAAACCAACAGTACAGGAAGGGTAAGAAAGGGGAAGGAGAGAGATTGGGACCAAAGAAAACAGAGAATGTAATCTATTACTTTAATACAAATCACACCAAAACGTGGGTCATCTAATTTCTATTACCTGTGAGAAAATTAAAAGGGGGTCCAGCTGGATTGGACTGCATTCACCTGGTTCCACCTTTAATGATCTTACCAGAGCCAGAATATCACTTGGAATAGCTTTCCTTTCTACTCATTACCTCTGGTGTTCCCCAATGATCCATCCTTGGCCCCCTATTTAACATCCAGAGGTAGTCCCTTGGCAACATTATCCGAAAACATAGCATTATTTTTCACCTGTACACTGATATTTACCTCCCTGACACTTTTTTTAAAAATTAATTCATGGGATTTGGACATCACAGGCAACAGCATTTTTTGCCCATTCCTAATTGACCTTGAGTTGTGTGGCAGCTACGCCATTTCAAAGGGCAGTTAAGAGTCAACCACACTGCTGTGGATCTGGAGTCTCAGGTAGGCCAGACCATGTAAAAATGGCATATTTCCTTCCCAAAAGCACATTAGTGAATGAAATGGTTTTTTCCAACAATCGACAACGCTTTTACAGTCATCAATAGACTTTAAGTCCAGATTTTTATTGAATTCAAATTTCACCGTCTGCCATGATGGGATTCGAACCCAGGTCCCCAGAGCATTACACTGGTGTTCTGGATTACTAGCCCAGTGACAGTAATGATTAAACACAAAATAAGCTGATTTATTCCTCAGGCCAATACCTTGACAAACCAGAGTCAAGCAGCCCGCTTTAAGTTTCAAACAATGCTTGGCAGTTAGCGGTCAGTCGCCATCAACTGGTGCATTCTCCATGGCAAAGCCTCTACCAATCAGGGTCCACTTGCCAACTGATCAGCACTCTCATTTGGTATAAATTTGTTGATTTCCCTTGCATTGTATTCTTGCAAATGTCTTGATCAAGTGCAAGATTAAAAGCTTTAACAAAAATTCTGTTTTTCAGCGATACTCAAGTTTTTTGCTACCAAATGACTATTGGGACGACCAAAGTAATAGTCTTCAGTCCCTGCAACAAATTGCATTCCCTAGATACAGATTCCATCTCCCTAACAACTGTCCAAGGCTGAACCAGACTGTTCACAACCTTGGCTCAACTGAGCTTCCTACCACATTTCTTGTCATCATCAAGACCACCTAGTTCCACCTTCATAACATCGCCTGAGTGCACCGCTGCCTCAACTTATCTGCTCATCAAACCCTCATACCTTCTTGTTACCTCTAGACTTAACTACCTGAACACATTTCTGACCAGCCTCTTGCCTTTGATTGGTTGCATCTTTCCCCGTCAAACTGTACCCATCATCTCCCACTCAAAAGAAAAGATAAAAGACAGAAAAAAGCAGATGCATAAGGAAGAGAATCAAAAATAACTAAACAGAAAGATCCAGCTGTGTCGAGAAATAGAAATGGAAATAGAAGACAAGATGGAAGACATCCAAGGCAGAAAAGTGGGTATCCATTTCTCCAATTCGCTGCATGCTATGCCACAGGAAATCAAATAATAGTTCATTAAATTTCCAAGATGCTTCAACTTTTTCACAGGAACAAATTGGTGAACCACTGTAGGCACCATTTGAATGTCCCTAATTCACAAGGTAAGTCACATGCTATTGCGGCCTGTGGCTAACTTTCAAAACACTTTTTTGTGTAGTTATTACTGGATTTTAATGATACGAGTGCCTCGTTCTGCACTAAAAGAAAAAACCCTCCCCCCACCCCCCAATGGGCTGGTTTAGCTCACTTGGCTAGACAGCTGGTTCATGATGCAGAGTAAGGCCAGCAGCAATTCCTGTACTGGCTGAGGTTATTGATGAGGGCCCTGCCTTCTCCAACGTGCCCTTCGCCCAAGATGTGGTGATCCTCAGGTTAAATCACCACCAGTCAGCTCTCCCCCTCAAAAGGGGAAAGCTGACTATGGTCATCTGTGTCTATCCTTACCTAATGATTTTTAAATTTGAATGAAATGAATATTGTATAAGCTTCATGTAACAGAGGTCATATTGGTAAAATTAGTTGCAGCGTCACAAACAAAATCGATGTAGATCAGTCTACATTAATTGTTTCCTTAAAATAAGAACAAGTGGACTTCTGGTGACGGTGGGCGGGAGGCGGCCGCACAATGGAGAGCTCCCATTCGGGAACGGCATTTTCGGGGCTTTAAGCCCGGTCCCAGGGTCCACGGAGGCGGCAAAAGCAGGAAGAAACAGTAAAGGCAAATGAAGAAGAATGTCGAGGGTAAGCAAAAAATCGTCCGTAAAGAAAACAGCCGAAGGTCTGTCGGGGAGTGGAAAGGTCACCGCGGGGTCACCAAGGAAAATGGAGACTAGAGTACCAGTGGAGGCCACATTGCTTACGGCTGAAGAAATAACTAAGGTGATGGCTGCGGAATTTGAAAGACAGTTTACAAGATACATGGAGACAATGAGGAAGGAGATGAGAGAGGTTTTGAGTGTGCTGGTGGAGGAGGCGATTTCCCCGGTGATGACGGCGGTGGCGAGCGCAGTGGCGGCACTGAAGGAAGTGGAGGAGACATTATTGCAGCACGGTGATCAACTTGCGTCGATGGGGAAGGAGATGCAGAAGGTGATGGACATTAACAAGGATCTGCGAGGAAAAATGGAAGACCTGGAAAACAGATCCAGGCAACAGAATTTGAGGATTGTGGGGCTGCCCGAAGGAGTTGAAATACCGAGGCCGATTGAGTATTTTGCCGCGATTCTGGTGAAACTATTGGGGGAGGGGGAGGATCCCTCCCGATATGAACTGGATCGGGCTCATCGGTCGTGGAGGCCTGTACCAATGGCGAGTGAGCCACCAAGGGTAGTGACTCTGTGCTTCCGTACGTACAGTGTGAAGGAGAAGGTCCTGAGCTGGGCCAAGCAGAAGCGGGCGGTGCAGTGGACTGGAGCTGGTATACGTGTATACCAGGACTTTACGGTGGTGCTGGCGAGGAGGCAGGCTGCCTTCAACCGGGTGAAGAGGGCACTGTACATTAGCAAGGTGCAGTGCGGCATTGTATATCCAGCGAAGCTGAGGGTGACTTACAAGCTCCAGGGACTTTTATTTTGGAATGGCGGAAGCAGCAGAGGAGTTTGCGAAGGCAGAAGGACTGTGGCAGAACTGAGAAATTGAGAAATGGCCATGTGCCGATGTGACCTCATGACTGACTGTATTTTCTTCTTTTTTTGTTTCACTGCGTGCGGGTGTATGGGCTAAAGGAGCCAATGTTGTATATATTTGGACAAGGGAAGTGATGGGACTGTCACTCGAAATGAGGGCTCTTTGGGGTGTAGGTGGATATGCGGGGTTTGTGTGCTAAAAGGGGATCTCTGGGCTTTCCTAGGGCCGGGCAAGGGGGAAAGGGACCCAGGTGGGGGCCTCCATGCTGGCCGGTTTAAGCCGGCCAGTGAACGGGAGTGAGGTGCTGCAGCCATCGGAGCCTGACAGAACAGGTTCCGAGTGGTCTAGCCGGGGTGGAAAGTTGGGGGGAAGGAACAGAGGTTGGGGGGGAGGAGTTTTACAAGAGGCAGTGGACGGGAGGAGTTGGAGACTGGGGGGGGGCGTACAACTCTTGGGTATCATGTACGGTACTCTTTCAGAGGTTGAATGGCGTTGAGGGGGGGGGGGGGGGGGGGGGGTAAGAACAAGTGCTACAGACTGATAACAGGTTTTAATTCTCTGTAGACAGTGGCCTAGCAATCAGATTTATCTGTTTTGATAAGGATTCAGAGCACAGTAGTTTGTTAAGTATGTTTGCAAAGTTGAGACAACAAACTCGAGTTGCAGATTCAGCTCAATTTTGTACAGCATGGTGGTGCAGTGGTTAGCACTGTTGCCTCCCGGCACCGAGGACCCAGGTTCAATCCTGGCCCCAGGTCACTGTCCGTGTGAACTTTGCACATTCTCCCCATGTCTGCGTGGGTCTCAACTTTACAACCCAAAAATATGTGCACGGCAGGTGGACTGGCCACTCTAAATTGCCCCGTAATTGGGGAAAAAAGAATTGGGTACTCTAAATTTATTTTTTAAAAGATTCAGCTCAATTTTACAGTTTTGTATGGTAAACTAAATTGTTAAGAGAGGGCGATATATGGGGCAACACGGTGGAGCAGTGGGTTAGCACTGCTGCCTCACGGCGCTAAGGTCCCAGGTTCGATCCCGGCTCTGGGTCACTGTCCGTGTGGAGTTTGCACATTCTCCCTGTGTTTGCGTGGGTTTCACCTCCACAACCCAAAGATGTGCGGGCTAGGTGGATTGGCCACGCTAAATTGCCCCTTAATTTGAAAAACAGAGAGAGGGCGATATTAAGAACTTGGGACCAGAAATGGGGTCAAAGACGAAGCAGGCAATTTAGGGGATAACAGACTGAGGGAAAAGCTGCTAGCAAGGAATTAAAGGGATATGCCCACACCTGGCCGGAGTTATAATGTCTTATTCAGACTTAAACCCGTTAATGGGAATGCACAGAGTGCCCCTGCTCACCCAGGATGATCCACTCGAGATCAGTTTTTCTTTGGGACACTGTTGTTTGACCACCATTAGCCTATTACAGAGTCTGATGGCCTCTTTTGTCCATAAATGGAGGTTAGTTGCATATCAATAGCTTGGCTCTGTTCTTTTGTATAAACGGGAGTGGGAAGTCAGACAGCTATAATAATGGGTTCAAGAGAGAGTGAGAGTGAGAATGAGAGTGAGTGAGAGAGAGAGAATAAGTGTGAGGGTGAGAGAGATAAAGCATCTTGTTTGAACAGGTAGCGGGAGAAGGATTTGAAAAGCCACAGAGAGAGGTCAGGTGTTCGAAAATGGTTCTGGAGTAACTTCACTAACTGAAGAAAAATTGCTTCATAAATGCAAGTATAACCTATGCCTGCCTAAGTGGTACGAGAACTACATGTTCCTTTGAAGTGCTGTTTAATGGGAACTCATGTGTTCGGGTTAAGAAACTACATGCAATCTATTATTGTTCGGGTTGAAGTTTAAATGGTTAAATACTATTTTTCTTTTCTGTGAATAAAGCTTGTTTATAAAATAACCAAGCCTTATTTCTTATGTTATCACTCCTGGAACAAATCGATCTTTCCACACCGTCTTAAAACTTTAAAACATTATGGTTCTGGTCCAATCTCTTAGCCACAGTTGAGCGGTGACCAGGTGTCCGTAACTCAATGACCTTAAAATGTCCATCCCATTTTAATGTTCTGTATTCCAATAATATTAAAAAGATAACAACAATTCTGGAGTTGACTTTGTTTTGCTATCCAGCCAACAAAAGATTGAACAAAATCCTGGAGAAAATGGCATAAAAAGCTGGAGCTCAGCAGAATCCTTGTGGATATCATATCCCAAGTTTAAAATAGTTTACCTCCTGAGAATTTCTTGAATCTTAACTGCCAACTGTGGCCTATATGGATCTAATGTGGAGTAAGAATGTTCTTTGTAGATTTTTCTCAAACAAAAAGGGTAAGTTTGGCAACTTCACACCCATGGAAGAGTTTTCTACCAACACAATGCAAAATCATTTTGATTGATACAAAATGTTTAGTACCAATCATATCAACAAGCTAGAACTAATATTTACACTACTTAGAGTCACTACTGATCATATTTGCTCTAGAAAATAGTCCACACGTTAGTTACAAAATGTATGAGCAGTACCTACCACCGACAACATCTTGTAAACTTTGCTTGAAAGTGGGAAAATAGCTGCTTTCTGTTGTTTCTAGAATTTTGGCCATTTTTCGAACAACTGGTGCCTGAAGCTGGAAGAAGAATGTGACAGTTAAATCAAGATTAACTTCCTGCTCATATTCATAAACAATTTTTTTTTTTTTTTTTTAAATATAAATTTAGTGTACCCAATTCATTGTTTCCAATTAAGCGTGTTAGCGTGGCCAATCCACCTAGCCTGCACATCTTTGGGTTGTGGGGGACAAAACCCACGCAAGCACGGGGAGATTCATAAACAATTATGACAATGGAAACTGAACTTTCTCCAATTTATGGTACTGACTGAAAGTTGAAAGTAAAGTAAGAATCAACAAGTATTCCATTATATCTGTTTGTACTCCACTTACTTGTTCATGAATGCACAGCAAGTTTTCTTTCCTTGCCTTCCAGAAATCCAACTCTGTCTTTGGATCTGGATTTAATCCTTGCAGCAATGGTTCCGAAGAATCCTTCTTCAGTACATCCCGAATTTGATGAGTCCATTTGATTACCATCGATTCAATTGGATGAACTATTAACCGGTCATAACGATCCAGCCTAAAGTGCACAAAGGAGAAAGACGACAGAAAAGCCCCAAGAATGTACCTTCCATTAAATATTATTAATTGAAACTGCACTTAAACCACTAAAAGGGAATCCAAAGCACCACATGGTGCTGGGATGAATTCTCCGCCAGCAGGAATATCCGTTCCACCGGCAGCGCACCCTGCCAGCTGGTTTCCCAGCCGCGTGGCATAGCTACAATGGGAAATCCCATTGGCCTGCAACAGGAACAGAGAATCCCGCTGCTAGTGACGGTGCCCCGCAGGGGAACACGCAGCCGGGGAGGCGGAGAATTCACCCCGCTCTCTTGGCTGGCATTTATTTCTTTGATTTTTCTCATTCTGCTTCCTATCTTTGCTTGCTTTTATCACTTCGGTCATTCAATCATTTCCTGATTTACACTTAAGCACTTTGCCAGCCATCCTCTCTTTGTCCTGTGTTTGTGCTACTTTCCCATTCCTCTTGTTCTGTTAAAATGCTGTTCATCTGTAATGCCTTTCAGCTCTGACAGAGCGAAAACCTGAATTATTAACTTGTTTGTTCTCTTCACAGATACGACTGACCTGCCGACTGTTTCCAGAATTCTCTGTGTTGGTTACAGTGGTTGCTGTTGTCAGCTAACAGTGAGCAACTGAATATTATAGCTTACAGTAGCCTTACTATTTTCTAATGTTCTACACTCATTACACAACAATCTTCGCCGTCTGGTGACTGAGAAATTAACCTCTGGAAAAGATTCTTCTTTAGCCAAAAGGTCAAATTTCTTAAATAGCTCCCAACTCCAAATAAGACAACAGAATCGAGGGGAGGGCAGGAATAAGAAACACATATTCAAGTTAAAATTAAGGGAAAAAGACTAGAATCATTTCCACTAAGAAAAATGTAGTTGCAAAATTAAAATAGTAGAAAATGGAAAAAAAAAAGACAAGTATTTAACTTTCTTGTTTTTAAATTAAAATTGAATTTTGTTTTTATAGATTTGTAGCACAGCATCACAATAATAAATATACTGGCTTGTGTGATTTTGCTACGTTTCTTAACATAAGGTTTTGTTTCAATAATAATGTTAGTGTATAGGCAACTAAACAATCATTCAGGGATGCGGTTCTGGGAAGACAGAGGGCAAGCAAAGTTAATTAGCAAGGATAACTACATGGGGGGGGGGGAAAAAAACATGGTCCTGATTTTTTTTTTTTTTAATTCATTTACAGAATGTGGGCATCACTGGTTAGGCCAGCATTTATTGACCATTCCAAGTTGCCCTTCAGAAGGTGGTGGTAAATTGCCTTCTTGACCACTGCAGGCCTTGAGGTGTAGGTAAACCCACAGTGCTGTTAGGGAGGGAGTTCCAGGATGTTGCCTAGTTGGCCCAGCGACAATGAAGGAGCAGCAATATAATTCCAAGTCAGGAGGGTGAGAGACTTGGAGGGGAACCTCCAGGTGGTGGGTTCCCAGGTATCTGCTGCTCTTGTCCTTCTAGATGATAGTGGTTGTGAGTTTGGAAGGTGTTGTCTAAGGAACCTTGGTGAGTTACTGCAGTATATCTTGTAGATGGTACATATGGCTGCCACCTTTTGTCAGTGGTGGAGGGGGAGCAACCAAGCGGGCTGCTTTGTCCTGGGTGGTGTTGAGCTTCTTGAGTGTTGTTGGAACTGCCCTCATCCAGGCAAGTGAAGAGTATTCCATTACACTCCTGATTTGCGCCTTGTAGATGGTGGACAGGCTTTGGGGGGGTCAGGGGGTGAATTACTCGCCATAGGATTCCTAGCCTTTGACCTGCCCTGGTAGTGGCTAGTCCAGTTCAGTTTCTGATCAATGATAATATAATGATTTAGGCCAGATATTGAGATTGGCCAATTAGAATACGAGTTCCCTGATTAGTGGCCAAATCAGGGAAGCCCTTTCTGTACATCTAACAGGGAGTGTCAGATCCTCTGCACTCCCGGTGTAGACAGCAGACTGAATGATCATGGTTGTTCAGCTGTTGGATTTGTAAATAAAAGGAATTCTGGTGACGAGACTTCTGCCTCCGTGGACCTATTACAGGTAACCCCCAGGATTTTGATTGTGGGGGGTTCAGCAACGGTAATGCCATCGAATGTCATGGGGCGATGGTTAGATCCTCTCTTTTAGGAGATGGTCATTGCATGACACTTGTGTCGCGCAAATGTAACTTGCCACTTGTCAGCTCAAGCCTGGATATTGGGGTTAACGGCAACGGGACATAACTCGCCAGTAACCTCAAAAGAAAACTGCCCACAAAGATCCAGCAACTTCTGTGGTGTGGATTTTCTGATGTTAATTGAATCAGCGCCAAGTCAAGGAGGTCAAGGGCACGATTTAACCAAATGAGAACAAAGTTCCATAGCGAGCGTGGTTAGTCGGGTGTTTCCCGGTGCTCACAATGCTGAGAGACACCCCGTTATTTAACACGCCCCCGGTTAGATAGGAGTCTCAGCAGGGAACGCAAGGCCAAGGCCACACATAGCCCCGTTTTCTGCACTGAGGAGCTCCGCTCACCGGAACTCCTCAGTGTAGCGAGATCAGGGTGCCAATTAAAAATGGCATCCCAATCCCTGGGGCTCCCAGCGTAACCCCCGATCCCCACCTCACTACGGGGGAGTCCCTGGGCTCTCCCACACCCTTCCAACACCCACCCCCAGCCCAATCTTCGCCACGTGAAAAATGTCAGCGCCAGTGCCACCTGAGCATCTTGGCAGTACCAGGCTGGCGCCAAGGTGGTACTGCAAGGGTGCCAGGCTGGCAGTGCAAGGGTACCACACTGCCCAAAGAGCAAGCACCTGGGGGCCTTCAATCTCATGGAAGACCCCCATGGGTGCCTTTCCATCTAGTCCCCATTTGTGGAGACCGGTACTGAACAGTGCTCACCTGAGGTCTCCGAAAGCCAAGATCCCAACGCCTTGCGTGACTCAGGAAACTGCATATTAGAGTGAGGCTAGCTGTCTCGCTCTAATATGCAGGGAGTGGGGTCTCCCGGCTTCTATGGCCACATTGCAACACAGCACACTGCCTTTCAGGCGCAATGTGGCCGTACAATCGCACCCCAAGTGACTAGCACCAATATCATCAAGCAAAGAAAGCAGTCAATCATACTGAAGTCTTCTCAGACAACAAACTAGGAAGTAAACGGCACACATTTTTCCCCACTTTTCATTAAAATTTTACAGAGAGTGGAATAATTGATTGGAACATGCGTATGGATTATGGTAGATGGTAAAATACCATTAACAAACATTAAAATAAATGTTAAAGTGATGAGTTTTCTTTTATCATCGTGAAAAACTTGACATTTCACAGACAAAAAATTAGCTTTTCCAAAGTAGTCATGTTTAAAAACCCAGATAGTACTTCATTCAATAATACGCAAGACAGCAGTGCAACTTCAGTAATTTCTACTTGTTTGCATTCAAGGAGCACTTCAACAGTGTGCCGTATGGAGAAGCAGAGAATCATTAACAATAGTTTCTGCATTTCCACATATAACTGTGCACATGTGGACTCTAGAAGTTGCAGTCAGTGATTCCATGCTTCAGAAGAATCAAGACGGCAAACGCCGACACATTTACTATTATATCTATTGTGAAATCTGGCCCGATTAAAATGTTCAAAATAAACTTAACCTGTTCACTGGAACCACAGGCACAACCAAGGCAATTAAAAGCCTGTGTACACAATCTGTTCAACCTCATGGGTCTAATTCACACACCCTTAATAGATAAATGTCATTCTTGATTATCAATCTGAACAGCACTCTCCCATTTTCAAGTTGTTTCCCACCAAGAAAATGATCCCTCAGCTAAGCAGCCAACCAGCCAGATGTCTCAAACAACTAGAAAGATTTTTTTGTTTAAAAAAAGAGACCCGCAGAGCTATATACAGCATTTCAAAAGGACAACAGCAGAAAGATAACTCCTGCTGAATATTAGTTAATGATCCTGGGAGGCTCCTGCCCTGGTGGGAATGATGTAAACAAAATTTGAGTACATATTGTAATCTTATGATGACATTCTAATTTGGACATGTGTAATAATCCACAGGAGGCAGGGGTTCCGTCACCACACCAGTATTTATTTGCAATAACTTGTGTACAAGAGCAGCTCCAAACAGTGCTGCTAGCATTCCAGTCAACTTAGGACTGCCTCACAAAGCCTACACAGGTGCTTATATGGGCCCCCTCAATGAGCTATCATTGAGGGAGCTCATACTCCAATTGGCCAACCAATAATGCCAATTGGAGGTCATTACACCCCCCCCCCCCCCCCCCAAAGGTCCGAGGAATTCTTGCCAGCTGGCATTCCTGAGCTTCTTCCTGCTCCTCCTGTCCGGGTCATTCTCCGACGTGGGTGAGGTGTACCTTATAGGTGCCCGTCTTTTCCTTGACGACCTCCTTGGAAGTTGTACTTCCTCCTCCTCGGGGAGAGGTGTCGCGGCGGCCTCGTCGAACGTGTCCATCTCCGACTCTGACGACTGGATGACGGGGTCTGGAGAAATTGCTCGGGGCTGGGGTGTGGGTATCTTTCCCGTCTGAGCTATCCCAGCTTGAGGCGGTCCTGCTTCGACTGCCTCCAGGTGTGGTTCTGCTGCCCTTATTTGGTCTAGGTGTTTCTTCAGCACCTTACCTCCTATCAAAACTTTATAGGATATGGGCCCTGTTTGGGACTCTACCGTGCCTTTGACCCACGTTGGTCCATTCTCATAATTCTTGACCCAAACTGGTGCCCCCACCTGGAAATGTCTCTGCTGCCGACTATTATCATGCCCCCTGCGTTGGACCTCCTGTTGTTTCTCCACTTTCCCCGTTAAATTTGGGAAAAGGAGACTCAGCCTCGTTCGCAGCCGCCTTCCCATTAAGAGTTCAGCTGGCGGTATGCCCGTTGTGGAATGCGGTGTGGTCCTGTAATCAAACAGCCAGTGGGAGAGCTTTGTGTCCATTGACGTGCTGCTGCCGGCTGCTTCTTGAGTCCCGCTTTTAGTGTCTGGACTGCTCTCTCGGCCAGGCCGTTGGACGCTGGATGGTAAGGGGCTGTTTTGATGTGGCGGACTCCGTTTCCCTTTAGGAATTTTCCAAATTCCCCACTTGTGAATGCCGTTCCGTTGTCCGACACCAATACCTCCGGAAGTCCATGTGTTGCAAACGAGGCCCTGAGCTTTTCAATTGTCGATGCTGTGCTTGCCGCGTTTACCCGGTGGACGTCCAAAAACATTTGGACAGGAATGGATGTTGCAGGTTCCGGGGTTTAGGTGTTTTAGTAAGCTCAGAGAAGGAGGCAAAAGAGGGGGAGGTGTGGCGCTGCTAGTCAAGAGCAGTATTACGGTGGCGGAGAGGATGCTAGATGGGGACTCTTCTTCCGAGGTAGTATTGGCTGAAGTTAGAAACAGGAAAGGAGAGGTCACCCTGTTGGGAGTTTTTTATAGGCCTCGTAATAGTTCTAGGGATGTAGAGGAAAGGATGGCGAAGATGATTCTGGATATGAGCGAAAGTAACAGGGTAGTTATTATGGGAGACTTTAACTTTCCAAATATTGACTGGAAAAGATATAGTTCGAGTACAATAGATGGGTCGTTTTTTGTACAGTGTGTGCAGGAGGGTTTCCTGAAACAATATGTTGACAGGCCAACAAGAGGCGAGGCCACGTTGGATTTGGTTTTGGGTAATGAACCAGGCCAGGTGTTGGATTTGGAGGTAGGAGAGCACTTTGGGGACAGTGACCACAATTCGGTGACGTTTACGTTAATGATGGAAAGGGATAAGTATACACCGCAGGGCAAGAGTTATAGCTGGGGGAAGGGCAATTATGATGCCATTAGACGTGACTTGGGGGGGATAAGGTGGAGAAGTAGGCTGCAAGTGTTGGGCACACTGGATAAGTGGGGCTTGTTCAAGGATCAGCTACTGCGTGTTCTTGATAAGTATGTACCGGTCAGACAGGGAGGAAGGCGTCGAGTGAGGGAACCGTGGTTTACCAGGGAAGTGGAATCTCTTGTTAAGAGGAAGAAGGAGGCCTATGTGAAGATGAAGTGTGAAGTTTCGGTTGGGGCGATGGATAGTTACAAGGTAGCGAGGAAGGATCTAAAGAGAGAGCTAAGACGAGCAAGGAGGGGACATGAGAAGTATTTGGCAGGAAGGATCAAGGAAAACCCAAAAGCTTTCTATAGGTATGTCAGGAATAAGCGAATGACTAGGGAAAGAGTAGGACCAGTCAAGGACAGGGATGGGAAATTGTGTGTGGAGTCTGAAGAGATAGGCGAGATACTAAATGAATATTTTTCGTCAGTATTCACTCAGGAAAAAGATAATGTTGTGGAGGAGAATGCTGAGCCCCAGGCTAATAGAATAGATGGCATTGAGGTACGTAGGGAAGAGGTGTTGGCAATTCTGGACAGGCTGAAAATAGATAAGTCCCCGGGACCTGATGGGATTTATCCTAGGATTCTATGGGAGGCCAGGGAAGAGATTGCTGGACCTTTGGCTTTGATTTTTATGTCATCATTGGCTACAGGAATAGTGCCAGAGGACTGGAGGACAGCAAATGTGGTCCCTTTGTTCAAAAAGGGGAGCAGAGACAACCCCGGCAACTATAGACCGGTGAGCCTCACGTCTGTAGTGGGTAAAGTCTTGGAGGGGATTATAAGGGACAAGATTTATAATCATCTAGATAGGAATGATATGATCAGGGATAGTCAGCATGGCTTTGTGAAGGGTAGGTCATGCCTCACAAACCTTATTGAGTTCTTTGAGAAGGTGACTGAACAGGTAGACGAGGGTAGAGCAGTTGATGTGGTGTATATGGATTTCAGCAAAGCGTTTGATAAGGTTCCCCACGGTAGGCTATTGCAAAAAATACGGAGGCTGGGGATTAAGGGTGATTTAGAGATGTGGATCAGAAATTGGCTAGCTGAAAGAAGACAGAGGGTGGTGGTTGATGGGAAATGTTCAGAATGGAATACAGTCACAAGTGGAGTACCACAAGGATCTGTTCTGGGGCCGTTGCTGTTTGTCATTTTTATCAATGACCTAGAGGAAGGCACAGAAGGGTGGGTGAGTAAATTTGCAGATGATACTAAAGTCGGTGGTGTTGTCGATAGTGTGGAAGGATGTAGCAGGTTACAGAGGGATATAGATAAGCTGCAGAGCTGGGCTGAGAGGTGGCAAATGGAGTTTAATGTAGAGAAGTGTGAGGTGATTCACTTTGGAAGGAATAACAGGAATGCGGAATATTTGGCTAATGGTAAAGTTCTTGAAAGTGTGGCTGAGCAGAGGGATCTAGGTGTCCATGTACATAGATCCCTGAAAGTTGCCACCCAGGTTGATAGGGTTGTGAAGAAGGCCTATGGAGTGTTGGCCTTTATTGGTAGAGGGATTGAGTTCCGGAGTCGGGAGGTCATGTTGCAGCTGTACAGAACTCTGGTCCGGCCGCATTTGGAGTATTGCGTACAGTTCTGGTCACCGCATTATAGGAAGGACGTGGAGGCTTTGGAGCGGGTGCAGAGGAGATTTACCAGGATGTTGCCTGGTATGGAGGGAAAATCTTATGAGGAAAGGCTGACGGACTTGAGGTTGTTTTCGTTGGAGAGAAGAAGGTTAAGAGGAGACTTAATAGAGGCATACAAAATGATCAGGGGGTTGGATAGGGTGGACAGTGAGAGCCTTCTCCCGCGGATGGATATGGCTGGCACGAGGGGACATAACTTTAAACTGAGGGGTAATAGATATAGGACAGAGGTCAGAGGTAGGTTCTTTACGCAAAGAGTAGTGAGGCCGTGGAATGCCCTACCTGCTACAGTAGTGAACTCGCCAACATTGAGGGCATTTAAAAGTTTATTGGATAAACATATGGATGATAATGGCATAGTGTAGGTTAGATGGCTTTTGTTTCGGTGCAACATCGTGGGCCGAAGGGCCTGTACTGCGCTGTATTGTTCTATGTTCTATGTTCTAACATTGAGCCCATGAAAGAGCCGGCATAGTCAATATGCAGGCGGGTCCACGGTCTGGCTGGCCATTCCCACGGGTGCAATGGCGCAGCTGGTGGCACTCTTTGCCCCTGTTGGCACTCCTGGCACCGATGTACCAAGGCTACTATGTCTATGTCCAATCCTGGCCACCAAACGTAGCTTTGAGCTAGCATCTTCATTTTAGACACCCCTGGGTGTCCGTGATATAACTCGGTTAAGATTGCCCGACGGCCCTGAGCTGGGACTATTACCCGGGCTCCCCATAATAGGATCCCATCTTCGTCGCCACTGTAATAATCCACAGGAGGCAGGGGTTCCGTCACCACACCAGTATTTATTTGCAATAACTTATATACAAGAGCAGCTCCAAACAGTGCTGCTAGCATTCCAGTCAACTTCAGACTGCCTCACAAAGCCTACACAGGTGCTTATATGGGCCTCCTCAATGAGCTATAATTGAGGGAGCTCATACTCCAATTGGCCAACCAATAATGTCAATTGGAGGTCATTACAACATGGAACAGTGTCCAACTTATGAAACAACTATATACATTCATATAATGTGTATAGCTGTTGATGCCATGCAAAGTACTTTCCAGACACCAGATGAATTTGTTGCTGTATTTTTGTGTACTTACCTTGACAACTTGGCTCATTCGGCAATCTCCTCACCTGAATCAGAAGGTTGCAGAATTAAGTCACACTGGAGGTCATAATTCATAGAATCATAGAATTTATAGTGCAGAAGAAGGCCATTCAGCCCATCAAGTCTGCACCGGCCCTTGGAAAAAGCAGCCTACCCAAGCCCACACCCACACCTTCACCCTGTCCCCCTAATAACCCCACCCCAACTTTTTTGGATGCTAAGGCCATGGTGAATCCACCTAATTTGGGCAGACATTTCAGTCAGTTGCTGAGGGAATGCTGTATTGCTTTTGGGGACAATGTCAAATTGCAAGTTCGGGTGGAGGTTAAAGATTTTCTATTTGAAGTCTATCTGGGTTCTGGCCACCAACAAAACAGATTAACTAATAATACATCTTCAATGCCGTTTATGGGCTATTACTGTATTCAAAATGGCTGCCTACAAAAACAATGATTGTGCCTCAAAAATAATTCACAGCCTGCAGCATTTTTGTGATGTGATAAGATGCTATAAATAAAAGTCTTTATTTTCAAAAATAGAGGGCTGGATTCTCCGTTTGGGAAACTGTTCACCCGCCTGTCATGATATTCAGGTAAACATCATGGTGCAAACATACATACATACTGATGGACAGATCAACGGACCAATCAATACACACACAACACCACAGCCAATCACAGGCAAGAGCAGACACACGATAAAACGGGGAACACGACACTTCCCGTTCATTCCAGCAGGAGACAGCTCAGGGCACAGAGCTCACAGCAAGCCACTCAGACATCCACTATGTGCTGAGTGCTACTCCAAGATAGTGTTAGGGATAGATCCACAGATTAAAGGGTAATGAACGAACCACAGTAACCAGTTTACCATTGTAAATATTGTTAGTAATAAAATTGAGTTGTACCATCCGCAACCGTGTTAGTTCGTCTGTGTATCAGAGCACCAAACACGACACCGCCGAAGCTAAATTGCACCTGTTTTACGATTCCCTGGGGTTGTAATGCGGCATGCAATTTAACCATCTTTATTAGTGTCACAAGTAGGCTTACATTAACACTGCAATGAAGTTACTGTGAAAATCCCCTAGTCGCCACACTCCGGAGCCTGTTCGGGTACATTGAGGGAGAATTCAGGATGTCCAATTCGCCTAACAGCACGTCTTTCGGGACTTGTGGGAGGAAATCAGAGCACCCGGAGGAAACGCACACAGACACGGGTAGAACGTGCAGACTCCGCACATTGGCCCAAGCCGGGAATCGAACCTGGGACGCTGGCGCTGTGAAGCAACAGTGGTAACCACTGTGCTACCATGCTGCCCTT
Source organism: Scyliorhinus torazame (assembly GCF_047496885.1). NCBI lineage: Eukaryota > Metazoa > Chordata > Chondrichthyes > Carcharhiniformes > Scyliorhinidae > Scyliorhinus > Scyliorhinus torazame. Next base: position 193,501,632 of record NC_092712.1, on the reverse strand, counting down.
CCATATTCCTTGCAATGCAAATGATATAGCATGGAATACAAGGGTTTCCCAGAGAATCCCGCTGTTGGGTCGCCATTGCGAGTGGGCCGCCCGATAGCGGGTGGCCTGATAGCGAGCTCATGACCCCCCCCCCCCCCCCCCCCAACCCCGTTGGTGTGCAACGTGGACCTCATTCGCGCTGCCAGCGGGGGATCTAATCGTCGCCCTTTTCCGTCCCATTGGGGAACGCAATCCGGGCGTCCCAAGATGGTGAATCCCACCCAGAAGCAATGAAGATTGCTGAGAACAAGCAGAATGCAACCTAAAAAAAGGATAATGTACAAAGATGCTTCTGGAGAGGTTGGAAGACTGACTTTAATTACACAATTAAATTTTCCTGGATTGAATGCTGGGTATTCTATTAAATATTCTGTAGGCAATGTATTTTACATCCCGTTTTGCTCTGCACAAACCTATAAAACTCTACTGAGGGATAAAATGCACAATCATGTGATATAGATAAAAATATTTTTCCATTTTAAAAAGTTATTTTTGTTACAACAAAAAACAGACACCATGCAGCATAGACACATGGAGGGTTTCAGACCAAGGGCCTTGATATAATGGAAAAGCTGGGTGACCCCCGGGTGACAGAGGTCATTGTGGAGGGCCCGCAATCAGTCTACTTGTGCGCTGGCACAAGTACCACGGGAAAGGGCATCTGGGGGCTCATTAAGCTTCCCAGGACGATGCTGGATATCATAGTTGTAGGTGGAGAGTTCGATCCTCCACCTCAATATCTTATCGTTCTTGATCTTGCCCCGCTGTATGTCACTGAACATGAAGGCAACCGACCGTTGGTCAGTGAGGAGAGTGAATCGCCTGCCAGCCAGGTAATGCCTCCAATGTCGCACAGCTTCCACAATGGTTTGGGCTTCCTTTTCAACTGAGGAGTGTCGAATTTCGGAAGCCTGGAGGGTACGGGAGAAGAAAGCCACAGGCCTTCCTGCCTGGTTAAGGGTAGCGGCCAGGGCAAAGTCAGATGCATCACACTCTACCTGGAACGTGATGGATTCGTCCGCAGCGTGCATCGTGGCCTTGGCAATATTCGCCTTGATGCGGTCGTAGGTCAGGCGGGCCCCAGCAGTCAGGGGAAAAACGGTGGATTTGATAAGTGGGCGGGTCTTGTCTGCATAATCGGGGACCCACTGGGCATAGTACGAGAAGAACCCCAGGTATCTATTCAGGGCCTTGGGGCAGTCGGGGGAGGAGAGTTGCAGGAGGTGGCGCATGCGATCGGGGTCGAGCCCTAGGACTCCGTTTTCCAAGGATGGCTAGTTGGGTTGTGTGGAAAACGCATTTCCCCTTATTATGTGTCAGTTTAAGGAGCTGGGCAGCATGGAGGAATTTCTTGAGGTTAGCGTTGTGGTCCTGCTGATCATGGCCGCAGATGGTAACATTATCTAGATACGGGAACGTGGCCCGCAGCCTGTACTGGTCAACCATTCGGTCCATCACTCGCTGGAAGACCGAGACCCCATTGGTGACGCCGAAGGGAACCCGGAGAAAGTGACAGAGGCGGCCAGGTCCCTCGAAGGCAGTGTATTGGCGGTCCTCCGGGCGGATAGGGAGCTGGTGGTACGCGGACTTCAGGTCCACGGTGGAGAAGACCCGGTACTGCACAATCTGATTGACTATGTCAGATATGCGTGGGAGGGGGACGCATCGAGCTGTGTGTACCGGTTGATGGTCTGACTGTAGTCGATGACCATCCGATGCTTCTCCCCAGTCTTGACGACCACCATTTGAGCTCTCCAGGGGCTGTTACTGGCCTGTATGATCCCTTCCCGCAGGAGCTGCTGAACCTCCGACCTGATGACGGTCATGTCCCGAGCACTGTATCATCTGCTCTTGGTGGCGACGGGCTTACAGTCAGGGGTGAGGTTGGCGAAGAGCGAGGGAGGGGCGACCTTAAGGGTCAAGCGGCTACAGACGGTGAGTGGGGGCAGGGGTCCATCGAACTTCAGGGTGATACTCTGGATGTTGCACTGGAAGTCGAGACCCAGAAGAACTTCCGCGCAGAGGTGTGGGAGGACGTAGAGCCTAAAGGTTTTGAAATCTACGCCCCGTACCGTGAGAGTCACGACAAAATACCCATGGATTTGCACGGTATGCGACCCAGAGGCCAGGCAGATGCTCTGGGCTGCGGGTAAAACGGGAAGGGAGTAGCGCCGTACCGTGTCCGGGTGTATGAAGCTGTCTGTGCTCCCGGAGTCAAAAAGGCAGGCCGTCTCATGGCCGTTGATCCGGACCGGCATCATAGCTTTTGCGAGGTGACGGGGCCGAGACTGGTCTAGGGTGATGGAGGCGGCCATGGGACTGCAGGCTGGCTTCGGACGGCGGGCGGGCTTCGGACAGCGGGCGGGTCGGTTGAGAGTAGCAGAGGCCTGCTGACAGACTGGCGAACCGGGGTTCCGGGAGGTGGCGATGGACCTCGAAAATGGCGTCGGAGATGCGGCGGTGGACTTCGAAAATGGCGTCGGAGATGCGGCGGTGGACTTCGAAAATGGCGTCGGAGATGCAGCGGTGGACTTCAAAAATGGCGTCGGAGATGCGGCGGTGGACTTCAAAAATGGCATCGAAGATGATGTCCATGAGGGTGCTGCATGGTCGGAGGCATAGGCACCCATGTTACAGAAGTTCACCTCCAGCGATTCAGCAAGCTGCACCTTTTCCCCGAGGTCGAGTGTCTCCCTCTCCAGCAGGTGCTGGCGAACGCAATGCGAGTCAATGCCGGCAACATAGGCGTCCCAGATCAGAAGTTTGGTGTGCTTAGTCGCCGACACTGCCCCGCAGTTGCAAGCCCCGCCGAGCACCCGCAAAACGCGCAGAAATTCTGCCAGCGACTCTCCAGGGCGCTGACGCCGCGTGGCAAGGACGTGCCTGGTGAACAGTCCGTTAACCCGTTTCACATACCGTCCTTTCAAGAGATTAATGGCTTCATCAAACGAGGCCATGTCCCCGAAGATGAGAAAAATTTGCGGTCTCACCCGGGAGATGAGGACTCGCAGCTTGTGCTCCTCGGTGACGGCGACGGCGGCAGAATTGATGAAAGATTCTAGACAACGTAGCCAGTGTGCGAAGAAAACATCGGCATCGGCTGGGTAGGGGTCGACTGCAGGTGGTCCGGTTTGAGACCCGGATCCATGTTAAACAGCTCTTTGATTTAATGTAAGTCAATTAAATTGATATGCCATCAATTAAGACGGAGAATGCAAAGTGAATTAACTATGGCTTTAATTGACTTACAACAGAGCTGGCAGCATGCCCCAGAATGAGGCAGTGTGAGAGGTCGCAGCTTATATACCCAGGCCCTATGGGGAGGAGCCACGGGCAGAGCCAAAACCGTACAACATGTAATATAGTGGCAATACTGTACAACACGTAATATGTGGCAGCACAATACAACACAGTGGTTTCACCACACAGGCGTCTCTGACGCCATCATGCTGGCAGGGCCTGATGGAGCTGGCACAGGTGGATGCCTCAATCTGCACTTACAGAAAAAAAACCTTTCCTCCCTTACCCCCATACATGCAACGGGGCAGGTTCAGCTCAGTTGGTTGGACAGCTGGTTCGTGTTGCAGAGTAAGACCAACATCGCGGGTTCAATTCCCGTTCCAACTGAGGTTAGTCATGAAAGCTCAGTCTTCTTAACCTTGTCCCTCGATTGAGGTGTGCTGATCCTCAGGTTAAATCATCGCCAGTCAGCTCTCCCCCTCAAAGGGGAAAGCAGCCTATGGTCACCTGGGGCAATGTTGACTTGACTTACTTTAAATACAAGGCCACATGCCTCGCCATGGATAAAGGGATCCATCCCAACTCACACAAGCACTTGAGCAACGCCGTCCCTACATGGAGAAGGGAAACCACACCACATACAAGCACCGGGGAACCTCCCTATCCCCCACACATACACAGGGGCAAAGCTCCCCCCAGCTCAGAAACATAGACACCACCTCATTGCCCTGGAAAGATACCATCAATGCTCACTGAGACGCACTCTCCAAATCAGCTGGGAGGACAGGCAGAATAACATCAGCGTGCTTGAAAATGCCAAGAGCACCAAGATCGCGGTCATCATCATCCAAAACCAACACCGCTGGACCTGGCACGCCTTTAGGGGCTGGTTTAGCACAGTGGGCTAAACAGCTGGCTTGTAATGCAGAACAAGGCCAGCAGCGCGGCTTCAATTCCCGTACCGGCCTCCCCGAACAGGCACTGGAATGTGGCGACTAGGGGCTTTTCACAGTAACTTCATTGAAGATAACTTGCGACAATAAGCGATTATTATTATTATTTAGGATGTCAAAGTCCTGACTGGGACAGGGCAGATACAGTAAATCTTCTTTGCCCAGCTCAAGGCAGGCATCTGAACCAGAGGACGACAAAAAAAAGAGCTTCAAAGGACACCCTAAAGTCTTACGTCAAGCAATGCAACATAGACATCAATGACTGGGAGACCCTTGCTCCTAAGAGACTACTTTGAGGAACCCCCTGATGGAAGGGACACAATTCTTTGAGAATACCCGACGGCAGGAAGAGCATGAGAAAGAAATACCAGCGACCTCGAGTACAAGATGATACACCATCAATAATAGACGACGAGTGATAAACGTAACTGAGGCTTTAATACACTAAACAGCAAGCCTCCTGCCTCTGGACCCGAACTGGGTCCAGAGGCAGAGACTTGCCACTTTTATACAGAAGCCTGAAGGGAGGAGCCACAGGTGGAGCCAGCCTGGACAAGCCCAGGCATGTACAATACAGCACAGTGAATAGAAGACAATAACATGGTTTACCACATTCACCCCGTTTAAAAAAAGTCCGGTGGGGGTGAAGTGGTCTTAAAGGTCCAATCTGTCGGGGGACTTGACCTTCCGCTGTGACCGCCTCAGTCACGGCTGTGTGGGCGCCGGCGTAGAGACCTGCGCGTCCGGGAGCATGTTGACTTCTTCTTCTTCACCCAGATGTTGAGTCGGCGAAGCGGGGGGCGGTGTATGGGCGGAGGTGGTGGTGCCTGTCCTCGGTGGGCCTGCTGGAGTCAGTTCATGAGGGAGGTGGGCGGAGGTGGTGGAAGACGGTGTAGGGTGGGGTGCGGTGGTGATGGTCGCCGGGGAGCCTGCAGGAGCCAAATCACGAAGGGAGACCGTGTCCTGCCGCCCGTCTGGGTGTGTCACGTAGGCATATTGGGGGTTCGCATGGAGCAGCAGGACCTTCTCGACGAGGGGGTCGGTTTTATGGCTCTTCGCATGCTTGCGGAGAAGGACGGGCCCCGGGACTGTCAGCCAGGGCGGAAGCGAGAACCCGGGAGGTGGACTTCCTGGGGAAGGCAAACATACGCTCATGAGGAGTCTCATTTGTGGCCGTACATAGAAGCGACCGGATGGCATGGAGCGCATCGGGGAGGACCTCCTGCCAGCGGGCGACTGGGAGACCTTTCGACCGTAGGGCCAGGAGGACGGCCTTCTAGGCCGTCGCGTTCTCCCTCTCCACCTGTCCGTTTCCCCGGGGGTTATAGCTGGTCGTCCTGCTGGAGGCGATGCCTTTGCTGAGCATGAACTGACACAACTAGTCGCTCATAAAGGAGGAGCCCCGATCACTGTGGATGTAGGTGGGGAACCCAAACAGGGTGAAAAGGCTATGCAGGGCCCTGATAACGGAGGCAGAGGTCATGTCACAGCAGGGGATGGCGAAGGGGAATCTGGAGTACTCGTCAACGATGTTGAGGAAGTACACGTTACGGTCAGTGGAGGGGAGGGGCCCTTTGAAGTCCATGCTGAGGCGCTCAAAAGGGCAGGAGGCCTTTACCAGATGTGCTCTGTCTGGCCGATAGAAGTGCGGTTTTCACTCTGCGCAGACCTGGCAGTCCCTGGTCACGGATCTGACCTCCTCGATGGAGAAGGGCAGGTTGCGAGCCTTGATTAAGTGGAAAAAGCGGGTGACCCCCGGGTGACAGAGGTCGTTGTGGAGGGTACGGAGTCGGTCTGCTTGTGCGCTGGCACATGTACCACTGGATAGGGCATCAGGGGGCTTATTGAGCTTCCCGGGTCGATACAAGATATCATAGCTGTAGGTGGAGAGCTCGATCCTCCACCTCAGGATCTTGTCATTCTTAATCTTGCCCCGCTGTGTGTTATTGAACATGAAGGCAACCGACCGTTGGTCAGTGAGGAGAGTGAATCGCCTGCCGGCCAGGTAATGCCTCCAATGTCTCACAGCTTCACTATGGCTTGGGCTTCCTTTTCGACGGAGGAGTGTCGAATTTCGGAGGGTACGGGAGAGCCATGGGCCTACCCGCCTGGTTGAGTGTAGCGGCCAGAGCAAAGTCCGACACATCGCTCTCCACTTGGAAAGGGATGGACTCGTCCTCAGCGTGCATCGCGGCTTTGGCGATGTCTGCTTTGATGCGATCGAAGGCCAGTCGGGCCTCCGTCGTCAGGGGAAACGTGGTGGACTTGATTAGTGGGCGGGCCTTGTCCGCGTAGTTGGGGACCCACTGGGCATAGTAAGAGAAGAACCCCAGGCATCTCTTCAGGGCCTTGGAGTAGTGGGAGAGGGGGAGTTCCAGGAGGGGGCGCATGCGGTCGGGGTCGGGCCCTAGGACTCCGTGTTCCACGACGTAGCTGAGGATGGCCAGGCGGATTGTGCGAAAGACGCATTTCTCTCTATTATAAGTTAGGTTCAGGAGTTTTGCGGTGTGGAGGAAGCGGCAGGGGTTCTCGTCATGGTCCTGCTGGTCACGGCCGCAGATGGTGACGTTGTCTAGGTACGGGAACGTGGCCCGCAGCCCGTACTTGTCAACCATTCGGTCCATTTCCCTTTGGAAGACCGAGACCCCGTTGGTGACGCCGAAGAGAACCCTGAGGAAGTGATAGAAGCGGCCGTCTGCCTCGAAGGCAGTGTATTGGCGGTCCTCCAGGCGGATAGGGAGCTGGTGGTACGCAGACTTCAAGTCGACTGTAGAGAAGACTCGATACTGCGCAATCTGATTGACCATGTCGGATATGCGGGGGAGGGGGTATGCATCGAGCTGCGCGTACCGGTTGATGGTCTGGCTATAATCGATGACCATCCCAGTCTTGACGACCACCACTTGGGCTCTCCAGGGGCTGTTACTAGCCTCGATGATCCCCTCTCGCAGGAGTCGCTGGACCTCTGACCTGATGAAGGCCCTGTCCTGGGCACTGTAACGTCTGCTTCTGGTAGCGACGGGCTTACAGTCCGGGGTGAGGTTTGCGAAGAGGGAGGGTGGGTCGACCTTAAGAGTCACGAGGCTACAGACGGTGAGGTGGGGCAGGGGTCCATTGAAATTTAGTGTAAGGCTCATGAGATGGCACTGTAAGTCGAGCCCCAGTAATAGGGCAGCGCAGAGATGGGGGAGGACGTAGAGCCTAAAGTTGGTGTACTCTACGCCTTGCACAGTGAGGGTCGCGACACAGTACCCCCGGATTTCCACTGCGTGGGATCTGGAAGCCTGGGAGATTTTCTGGGTTGCGGGTAGGATGGGGAGGGAGCAGCGCCTTACCGTATCTGGATGAATGAAGCTGTCTGTGCTCCAGGAGTCGAAAAGGCAGGCCGTCTCGTGCCCGTTGATCCGGACGGTCATTGTGGACTTTGCGAGGTGGTGCGGCCAGGACTGGTCGAGTGTGACGGAGGTGAGTGTCGGTAGGCCGGTCGGAGGTGGCGGCGGCCAGCATACAGTCGGGTGAACAGGGCACCCGGGAGGCCGCCGAGTGGTCCCAAGATGGCGGCCCCGTGAGTCGCACGTGGCAGGTGGGGTGTACGATGGCATCCAAGATGGCGGCCCCCATGGGTCGCACGTGGCAGGTGAGGTGTAAGATGGCGTCCAAGGTGGCGGCCCCCGTGGGTCGTACGTGTCAGACGAAATTAAAGATGGCGGCGACCACGGGTCACACATGGCGTGTGGCCGGCAGCTGGGGGTGGCCCCGACAGGCAGCAGGCAGCGCTGCTGGCCCCTAGAAGATTTATATGGAGGGGGGGGGGGGCGGGGGCGGGGGGGGGGGGGGGGGGGGGGGGGGGGGAGTGTACAACTCTTGGGTATCATGTACGGTACTCTTTCAGAGGCTGGATGGCATTGAGTGTAGGGGGGGAGGGGGAGTGGACTCTATAGGTCAATGGTGACCATGGGCGGTCCCGGACTCCTTTTTCTTTTTCTCCTTTGTTTTTTGTTTCCGCCGTGGGAGGGTTTGGTTTATTGGATGCATATATTGACAGGTGGGCCGTTGTTTGGGATGGTGGGAGGATGGGATAATTCGTATTGTTAAGGGATTGATTTTGTATTTGTTACCATTTACTGTTTGTGGGTGGGGTGTAAATCTTTGAAGGAAAATGTGAAAATGTAGAATAAAAAAATATTTAAAAAAAAATAATAGACGACGAGTGATAAACGTAACTGAGGCTTTAATACACTAAACAGCAAGCCTCCTGCCTCTGGACCCGAACTGAGTCCAGAGGTGGAGACTTGCCACTTTTATACAGAATCCCGAGGGGAGGAGCCACAGGCGGAGCCAGCCTGGACAAGCTCAGGCATGTACAATACATCACAGTGAATATAAGACAATAATGTGGTTTACCATACAAGACCAATTCCGCGTCGTGGAAACATCTGCTAAATGTGCGGTCAAAGATGCGTCTGTAGGATAAAGCTCATCAGTCACGAAAGGACCCACAAAACCAATGACCAGTGACACAGAGTGTCTCAGGTGGACGATCATACTCTTTAGCAAGTGATCGCCAAAGAAGAAGATGAGGAAGCTGTTTACAAAACGATGGCGGAGAGCAAACAAAGAGAGGAAAGAACATTATTTTCACTACTCCCTCTGCCACTCTTCCTGCTCCCAGTCCCACTCCCCCCCACTTGAGGAGGAAAGGGATAAAGGGAATGGGAGGAAACCGGAAGTGGGTGGGAGGTGCAGAGTGAATAGCAGGGAATGGCCAAAATGGCCAAAGAAAGCAGCAAAAAGAACAGGAAGGGCAGATAGCAGGGACTGAATGGCACGGGAGTGGGGAGTACGGAGCAGACACACAACAGTGGTGTGAAAAACCACATTTGTGCTGACAAAGTAGGAGCCGAGTTCCTGTTCTGTTGTAGGACTTAAGTGTTTAATTTAAGCAATTTGGCAAGTAGGAAGCAATGCATGTGCATGCTTCAAAAAATGCTAAACATTATGATTTAAACACGCTTAGAATGCACTGGCTGTAAAAAAAAACAAGTGTCTGCTTCGAGAAGCATGGCCACATTCACTATTATGCAACATTTAGCAATATGCACAAAGTAATCTGGACCAGTTAGCCATAGGGCAAACATTAAATGCTGCCGCCATTGAAGCATAGGTACTAATTAATAAAAATTCCACAGGGAACGATTGATTTCTCTGCCTGACAAACATATATCACTCTGGCAGACCTTCTACTTAGGGTAGAGAGCTACAGGGCAGATTCAGTAAGTAAAATCAAACTGAAGCAGAGGCAAATAGCAGGTTTTGCTATGTTGCAGATCCTTGTGTAGTCTCTGTTTCAAACAATAAAATAACTCAAAATTCTAGCTATTCTCAGCGGCATCATATTTGCACTTTAAGTGAAGCATGGTGGCGCAGTGGGTGAGCCCTGCTGGCTCACGGCGCCAAGGTCCCAGGTTCGATCCCGGCTCTGAGTCACTGTCCGTGTGGAGTTAGCACATTCTCCCCGTGTTTGCGTGGGTTTCGCCCCCACAATCCAAAGATGTGCAGGTTAGGTCGATTGGCCATGCTAAATTGCCACGCTAAATTGTCCCTTAATTCGAAAAAATGAATTGGGTATTCTAAATTTTAAAAAAAGATATTTGCACTTTGGACCAATGCCCATGATGCTACTTAGGTGAAATCTAATATTCTAGTGTTCCAAAAGGCTGCTAGTAACTACCTAGCAGAGCAAAGGTATTACTCAAGAAACTTTGACATGGCACATGTCCTAACTGATACAAGCCACGAATAGTATCTTTCAATGAATAAATAAAAGCGCCAATCATAAATACTTTCAAAAGCACCAAGAAACGACATGATTAATTGATATTAATAGAACTGTTAATAAAAAAGATCAAGGCCCACATTCAGCGAGGCCCACATTCAGCATGATATCTTTCTCACCAATGAGACAGCTGGCAGGGTCCTAAGCAGATGTAATCAATTAAAAAGTTTCTAACACCCTGATGATCTTTGTATTTAGCATTCATTAGGCAGTCCACCTAGACAGCTGTGAACATTCGTGAAAAGTTATCAGTGTATGAGACACAAAGGGGCTAATTTAGAATTGCACCACCTGGTCTGTAACGTGGCAGGCCAGAATGCGCAGACAGTGGTGACACTGGATAACAAATTGGATGATTTCTATGATGGGCAGGTAATCCACTCTGCCACATTACTGCACGGCTAGCAAAACTCAAAACTACGCCAGCGTGTATTTCGTGTCCACAGTATCATGAATTGGCTTTCTTAAATTACTGATTAACATAGATGGGCGAGTTCTAAAGTAATTAACTGAACAAGATGTCACTTTCAACTGTATATGAGAGCAGTGTTAACACCTGCATTTGTTACAAGTATTTAACTTTTTCACCTTACTTGTTCCCATTCCCCTGTTTCTGACTGTTGCCTCCCATTCTAGCTGTGATGCTTGGTATAGGCAGGAGGGTCCGTCCCAGTGTTTGACCTTTCACAACATAAACCTGGTTTCTCATATTTTCCACATGACGGTCTACATCTTGTGAAATAAACTGTGGCCATGTTCTGTGGCTTCTCTTGTTTGAAAGAACTGGCACCAAAACCTGAAGAAAATGTCAGGAGAACATTCATTAGTTTAATTGATTGCATTAATAATATGTGCTACAATTACAAAGTAATAATAACGTGACCAAACCTGGAAACGTATCAAAACATTTCAGCCTAGTTATGACATAGCTGGTGTTCTTTGTCATGACGAACATAAAACACTTTCAGATGTGGTAATCTGTCCTTTCTTATCTATGGCCAAAGTTTAGATCTTGTGTGTAACTGGGCCATTTTGGCCCAGGTTTGATCTCTGCGCAGTTCAGTGATCTTAAATAGGAGATTGTGAATTTTAAAATATATTATTGCATGATTTTAAATTACAACATGACAGCGAGGAAGAAAAATAATCATAAGAGGATTTCGCTTCTGGATCATATCCAAATGACCAGAACTGGCAGTGTGTGCGTGGTTTTCAGGTGAAGATCAGAGTGTGGTGAGATTCTGGAGGACCATCATTGACTCTACCAAAGTAATGGCCTCCACCTTTAAAACAGCAGGACAAGGGGAGAATACTGGAACAAAAGCTGGAGAAAGATTATAATGAAACTCGTTTAAGAGTTGCATTGTTTTATTAAAAGATTTATTCCTGCTGGAGGGATCTTCTGGTCCCATTGATGGTGAACTAGAAGATCCCGCCACTAGTCAATGGTAGGCCGCCTCTCTTCTGCGAAACGTGCTGCAGGGAGGCATAGAAAATCTCACCAAAGGCTTCATTATATATTAAGACCAATTCAGAAAACCTGAGGGAAATAGTCCCAAACTAGTGCACAGATAAACCAGTGTACCAAGAATTATCTTATAGTAATGCATAGAAGCACGTCATTCAGCCAAGGTTTGAGCCAGCTCTTTTGAAGAACAATTAATCTCTTCCCCCACACTTTCTCCATAGCCGTACAATTATTTTTCCTTCAATTATTTATTCAATTTCTTATCCACCATCCTATCAGGCAGAGCTTTGCAAACCCTAACTAATCTACGCCATCACCATGATTGCCAATTTCCTTCCATAATGTCATCAGAATATGCCTTTGCATATCTGTTGCTGATGCCTTCATCGATGTACGCCAGCCTTGGCTCAGCTGGTGGTCCAGTCACCCCTGAGTTAGAAGGTTATGGGTTCACTTCCCACTCCAGGTACTTCAGCACATCTATCTAGCTTGGCACTCTAGTGTAATGTTAAGGGGCTGCTGTGCTGTCAGAAGTGCTATCTTCTGGATGGCAAAACTGAGTCTCTGTTTGCCCTCGCAGGTGGACTCAAAAATCACTATTTTGAATAAGAGCAGGGAAATTGTCCCATGTGTTCTGGTCAATATTTATCCTTCAATTATCACAACAGATGATCAGGCCATTAACACATTGCTTTTTGCGCCTGATTGCTGACCACAAATTAGCTGCCATACTTGCTGCATGACAAAAGTGACTACACTTCATAAGCACTCCATTGACTGTAAAGTCCTCCAACCTTTCCTGTCCCACCCTCTATGCTCACTGGTGTCAGGGCCTGAAAATTCCATCCTATGAGCTTGGCATGGTTTTTAGACTGTAAACATGCCCTCATATCTGCTTAACACATATTTGTTTTTTTATGGGCCAGGGCTTAAAAAAACTCCAAATTATACAGTTCACCTGATCTTTAACTTTTTGCTGAATTTGGCTAGGGTGAGAAGGGCCTGCCTTTCAGGTATTATTCAACTTCTTAGGCACTTTTAATCAAAAAAATAAGCTTTGTTCTGAGAACTTAGGTAACATTTGTATAAACACACACAGCAAGAATTTTTATCAATTACAAACACAAAGATCCCACACAGCTACAGTAATCTATGTATAACACTTAACAAATTCCCCCTTAACTGTTCCAATTCAATAACAAAATCCAAGTAAAACTAGAAACTCCCTTTCAAAGGCGTGGCCCAGCACACGGCATTCTCACTGGTATAAGACTGGTTATTGATGCTCTGTTCCACTTTTCAAACAGCAGATTTGAATTCCTTCCAGAAAACAATTATCTCTTTTATGTTACCAAAGAGTCTGGAACAGCTTTTAAAATGAAGATAAAGAAAAACACTTCTTTCACCCTGTGCAGTTCAAGCCAGTCCGAACTCAAAGCGAAAGTAAAACTCAGAGCCACAGCCCAGCTTCATCCACACAATGACATCACTGAAGCCATGTGATATGACAAAAACTATTCTTAAAGGGACACTCCCATGACAATTATTTGAACAGGTTACAGAGTTGGCATGTTGCTCCTAGGTATGGTACTCCCAACATCTCTCCAGAGAGAGAGAGTGGGAGATAGAGATAGAGAGAGATTCCCATGAAATGAATTAATTGTCGTTTCTCCAAAATCTTTTCCTTGAAATTTCCTAAACAAACATTTGGAAGTAACAGCGTGGCATCTCACTACAAACAACATAGTTGGATATCATCCACAACAGGAGATAAATTTTGACTTTGCATGACAATGTGATTTCAATGGAAATTAAAGTAGAATATGAAATGGGCTGCTGATTCACTACCATACGTTTTAAACTAATGCACAAAGTCAAGGTTTAACCAATGTGGCTGCATGGGTACAGTTTGCAGATATGGGGCGGATTTCTCCGTCCCGCCACACCAGATTTCTGGTGCGGCACGCCATCAGGATTCTCCGTTTCACCGGCTGGTCAATGGAATTTCCCAATGTGGGGCAGCCCCACGCTGTCGGGAAACCCCAGGGCTGCTGGCAAAACGCAGAATCCCAACGGCGGAGAATTCAGTCCATGGTTTCAGCCCAGGAATGAGCATTCAGGAAATTACCCCACAATGAATTTACTTAAACCTATTGAAGTTGCCACTACATCATTAGAGCACACAGATATCTAGCAAGTATAGCTATTGACTCTGGCATCTCAACCGTGACCATCATGAGGTTTTACGTTATCAAACGCACAGATCTCTTCCTAGCATATAAATCTTCTCCACAATATTTTATTGTAAGCATAAACAAATAGCTACAAAACAGTTTAGCTGTGGTTGTATTGGTGATAGTTACTTGTTAACTCCATGGTTACTAGTGCATTAAACAAAACAGATGGAACAGACAAGCTCTTTGCTGTGCTTTGTACATAATAGAAAACCAGTAGCTGAATCTGGCCCAGATAAAGAAACAACATGTTGCAATCTTGTTTAGCGTAGGAGACTGAGATTTCCTTTAACCACTCCGACACACCAACTTAAATAAACAAAATGAGGAACAGAAAACAAGCATATTTTTCTTCTGTAACAAGTAACAAAGAAAGTGACATATTAGTCTTACTGCTTATAATCAAATGAATTTACAATAAAATTTTCTATTTTTGTGTAAACATTTCGCCAGTAAGAACCAATTGCACTTTATAATGACTTGCATAACCAAAACGCATATTTTTAACTCACTGTAATACTATATTGCGATGCAGTGACTTAAAATGTTGTTACATTCATTAGTAAGACTACTATAGAATGGTGATGTGGGAAATACTACAGCTTCACAGGTAAGCGGAGTCAAAGTAGTCAGTACAAGGGGAAGGGGAGCTAGCTGCACTTGGGCATCCAAGGGGCAGACATTGTTACCTTGCAATTTTTAACAGATTGATGCCAAGTAGAATTTTAATTGGCTTTTCCTTCACCTCACATTTTTTTAAAATCGTTATTTCTCTGCAACTGTCACATCCACTCCGCAGCATCTCAGGTTTCGTCTCCTCCTTATCCTGGCTACTTTCTTTAAGATATGCAAGACCCAAAATTCTGAAGCATTCATTTTTGGATGACTCACCCATCGGCAGCATTCATTTTTGACTCCTCACCCACAGAATTCTAGCAGTATTGGGGAAGTCCAAGAAGCCTGGGATTTTGGTCCTCGGGCCTTATGGTCATGCAGAAAGCACTACAGTATAAGCTTGATCATGCGCTAATGTGAAAGTAAGTGGCTGGGTAAGATCAAAGAAGAAATAGGAGCAGGAGTCTATTCGACCCTTCAAGCCCACTGTGCCATTCATTATAATCATGGCTGATCATCCAACTCAAGAGCCTAATCCCACTTTCCCCCATATCCTTTGATCCCTTTCACCCAAGTGCTGTATTAAATGCTTCTTGAAAATAAACAATGTTTTGGACTCAACTACTTCCCGTGCTAACGAATTCCACAGGCCGCCCATTCTCTGGATGAAGAAATTTCCCCTCATCTCTGTCCTAAATGCTCTACCCGTATCCTCAGACTGTGATCCCTGGTTCTGGACACACCCACCATTGGGAAGATCCTTCCTGCATCTACCCTGTCCAGTCCTGTTATAATTTTATAGGTTTCTATGACATCCCCCCCCTCATTCTTCTGAACTCCAGCGAATGCACCCCTAACCGATTCAATCTCACCTCGTACGCAAGTCCTGCCATCCCAGGAATCAGTCTGGTAAACCTTTGCTGCACTCCCTCTATAGTTAGAACACCCTTCCTCAGATAAGGAGACCAAACCTGCACACAATATTCCAGTGTGGCCTCACAAAGGCCCTGTATAAGTGCAGAAAGACATCACTGCTCCTTTACTTGAATCCTCTCGCAATGAAGGTCAGCATAACACTTGCCTTCTTTACTGCTGCTGCGCCTGCATGCTTACCTTCAGTGACTGGTGTATGAGGACACCCAGGTCTTGTTGTACGTTCCTCTCTCTGACCATTCAGATACATTTGCCCTCTCAACTTGTCCAATCACACTTTGGATCTCTGTATGCTCCTCACTGTCACCCTCCCTGACCAACTTGATGTGAGGGACAGCCATCTCATTGAGGGACCTCAGAGTGTGATTGGAGATGGGGGGGTGGGGGGGGGGGGGGGGGGGGGGAGAGAGAGGGGGGAGCTAGGAGGTCGAAGGTAGGAATCAACTTGGAGGTTTCTGGACCAGGACTGAGCTGTTTGGCATTGGTTTCCCCGTGCACACAAATCTGCTGTGACAGGGCGGTCTTTAGGCAATAGTCAATGCAGACATCGTGCCTCAGGTGTTTATGCATCTGTCATTGTTATCCCACCATAATGTTCTTATAATGATGTACTACCTCTGACTGGCTCAAAGTGCAAGTCAAAGTTACAAGTAAGGTCCTTTATTTGCATATAGAAAAATTGACAACAGGGGAGATGGCCATTCATCCCACTGTGTCCATGCTGGCTGAAAGCTATCCAGTCTAATCCAACCTTCCAACAATCTCTAATGTAGAAATCAATCTCCAAATCAGCTTGGAGCCAATGGTATATTTCTGTGGCAGCTCCCAGTGCACAGAGATCTGTTGCAACATGAAGGTCTTTAAATAACAGTCAGTGAAGACGTGGTGCTTCAGGTGTTTATGCATCTGACATTAACACTGTGCTGCAAGTTATGTTTCAGCTAGAGACAATTGTCTTGCAATGCAACAAATCAGTAGATCAAAGCAATCTGAATTAGTGCAGAGGAAATGCAGCAAAAACTGAACAATTAATCAAAAATATGCAACTACCAAAAAAATGTCAAATGAGGTTTGTTTTTTAATGTTAAATGGCCTCCGACTTTCTTTTTAAAAAGTATCTTGGGTAAATGTTCAGTCTTTGCAGATGTTGCTAATCCTGGTCTCTAAATATTTAAACTGTGAACTAAAGGACAGACTTTTTGCACAAATGTATAATCATATTTGCCTGGAACATGAACAGTCCAGCCAATGAGTTTTAATTGGATACTGCCTGCCTGGAATCCAGACAGTACTGTACAAATGCAGCATCAGTTTTATTTTGACTTCAGTTAATCTTCCTGGTGAGATTTCATTCTATTTCCGCTGCATTATCTTTTTTTCCCCCAATCTATATCTTAGATTGGTTAAACTTAAATCAAATGGTTGGAAAATCATAGGCAGCAGACCTGAAATTCTCCAATTTATGTTCAGTGTGGGTTAGGTACTTCATCACAGGCAATGACATGCAAACTCAAATCTATCCTCAATATTAAACCTGGCAGAGATGTATAGTTGTATTTTCAAGCACTCAACCCACAAATTTCTTCAGGGTATGACTAATACCAGGTAAACAGTAGAGTGCAAGTTATGTTATGCAGTTGACTTCAGTCACAATGAACTATTCTGTGCACCAACAGTAGCACCAGGGGAAGAAAAGCAAAGCTTAAAGGAAGTACACAGGATGTAGAAGTAATTTTTACTTTTTAGTTATGGAACAGTTCCAAATCAATGGAGTGTTTGAAAGCATATTTACTCATCTCATTCTCAATTTCCGCCTTCCCTTCCAGGGGCTGTGGGCCTGCTAACACTGCATTAATGTGCATCAATTAAATTTCTCCCATTCTGTTACACAGGTGTCTCACAATTGCAGCAGGACAAGATGGGTGGACAGCTGTCCAAATTAAAAGTTTAATAAATATATACTTTCGGAAAATCATCAAGCATAGGGAATATCTCCTACCAAATCTATGCTATGGCTGTCATATAGTCTAGCACAGTAAGAAGTCTTACAACACCAGGTTAAAAGTCCAACAGGTTTGTTTCGAATCACTAACTTTCGGAGCGCAGCTCCTTCCTCGGGTGAATTCACCTCCGAAAGCTAGTGATTCCAAACAAACCTGTTGGATTTTAACCTGGTGTTGTAAGACTTCTTACTGTGCCCACCCCAGTCCAACGCCGGCATCTCAACATACAGTCTAGCAACTACAAAAATGATGAAACCTTTAGACTGTGGGCAAGATTGGTTTAAATTATATTACTAGACCATTCTAACCACTATTATCATGATGATGATCTTCCTAGGTCTAGCATTGAGGAGGAGGGAATTGTGAGTCATTCTACATAACATTTCTTAGTGGCTAAATGAGGCTGAACTTGTAGAAATCGGAAAATAAGTCATGTCTATCCATCTCCAGTGATGACTCACTCATTGTACAAAAGGTTTAAATAAGACGAACACTGTCTCAGTTGCTAAGGGGCATTGCAATACCTGACATGATATTGCACTATACAGAACAAGAAGTGTCCAAGTTGAACCTCAGGTGCATGTTGAATTAGCAGATCTTAGCCGGGAATAGCAATGCAAGTGCTACAAGTAGCCTCAGGCAGAGAAAGGACTCCTGCTGAGAGGCAAAGAATAGGTGACAACAGGACCAGTACGCTCCCCTATCTCCCACGAATTAAGTAACCTGCTGACATTCAATATTCAGACATACATTTTTAAATGAAAGGCGCTAACTTGGAAACTTGAATCACTTCCTCTGGGAGAAGAGGAAGAAATTAATTACCTCCAGAAGTAAAGACACCACACCTGATGTATCCAGTGTTCTCTCGTCCCTTTAGCTTCTGCATTTCTTGAACTATAGGAAACTCGACCCATGGGCATTAAAAGTAAAACTCTGCTGAAATTTGAGGCAAGCAGCCCAATTAAAATATTCAAATGATCATCTCACCTCCAGAAAACAGTTACTGTCCTACCATCAACTTGATTCCATTAATGGCGTATTGGTTAGCACTGCTGCCTCGCGGCACCGAGGACACGGGTTCAATCCCGGCCCTGGGCCACTGTCCGTGTGGAGTTTGCACATTCTCACTGTGCCTGCGTGGTTCTCACCCCCACAACTCAAAGATGTACAGGTTAGGTGGATTGGCCACGCTAAATTGCCCCTTAATTGGGAAAAACATAATTGGGTACTCGAAATTTAAGAAAAAATATTTTTTTTTAAAAATTGATTCCATTAAAACTGGAAGCTGGTTTGAGTATCTGTTTTAACCGCACAACCCCTATCCCAGTTTTTGGGGCCTACAATTGACCTGGTTTTCAGTCATTCCAGAATAGTTGCTGATTTTGTGACCATATAATTAAAATATTACATTTCATTCCATTTTTAGCGTTATAATGCGGAAATTCAATTTGGCAAGATAATTATCGAAGTACTAAAACCAAGGTAAGAGCAAACTCATAGAAAAAGAGTGTTAAATGAAGCACTTCGGCTCCTTTAGTTTTGTTAATTTATCTGAGAAGCCACTCACCTCTTCAACCAAAGTGGTTATTTGATTCAGTGGAGCTACAGACAGGTGCCCAAACAGTAGAGTTCTTCTGTAATTCTCTTTTAGAATTGGACCTCTAATTTTCTTGATTATATAAACAACTTTACTTTTCAAATTTGACGGTAACTGAAAATAAATTAAAATGTGATTAGACATAGTCACTTACACGCATTAATTGAGTTTTACATGCCAGCTGTTAAACATAAATATTGTAATGTGCAATGTGCTACACTTCTATGTACACAATAGCAACACGGGTACTGCAACTGCTGTTCCCCACTTGTGTGGCTGAGAACTGATTTAGGCTTGGCGTCTCTAATATTCTGTTTACTGATCTTGACAAATTAAAACTCATTCACAATGACCACCTAGCATCAGTACAAAAGTTCACTTGCATCTTGCCTGATCTTTTGAGCTAATTTGCATTTGCTCCTCATGCCTCAATGAACCAGTTTCAAGATCCTGATGCTGCTTTCAAATCCTTTCTGAGGTGGAGTGACTGCATCTCACTCTACTGCAGCACATACAATGCTTTATAGACACAAGCGGTTTGCTGATGATTGCAGTGTTAAGTTCAATTCACAATTTTTCAGATAATGAAACAGTCCATTATCCATAAACTGCAAGAGCTGGACGGCAAGTAACATTCATGCCACATAAATGACCATCTCCAACAGGAGTGTCTAACCACTTCCCCATGACATTCATCACTGATCCTAAACTGGACCAGCTACATAAATACTAAGGCAACTAAAGAAGGTCGGTGGCTGGGTATTTTATGGAAAGTGGCTCACCTCCAGATCGATATTCCCCTTACAATCTTGTTGTGGTGCACAGCCAATTTTTTCTATGCACAGTGACTTTTTTTTGTGCGGCCATAGCAACATACGTCATTTAACTCAGCAAGGCATGCGCAGTACCTTCCGAACTTCATTGTGACCACGTACTCACACAGCTTAGCAGCAACATTGTTCCTGAATCCCCATAGCCTCTCCAACACCTATAAGGTAGGAGTCAGGAGTAGGACTTCTCTCTACTTGACTGATTGAGTCCAACTAGAACAGCACTCAAGAAGCACAACCATCGAGGACAGGGCAGTCCACTTCAACGGCAATCCATCCACACTTTGAGCATCCAATCCCTGCAGCACTGTTGAATGGCTATATTGTCTACTATCTACAGGATACACTGCAGTAAATTAGACTTCTTCAATTTCGCAAGCCTTTGATCTCCTTCAAGGAGATGGGCAACAGGTGCATGTGACAACATGATCATCTCCAAATTCACATCCAAGTCACACACTGTCCTAAGTTAAACATATAGTGCTGTTCCTTCACTGTCGTGGTGTCAAAAACTTTGAACTCCTTACCCAATATCATTGTGGGAGTACCTGCAGCAGGTCAAGAAGGCAACAAAGGTAGACCAATAAATGTTGGTCTTATAGCAACAGCCTATACTATGCACATAGTGTACACCATCATTTAATCCTCTTGAGCATCGTCTAGTGAGAGCTGGGAGCAGTGTGGAGGAAGAAAGGAAGGAAAGTGCCAGGAGGATAAGGGAGGAAAAGGAGTGCCAGTGAGAACTCAAGTGGCGAGAACAAGTGTGCTGAGGGCGCAGTAGATAGGGAGAGAAGACTATCAGCCTAAATTGTGCCAACTTGAATTGAGGGTGGAGAAAAAGATTGTCAACATTAATTGAGGGAGGGAGCTTGGTTGGGTGAGGTGGAGAGGAGTGTGCAACTTGAAGCGGAGAGGAACGGGGATAACAGCGTCTGCATGAAGGAAAGGGGAGGGAAGGAGCAAAGTTCCAATGTAAAGCAAGGGAAGAGAGGGAAGTGAATGAATACCAGCATAAATAAATCAGAAGTGAAGAATGCTTGTATGAACTAGGGGCAGGGACAAGAGTACCTCAATTCATTATGGTGCTTGTATTAGTTGGAACATTCAGATTGAGTAAGAGAGTACCAGTAAATAATCACAAAAGCCCAGAATTTCTCAAGAAATAAAGAATATTGACATGTTCTGTGAAAAGCTTCCATTATACAAGTAGTAACATTTTGGATATATTTGCAGGTTAAATTAAAACAAGTTGCAGCCCCATTTCTGAACTACAAGTATCAGGCCTATATTCAGGAGTTTTATAGAGCTGTCACATTTCAATGGTTGTGTCTAGCCTTTTGAAGTAGTTTTAACTTTTAATAATTTTTGCAGCCATGATTATTTACAGCACTGAAAGAGGCCACTTATCCCAATGTGTTTTCAACAACTCTTTAATGGAGCAATCCAAAACTAATCCTGGTGCCTTGCCCTCTTTCTGGAGCCAGTGCTATTATGAACTGCACGCAGGGAAACCAGCCCTAGGGAACCTGAAATAAACAAAGAAAGCAACTTACCCGATTGTGGAAAACAACCCCACATTTAACTCCTCTTCTGATCTTTGTCACTCCTGATACCCCCCTTCCCCATTCCCAAACCATACCAGTCTTTTTTTCCAACCTATGATTACCAAGGTGCCAGCTCCAAAACCTTGATCCACTTCAGTCCCACACCCCACCTGTGATCTCCCACATCTCCAGCTCCCTCAATCCCCACTCAGCACAATCGCAGGCTCCAGGAAACCAGGGTCACCTCAGACCTCACCATTCAGCAACACAAATCAATTCCTTGACCCTCTCCTCATTCACAAACAGCTGGGCCCAAATTTCTAGGCTTATGTCTTTAATGATCCTTGTATAACAAAGCGCCCATTGCTACAGATTGTACTGTACTCCACATGTATGTCAACCAGCATTATACTTCACATGTATGTTAATCAATGTTTTGTGCAAATTTATTACTTCTTCACTCTTGCATTCTACGGTCCCATTTTATAAAATCCACAATTCCTTTGGCTTTTTTAAGGCTTTGTCCATCTGCACGCACACGTCAGGAATTATTTTTTAAAACTTCCATTTATGTAGCATCTTTCAGGATGGCTCAAAGCACTTTAAATCCCATTAAGCACTTTTGAATTGTAGTCACTGTTCTGATGTAGGAATGGCCGCAGTCACTTCTGGATCTGAACGCCCAAGTTTATCTGGTCAGTTACACACTGCAATAACCCTGTTTAATCTTTTCTCCTTCCTTTAACAAGCTGTCTGAAAGAATTAATTTTTAAAATAGTATATTCATGTAACAGTGCATTTGGAACATCACAGAATTGTGATGGCACAGAAGGAGGTCATTTGGCCCATTGTGTCTGCAACATGTACATACATGAATAAAATGGCATTGGTCTACTTTGTTAATAAAAATAACTTTTAATATGTGTGGTTAACCAATTAAGGAAAGACAGTGAAGACACTATACCATACATATGTATATAAAAGGTCATTACTGTCAGAGCTGTTAAGAAGACTGGCTGACAAAGTGTGACACCGATGTTTAAAGAGGGAGGTAGAAAAAGTCAAAGCACTATTGACCAATTAGCTTACGGTTGGCCGGAAAGACAACGGAATCCTTAATCAAATATAGAATAGAAAAAATATCTAGAAACAGAAAATGTAGTAGCATGGGTTTCAAAAGACCAACCTGACTGAAAGAATTGACAAAAATGATAGATCCGGGTAATGTAGCAGATCTAATAAAATTGGACTTCCAAAAGATTAAAAAAACACAGAGCAGACCCATGACTAAGGTTGGAACACGAGGGGTCAGAGAACAAGAAATAGAATGGATAACAAGCAGCATAAAAAACAGAATGCAGAGAGTAGGGGGTTCAAGGCGGAAGTGGTATTCAATGCAGATCATTGTTCACATAACTGGACATGGGAATTGGAATTACAATTTCAAAATTTGCAGACGACACCAAATTAATGCAGAAAAGGACTAAATTACAGATAGTCATGAATAAACTTGTAGACAAGTCACGTATTTGAAAAATATAGCTAAAGTGTGAGGTAGAACATATCCGTGGGAAGAATAAAGGCCGCATACTGCTTGGAAAATAACTGTCCACATAGGGTAGAGAAACAGAGGGATCTGGATGTACAGACATTATACTCCAGAAAGTAAATTATATATAAAACACACAGAGCTACACATAACCCAACATCCACAGTTTCAGTCTTTGTCTATTTAAAGGAATTCAAATGAATCACCAGTTAATGCTCAGCACCTACATAAATTAAACACTATCTACGGTTAACAATAGATACACAAATTATTAAAGTAGCAGCACCATTAAACAATGTAACAAACAAACCATTGGGGTTCATTTCCAGAGGGATCGAATTGAAAAATCGGAAAAGTTAAACTTGCACAGAACCTTGATTGAACTATACTTACAGTATTGTAAATAGCTCTGGTCTCCATATTATTAAAAAAGGATACAGAGCTACTGGAGAAGATGGAAAATTTACTAGAATATTGTATCCCAAAGAGTATACCTATTCAGATTGCCAGGTTGGAACTCTTTTCTCGAAGGAGAAAACTGAGCGGTGACAAGATTATGAAAGAGTTTGACAGGATACACAGAGAGGTTTCCACTTGAAAGCACAATCATAAGTAAGGGCTATAAATATGAGATAGTCACTAATAACTGTAATGAGGAATTCTGGAGAAAACCTCGACCCAAAAAGTGGTTAGACTGTGAAACACGTTTCCCCAAGGAATAGTCACGGTGAATAACATAGATGCCAATGAAAGGGAAGCTAGATAAATAGGAGGGAGATGGGGATATAAAAATATGTTGATGGGTTTTATACGAAGGGTGAAGGAGGAGGCTCGTGTGGAACATAAACAAGTACAAGGATGCTAGGTCGAATGGCCTGTTTCGGTGCTGTAAGCAAATATATAGCAGCAATATTCAAATTCTCGATTAGAAGTTTTAACGAAACTTGTTAAGGCTGATTTTCTTCAAATACAATTTTAATAAAACCAAAACACTTCATCTCTTTTTAAAAAGAAAAAGCAACGCTTCGTATTTGTCAAACAGGATTTATGTCCATTAATTGTTTTACCTTACTCCATTTTTATTTGAGAAAACTTGTGTTTTTCGTGGCATTTTTTACACATGCAATATTTTTACATTGCAGCAGTTAACCAACGTGAAAGAGGATGAGAAAAGATTAATTTACTTTGTTTTCAATGTTTTTCCCAGGTACTCAGGGGAAGGGATGTTAAACACAACCTGTTGCAACGTTTAATCTTCATTAACTGATCCGGATAGAGCGAGCGGATGGTGGAAACACGGACTTTTCTTACCTCCCAGGACGCTGAAAGGAGCCCAGTGGCGCTGACAAACCACACCAGCATATACTCTCTTTCAAGAAAATCGGACAAGAGTTTTTCATTCTCTTTGCTCGCGATGAATTTGACCCATTTGTCAGCTCGCAGTCTCAATGAGAAGACAATCCAGTCTGCGATGTATTGCACCCTCTCGTCGTCTGCGAAACTTTCAGCATGGTTTTCTTCATCTTCTTCGGCCATTTGATTCACTTTGATTTTTGGCACTTAAGACTTCCAACAAAATGTATATTTTGTCTAAGTAAATGGAGCTCAACTTTTATTTTCACTGCGTATCCGATTCATTCAGCGGGAGTATTGAAGCTGCGCATTTTACAGACTGAAGAAGACTTCTCCGAACCGGACTCTGCTCTAGACTGGTTTCCTGGGGAATGGGAAAGAAATGTAGCCTTTCTCTCGTTCACCTCTGTTCCCCGCTTCCGCCAGTGAACAATCCCACTTCAGGTTGATGCCTTCGATCCACACAGTCTCACCGGATCAAACCAACACGACCAGGGGGGTGGGCACTGGTAACAAGTGTTACAATTGTATCAGTTTGTATCAATGTAAACAATGAAACCTGCGCGTCAATTTGACAGGCTCATAGACATACATTAACTGACAAATATCTCGATTATCAAGCAAAAACTTCAGGAAAGATAGTACATGTTACCAAAGTGAAATGAGTAGAAAAGTGTAGCACCTGTGCACACAATGAATCACAGGAGTAAATAACAAACTTGCATGCACTGGAGAACCTTCACAGGAAAGCAATTCATAATAGTGTTATACTTTACTTACTGGGGGGAGGGTGTGATGGTGTGGACATGGGTCAGATCTCTGAAACGCCCACCATATTATTTCACTGCCATGTACAGAAAGGTGAAAAGTAATTCTTCAAATATTCAGTTTAATATGTTTTTAACTTTTTATCAAAGAAACAAAATAACACATGCCGAGATCGACAGTACCATACTGCAAAATGTCTAACAAAACTTCAACGAATGCCCCAAGACCTATAACCACCAATGGATCTTACACATAGTAGTAGGTGGCTTTAAGTCCTGGACATAAATGTTCAACCACAGGACAAGATTGATGAAATAATAATTATTATAATTATCTTTAATAACGTGGATTCTTTATTTGGAGATAAGACAATATATAAATAGAGTTAACTGCAAGACTATACTATCCGACTCCTGCTGTTTGTTGACAAAATACAAGCCATAGGACAAATACATCACATCTTGTTGAAGTGGCAATGATTACCAGCAGTTTAAGATACTTATCCTTAAAGATACATGTACCTCATATCAAAACAGGGGGCTTGCCAAAACAAAAGGATGCACTTGCACAATTTTCTGGCCATTGATTTAAATTAACATAACATTGCAGGTAGTTCATCTGTAATTTTCCAAAATAGCATTTGCTGTATGTGCAGTTCCACCTCCAACAAGGAATTTTGTAAAAGTCACCAATGGTCTTTGTGATAGAAAGTAGTGCTTATTACAATGAAAAGTAACCTTTAAGATTGGAGCTGAGATCATAATGTAAAACGTCAAAGTTCAAATGGTATAAATCGCCAAAAGTGAAT
Source organism: Scyliorhinus torazame (assembly GCF_047496885.1). Taxonomy (NCBI): domain Eukaryota; kingdom Metazoa; phylum Chordata; class Chondrichthyes; order Carcharhiniformes; family Scyliorhinidae; genus Scyliorhinus; species Scyliorhinus torazame. The sequence continues at coordinate 193,475,862 of NC_092712.1, read as the reverse complement.
TCGATGGGGAACTTGTAAAATATCGAATTTCATCATTGAGATGTTAGGCCAAAGCCTAATCTGCATGTTCAGATGGATATTAAAAATCTTACGGTGGAATATTGTGTCCAATGAATGGTTGCTAGGCAACAATGTATAGCTACTGCAAACATGGTCCCACACACCTGTCAGAAACTCCAGCATCAAAGCCCAACACTTTAGGGAAGTGTGACACCTTAGAGACAGTGCAGTACGAATTCACTGCACTGGTTCCAGGGGTGGGGGAAATTCAGTTACGTGGAGAAGTCGGGTTTGTTCTCCTTAAAGAAGAGAAGGATCAGAGGAGATTTAATAGAGTTGTTCAATTTCAGGAAGGGTCCAGACAAAGTAGACAGACACTGTTCCTCTTGGGAGAAGGGTTGAGAACAAGGAGACAATGATTTAAGGTGGCTGGCAAAAGCACCAATGGAAACACGAGGAAAAACTTTCTTATGCAACAAATAGTTATAATCTGGAATGCACTACCTGAAAGCTTGGTGGAAAGACCAATTCAATCATACCACTGGGAAAGGGCAGCAAAATGGGACAAGCTGGACTGATTTTATAGAGCTGGCATTGCTTTGGCGGGCTGAATGGCCTCCTCTGACTGTAACTGTTCTATGATTATATTAAATATTTTAAACAGGTGACAAATTGATTGTTTGCCACTGGCAGGCAGTTATGTTAACTTTGAACAATGTTACCTATCAGAATGAGTGGGTGCTCTGATGCGCTGCTTTGGCTGACTTCCCACAGTGCAGAGTACAACTGACTGCACACACGTGGCAATCTGGCCAGCCCAAAACAGTCAGGAATATTAATCAACCACTACAGCTTCCACTCATTAATACACAGCTGGTTTGCAACAATAAAAACTGTTTTGTGCAGGTATACACAGCTGCCATGTTGCTTTTATCCTGCAACAGTCAAGCCCACTGATCTGTTCAGATCTGAAAGCAGGCTTAAGGAATGGTTGCTAGGCAACAATGTATAGCTACTGCAAACATGGTCCCACACACCTTCTGAAACTCCAGCATCAACGCCCAACAGCACTACAATTAATTCTACATCACTAACAGCTATGCGATTGAACCGACCATCGGCATGCCAGGGTCTCCAGAATGATCACGATTTACTGTGCTCTGCATAATGTTACACAACGGTGAGGGTTGGACCTGCAGGAAGTGTAGCAACCTAAAATGGCTGATTCCCGAGTATTTGGCCAAACCCCGATCTAAAATGGCGAACTAAAAAGGCTGATGGGAAAATGAGCCAACAGGACTCGAAACAGACAGCTGCAGGCAGAACAGTGTATTCGGCTCTGGGGAAGTCGGCCCAGACCGATACCTGCAACCATTAACAGCACATCAACCCAGCCATCTGCATTTTAATCGGCCATCCCCGGGAACAATTGCTACAAATTAGCAATTGAAAGCCGATCCAGACCTCAGCAGTGGCTGAGACAAAGAACGGTGGACGACCACCCCCCCGATCAAGGAATCGCCCCATTATTGGAGCATATCGAATCCAGTGATTGGGACCAAGTCCAATCACTTGGGACCAGGGTCAAGGTCCGCCCCGAGAGGCGGGAAGCCCCTAGGGACTATAAAAATAGGGGCCAAGTTCAGATCAACCCTTCTTCTCCTACTCGTAACCTTCGAGACCCTTCGACGAAAGAACAAGTAAGTCTTACTCCAGCGATCGCTACCAGATAGGTGTTCCAGACTATTAACCCGTACCAGCCTTTTTGAATCCCGCAGGCCAGACCCCATTCGATAGACCATTCATTTCCCTGACCTGGTGGGCCATCACCAATGTTAAGTATTGGCCGTTAGTGGTAGGTAATAGTCTAGAAGTAGGATTATTGTATAAGTATTTATTGCTGTGGTGTCTTCCGGGTGCGGCGATGACCAGCTGAGTCGCACGTTTCGGCAGCTCCCGGTGGAACGGACTTTTGGGCTCTTAATAGGAGCCCCATCAGCAATTTTAACGGCAAATAACACTGTGTGGTAATCCAGAAGGGAATCCCCCCTGGTCACGGATGGAAAAAAGAGAGGAAAGTAGCCAGATTGCGGTGGATCCTCTAGAGCAGCAGCCAGGAAGGCAGGCACAAAGCAAGATGGCGTCGGAAGGCGGCAGTTTAATATGGGGCCCTGACCAACAAGAGTTCCTGCGGCATTGCGTGGAAGAACTCAAAAAGGAGATGAAGAAGGAGCTGTTGGCCCCGATATTACAAGCGATTGAGGGGCTAAAGGAGGAGCAAAAGACCCAGGAACAGGAGCTTCGGGTCGTGAAGGCAAAGGCTGCTGAGAATGAGGACGACATACATGGCCTGGTGGTGAAAACGGAGATCCACGAGGCACAACACAAAAGATGGGTGGAAAGGCTGGAGGTGCTGGAGAATAATGCGAGGAGGAAGAACCTAAGGATTCTTGGTCTTCCAGAAGGGGCGGACGTCGGAGCATATGTGAGCACAATGCTGCACTTATTAATGGGATCGGAGGCCCCGACGGGTCCACTGGAGGTGGAGGGAGCCTATCGGGTTATGGCGCGAAGACCGAGGGCTGGAGAAATTCCTCGAGCAATAGTGGTGAGATTTCTCCGATATAAGGACAGAGAGATGGTCCTCAGATGGGCAAAGAAAACTCAGAGCAGTAGGTGGGAGAATGCGGTGATCCGCGTATATCAAGATTGGAGTGCGGAGGTGGCGAGAAGGAGGGCAAGCTTTAATCGGGCCAAGGCGGTGTTGCATAAAAGGGAAGGTCAAATTCGGAATGCTGCAACCGGCAAGACTGTGGGTCACACATCTAGGGAAACACCACTACTTCGAAACGGCAGATGAGGCGTGGACATTTATTGTCGAGGAGAAGCTGGAGTGAGCGGGCCAGAAAAAGAACGTTTGGGACAAAAGTGGGGGAGTGAATTTGTGGGATGAAGGGGGGAAAAGGGGGAAGAGAGGACATCCCAAGTTGTTAAACCTGCGACCCTGTAACTTCTCTCTCTTCCCCATGTCGTGGGGGAGGGGGTGAGGGAGGATGAGGAGCTGAGGGCGCCGGCCATTGGGGGCGGGGCCAAAAGGGAAGCGCGGGCTTTGTTCCCGCGCTATGGTAATCATGGCGGGAACAGGGGAGCAGGAAGGAGGGGGCCTCGCACAGTGTGAGCCGAGGTCACGGGGGGAAGCCGAGGTCGGCCAGATTTGCTGACTTCTGGGAGCAACATGGGGGGTGCAATTACGCTAGCTTGGGATCTAGTGGGGGGGGTGGTTAACTGGGTTGCTGCTGCTGGGGAGAAGGGGGAGCTGCTATGGGAGGGGGGGGTCAGGGCGGGGGGGGTGCCGCCTGGGGGGGATACAGCTACGTGGGAACCGGGTGAGGAGCTGGATTGAAAAAGGAAATGGCTAGTCGTCAAGGAGGGGGGGGGGGGGGTAAAGAGCCCCCCAATCCGGTTGATCACGTGGAATGTGAGAGGGCTGAACGGGGCGATTAAGAGGGCACGGGTACTCGCACACCTAAAGAAACTTAAGGCAGATGTGGTTATGCTTCAGGAGACGCATCTGAAGCTGATAGACCAGGTTAGACTTCGCAAAGGATGGGTGGGGCAGGTGTTTCATTCGGGGCTAGATGCAAAAAACAGGGGGGGTGGCCATACTAGTGGGGAAGCGGGTAATGTTTGAGGCAAAGACTATAGTGGCGGATAGTGGGGGCAGATACGTGATGGTGAGTGGCAAACTGCAAGGGGAGGCGGTGGTATTAGTGAACGTGTATGCCCCGAACTGGGATGATGCCAATTTTATGAGGCGTATGTTAGGACGAATCCCGGACCTAGAAGTGGGGAAGTTGGTAATGGGTGGAGACTTTAATACGGTGCTGGACCCAGGGCTGGACAGATCGAGGTCCAGGACCGGAAGGAGGCCGGCTGCAGCTAGGGTGCTTAAGGATTTTATGGAGCAGATGGGAGGAGTAGATCCCTGGAGATTTAGTAGACCTAGGAGTAAGGAGTTTTCGTTTTTCTCCTATGTACACAAAGTATTTTCACGAATAGATTTTTTTGTTTTGGGAAGGGCACTGATCCCAAAGGTGACGGGGATGGAGTACACGGCTATAGCCATCTCGGATCATGCTCCACACTGGGTGGACCTGAGATAGGGGAAGAAAAACAACAGCTTCCACCCTGGAGAATGGACATGGGATTATTGGCAGATGAGGGGGGGTGTTTAAGGGTGAGGGGGTGTATTGAAAGGTACTTGGAACTTAATGATAATGGGGAGGTACAGGTGGGAGTGGTCTGGGAGGCACTGAAGGCAGTGGTTAGAGGGGAGCTGATATCTATTAGGGCACATAAAGGAAAGCAGGAGGGTAGGGAAAGGGAGCGGTTGTTGAAAGAACTTCTGAGGGTGGACAGACAATACGCGGAGGCACCGGAGGAGGGACTGTACAGGGAAAGGCAAAGGCTACATGTAGAATTTGACTTGTTGACTATGGGTAATGCAGAGGCACAATGGAGGAAGGCACAGTGTGTACGGTACGAATATGGGGAGAAGGCGAGTAGGTTGTTGGCCCACCAACTGAGGAAAAGGGGAGCAGCGAGGGTGATAGGGGGGGGTGAGAGATGAGGAGGGAGAGATGGAGCAGGGAGCGGAGAGAGTGAATGGAGTGTTCAAGGCATTTTATGAAAGATTATATGAAGCGCAGCCCCCGGACGGGAAGGAGAGAATGGTGTGCTTTCTGGATCAGCTGGAATTTCCTAAGGTAGAGGAGCAGGAGAGAGTGGGGCTGGGAGCACAGATTGAGATGGAGGAAGTAGTGAAAGGGATTGGGAGCATGCAGGCGGGGAAGGCCCCGGGACCAGACGGATTCCCAGTTGAATTCTATAAGACATATTTGGACTTGCTGGCCCCGCTACTGACGAGAACCTTTAATGAGGCGAGGGAAAGGGGCCAGCTGCCCCCGACTATGTCAGAGGCAACGATATCGCTCCTCCTAAAGAAGGAAAAAGACCCGCTGCAATGCGGGTCATACAGGCCCATTTCCCTCCTGAATGTGGATGCTAAGATTCTGGCCAAGGTAATGGCAATGAGGATAGAGGATTGTGTCCCGGGGGTGGTCCATGAGGACCAAACTGGGTTTGTGAAGGGGAGACAGCTGAACACAAATATACGGAGGCTGCTAGGGGTAATGATGATGCCCCCACCAGAGGGGGAAGCGGAGATAGTGGTGGCGATGGATGCCGAGAAAGCATTTGATAGAGTGGAGTGGGATTATTTGTGGGAGGTGTTGAGGAGATTTGGCTTTGGGGACGGGTATATCAGGTGGCTACGGTTGCTGTATAGGGCCCCGATGGCGAGCGTGGTCACGAATGGACGGGGGTCTGACTATTTTCGGCTCCATAGAGGGACGAGGCAGGGATGTCCTCTGTCCCCGTTATTGTTTGCACTGGCAATTAAGCCCCTGGCCATAGCACTGAGGGGTTCCAGGAAGTGGAGGGGAGTACTTAGGGGGGGAGAAGAACACCGGGTATCTCTGTATGCGGATGATTTGTTGCTATATGTGGCGGACCCGGCGGAGGGGATGCCAGAGATAATGCGGATACTTGGGGAGTTTGGGGATTTTTCAGGGTATAAACTGAACATGGGGAAAAGTGAGTTATTTGTGGTGCATCCGGGGGAGCAGAGCAGAGAGATAGAGGATTTACCGTTGAGGAAGGTAACAAGGGACTTCCGGTACCTGGGGATCCAGATAGCCAAGAATTGGGGTACATTACATAGGCTCAATTTAACACGGTTGGTGGAACAGATGGAGGAGGATTTCAAGAGATGGGACATGGTGTCCCTGTCATTGGCAGGTAGGGTGCAGGCGGTTAAAATGGTGGTCCTCCCGAGATTCCTTTTTGTGTTCCAGTGCCTCCCGGTGGTGATCACGAAGGCTTTTTTCAAAAGAATTGAGAAGAGCATTATGAGTTTTGTGTGGGCTGGGAAGACCCCGAGAGTGAGGCGGGGATTCTTGCAGCGTAGTAGGGACAGGGGGGGCTGACACTACCGAGCCTAAGTGAGTACTACTGGGCCGCCAATGTTTCAATGGTGTGTAAGTGGATGGGAGAAGGGGAGGGAGCGGCGTGGAAGAGATTGGAGAGGGCGTCCTGCAGGGGGACTAGCCTGCAAGCAATGGTGACGGCGCCGTTGCCGTTCTCACCAAAGAAATACACCACAAGCCCGGTGGTGGTGGCTACATTGAAAATTTGGGGGCAGTGGAGACGGCATAGGGGAGGGACGGGAGCTTCGGTGCAGTCCCCGATAAGAAACAATCATAGGTTCGTTCCGGGGAGAATGGATGGGGGATTTGGAGCATGGCAAAGAGCTGGGGTAGCACAACTAAGAGATCTATTTGTAGATGGGACGTTTGCGAGTCTGGGAGCGCTGACGGAGAAATATGCGTTGCCCCAAGGGAATGCATTTCGGTATATGGAATTGAGGGCTTTTGCAAGGCAACAGGTGAGGGAATTCCCGCAGCTCCCGACGCAGGAAGTGCAGGATAGAGTGATCTCAAAGACATGGGTGGGGGACGGTAAGGTGGCGGACATATACAGGGAGATGAGGGACGAGGGGGAGATCATGGTAGATGAGCTGAAAGGGAAATGGGAAGAAGAACTGGGGGAGGAGATTGACGGGGGGCTGTGGGCTGATGCCCTACGTAGGGTAAACTCATCGTCCTCGTGTGCCAGGCTAAGCCTGATACAATTTAAGGTGCTACACAGGGCGCATATGACTGGAGCACGGCTTAGTAAATTTTTTTGGGTAAAGGATAGGTGTGCGAGATGCTCGAGAGGCCCAGCGAATCACACCCACATGTTTTGGTCATGCCCGGCACTGCAGGGGTTCTGGGTGGGGGTGGCAAAGGTGCTTTCGAAGGTGGTGGGTGTCCGGGTCGAACCAAGCTGGGGGTTGGCTATATTAGGGGTTGCAGAAGAGCCGCGAGTGCAGGAGGCGAGAGAGGCTGACGTGTTGGCCTTTGCGTCCGTTGTAGCCCGGCGCAGGATATTGTTAATGTGGAAGGAAGCCAAACCCCCGGGTGTGGAGACCTGGATAAACGATATGGCAGGGTTTATAAAGTTAGAACGGATTAAGTTTGTGTTAAGTGGTTCGGCTCAGGGGTTCACCAGGTGGTGGCAACCGTTCGTCGATTACCTCACAGAAAGATAGAGGGAATGGAAAAGAAGTAGACAACAGCAGCAACCCAGGGGGGAGGGGGGGGGGGGGGGAAAGGGGGGGGGGGGGGGGTGAAGGGCGGGAGGGAGGAATCGGACGGACTCTCAGGGATGTTATTGTATATGTATAGGTATTTGGTACATGTAATTGTATATTGGATTGTTGGATTGTATTTTTGGAGAGTATTTATTTTGGAAAAGGCAGTTGCCATTTAGTTTTGTTTTTTGTTTTTGTTTATATATTACTTATTTATTTGTTTAAAACTGGCCACGGTTATTTATATTGCTTTATTGTTGTGTAAAAGAAACACTACGTATTGTTATGTTTGGCCAAAAAACTTGAATAAAATATATATTTTTTAAAAAAGTATTCATTGCTGTATATAATAAATGCTCGTTGATTTAACATTTACTAAGCGGTGTGCTGCGTTATTAATCATTACTTGAGCTTGAACCACGTGGCGGTATCAGAAAGATACCTGGCGACTCGTGAGCAAAGGTGACAGAATTAGAGCTAATAAAACTAAGGCTAATAAGAGCTACAGAAGGACATGGTGAAGAGCTCAGATTCCCCCAAGAATTTTCAGAGGGAGAACAGGTGAGCGCAATTTTAAATTGCTACCCTCATTAAGACATGGACATAGAATTTACAGTACAGAAGGAGGCCATTTGGCCCATCGAGTCTGCACCGACCCTTGGAAAGACCACCTCACTTAAGCCCACACTTCCACTCTATCCCCGTAACCCCTCCTAACGTTTTTGGACACTAAGGGCAATTTAGCATGGCCAATCCACCTAACCTGCACATCTTTGGACTGCGGGAAGAAACCAGAGCACCCGGAGGAATCCCACGGGGAGAACATGCAGAGTCCGCACAGACAGTGACCCAAGCCAGGAATTGAACCTGGTACCTGGAGCTGTGAAGCCACAGTGCTTATCACTGTGCTACCATGCCACCTAATGTGAAGTTTATTGAGGTTGCACCTGTGGACCCATGTCATCAGAAAATGCAACTGCCATTCTTCCCGTCTGTGACCCAACTAATCCCACTATTATGGGCCAGGCTTTAGAGAACACCAAAGTATATCATGGAGTTCACCTGACCTACAACATTTAATAGATTTTGGTTATGAGGGGCACAAGAGCCCACTTTCCTGGTGTTATGCAACCGAAGTCTTAAATATTTTTATGAATCCAGTTAACATTTTATAAACACACAGTAAACATCTTATCAACTATCAACACAAATACCCCCCAAACATATAGTACTCTATAGGTAACCCTTAATATCTTTCCTCACAACATCCATAAGCCAAACACCCTTTTTCCCTCCAAAACAGTGGTTTTGCATTCCTTGCAGAAACAGGTATTACTGTGAAGTTATCACGTGGTCTGGAGACATTCTTTACCATGCAGAGAGAGAGACCAAAATATACCTTCTTTTTTTGAATGCAGCTCCCCAACTGAAAACAAAACCAACAAAACTCAGAGCCACAAAGCAGCTTCCAGCTCAAAACAAAAGTAAAAGACAGAATCACAGCCCAGCTCCACCCACACAATGACATCACTGCAGCCATTGATAAAACACCCTTTTCTTAAAGGGACTCACATGACACCACCGAGACAAAACAGTGCCACAACCAGCCAGCAATCCTTACACAAGCCCTCCCCCCATCCCACCCATTGGTTTCCATCAATTTATGCCTTCCCATTCATCATGAAACATGTTCAAATCCTGGGTACCATTCAGGACCCAAGAATGGGCAAGGTGGAAAAGTGGTGAAAAAGAATAACATTACTGTGAGTAAAATAAAGGAAACGGCACTTGTCATAGCATTTTATTCAGGCATCCACGTATATAATCTTCTGCCGCTACAAAGCCTTGCAATGTAACTCCAAATCCTTCTGTCAGTGTGAATAATTTATCTCTCTATCTGTACCCCTCATGACTTTAACAGTTCTATTGAATGCCTTAATCAGCTGTGGTTCAGTTAGTCACATTCTTGCCTCTGAGTCAGAAGGTTATGGGTTCAAGTACTACTCCAGGGCCTGTTCATTAAAAATCAAGGCTGAGACTCTAGTGCAGTGCTGGAATGTTCACCCAGGCCTTTTCTGCCCCATCAGGTGAACATAAAAGATCCCATGCCACAATTGTGAAGAAGAGCAAAGAAGTTATCCTGACTCATGGCCAACATTTATCCCTCAATCAGTATCACAAAAACATATGATCTGGTCTATGTTATATTGCTGCTTATGGGAACTTGCTGTGTTCATGTTGGCCGCCACAACTCCTACATTACAATAGTGACTATTCTTCAAAAGTACTTCATTGGCTTTAAAATACTTTGAGACAATTGGTAGCTGTGAAGAGTACCATATAAATGTGTGTCCTTTTTCTTTTTCTAATATTCCTACATGGTGCTATCTGTGTGGTCTTTGCAGAGGTAGAGGCAAGGTGTTCTGATTCTTACTCTGACAGCTCTTGGCTGATATCCTCTGGGTTTTGAAGCCCAAGACTGTTCCATCTGCACCTGAGCAGGGTTAGACTCAGCGATCAGGAGACTCAGAAATTATCTTTTTTTAAAAAGTATTTTTCTTCCAAATTTTCAACATTTTTACAATTTACAACAGTAACAAGACTCACCCAACAAATTAAACTCCCCACCCACCTACCCACACCTTCCCCTCCCTCCCCCCTCTCCCCAAACGGTAACCAATTCTCCAAAATGCAAAATGAACAAACTCCAACTTTTGTAGAACTCATCACTCACACCGCAACCGCCCCCCCCCTCCACCCACAAGCCCCCCCCCCCCCCCCCCCCCCCCCCCCCCCCCCCCACCCGAGAGCAAATTTCACTTTCTCCAGGGCTAAAAACTCCAGCAAGTTCCCCTCGCCACACTGAGGCACAGCATGGAGAAGCTGACCTCCACCCCAGCAAGACCTGCCTACGAGAAATCAGCGACGCAACGGCTAAGACATTTGCCCCCGCACCTGTCTGCAGCTCAGGCTGGTCCGACACCCCGAATATGGTTTCCAGAGGCTCCACATCAACATGCAAACCCCCGAAAATGGTGCTGAACACCTCCCTCCAAAACCTTTCCAGCTTCAGGCAGGACCAAAACATATGTACATGGTTCACGGGGCCCCTCCCACATCGCTCACAAACATCCTCCACCGCCTCAGACAGCCGGCTCATCCTTGTCTTTGTCAGGTGTGTCCTGTACACCACCTTCAGCTGTATCAGCTCCAGCCTTCCAAACAATGTCGAGGCATTCACCCTCTGCAGCACCTTACACCACAATCCCTCCTCCAGTGCCACCCCCAACTCTTCCTCCCATTTAGCCTTAACCCCCTCCCAGGACACCTTATCCTCCCCCAAAATCCTTCCATAAATCACCAAGGCAGCCCCCCTCTCCAAGCGCCCGGTGACATCAACCCCTCCAGCAACAAGGAGGCGGGCGCGATCGGGCAGGTCGGGAAGACCTTCCTCGCAAGTCCCGTACCTGCATGTACCGAAAACTCTCCCCCTGCGCCTCCCAAGCTTCTCATTTAGCTCCTCCAAGCTCATAAACCACCCTCTCAGAATCAGATCCTTCATCTCCCTAATCTCCTTCTCCTCCCTTCCCTGGAACCTTGCATCCATCCTCCCCGGCTCAAACCAGTGATATCCTCTGGTCGGCATCCTCCCCCGACTCCGCTCTAAACCTGAAATGCTGCCGAAACTGCCTCCAAATCTTCAACATAGCTACCACCACCGGACTCACTGAATTCTTCCCTGCGCTATTAGAAGCGGTGCCGTTGCCAGCGCCCGCAATCCTGACACTGACATGAATCTGCCTCCATACTTACCCACAAAGATCCTAACTCCCTATCCCATCCCTGAACTTTCTCTGCATTCGTTGCCCAATAATAGTACATCAGATTCGGGAGGGCTAACTCCCCTGCCTATCCTCCCCTCTGCAGACCAGTTTCCTTATCCTGGCCACCATTCCCGCCCAGCCAAATGAAGAGATCAGCCTTTCCACCCACTTAAAAAACGGCAAAGGCAAAAAAACTATCAGGCACTGAAACAAAAACAGGGGGTTGGATTCTCCGACCCCCGATGCCAAAATCGTGTTCAGCGATGGGGCGGAGAATCTCTGATGACAACAAAATTGAGGCGGCGCCGCTTTCGCCATGCTCCGCACCCTGAAAAGCGGCGTACTATCGGAGTATACTGTACACCGTATCCACGGCCTCCGTACGTTAGCTGAGGCCCTCCCCCTGATGCTCCGCCCCCGATTGGCCAAGTTCCCGACCGCGTAGGACACGTGTGGTCTCACACGTCGGGAACTCAGCATGGCGACTGCGGACTCAGTCCAGCGCCGCCACAGTTGGGGGAGGGTCGATCCGTGGGCAAGGGGGGGCTTTATTAGGGCTGGGGGCCTGTGGGGGGGGGCGGTCTGGGGCGTACGAGCTGGACTGAGGGGGGGACTATTTTTGCAGGCCGGGTCCGCAGGCTGTGTCCGCCATGAAGCAAGCACGGCCATGGGCCCGGCAATACTCCACGCCGCATGGGTAGCTAGTGTTGGGAGCTCTAAACTGCCTGGCTGCTAGCACCCCCCGCCCCCCCTACCCCCCCCACCCCCCGGAGCAGGGAATCTGTGTCCGTTTTGTGCCAGTTGTCCTGGCGAAAAACACCACCGTTTTCACGCCAGCATGAGGATTTAGTCTACCAAACGGAGAATCCAGCACAGGAATCACGGTGTGGTAGTATGCATTAGGGGTCATGTGGGACTGTGAAGCCGTGATGTCATTGGCTGACAGATCCCGGGTCCTGGTTGGCCGTTGACCTCTAGCTCCGCCCTGAAGGCGGAGTATAAGAACCAGGAGTCCTCCCCCGCAGGCCAGTCTGCTACTGAACTGCGGCGGAACAGTCACGCTTAATAAAGCCTCATCGACTTCTCTCTATTCATCTCTCGGAGTCTTTGTGCGCTACAATTTATTAAGCGTGACTAAAGGACTATGGAGCTCAGGATCATCCCGGAATGCCTGAGGATCAGCCCCCACGCAGTGAACGCACAGCAGCTTTCAAGCACTGGCAGACTTGTTTCGAGGCCTACCTCAGAACGGCCCCCGGCCGGGTCACAGAAGACCAAAAACTACAGGTCCTGCACTCGAGGTTAAGCACGGAGATTTTCTCCCTCATCGAAGACGCAGAGGATTTCCAGACGGCGTTCGCAGCACTAAAAAGTCTCTATGTTCGCCCAGTAAACCAGATCTACGCTCGCTATCAACTCGCAACAAGACGGCAAAGTCCCGGAGAATCGATAGATGAATTCTACGCCGCGCTACTAATTTTGGGACGGGCCTGCAGCTGACCGCCGGTGAACGCAAATGAACACACGGACATGTTAATGCGTGATGCTTTTATGGCAGGTATGAACTCCTCCCAAATCCGCCAAAGACTTTTAGAAAAAGAGTCGCTAGGACTCTCAGAGGCACGGGCCCTAGCAGCCTCCCTAGACGTGGCCGCGCGAAACACCCGCGCCTACGGCCCCGACCGCACGGCAGCCCATGGGCTCCGTACGCACCCGTCGCGACAAACCCACCCCCCCCCCCCGGACACCCCACAGGCTTGCGCGGTTCAAACGCCAAGTCGCACCGGGGGAGCCCGCTGCTATTTCTGCGGCCCGACGAAACACCCCCGGCAGCGCTGCCCGGCCCGCGCAGCGATCTGTAAGAGCTGCGGGTAAAAGGGCCATTTCGCGGCTGTGTGCCGGTCCCGGGACGTCGCCGCTGTCCCAGGAGAACAGGGAGCCCTGCACGCCGTTTACGCTCCCCAACCCCCCCAGCGCCCCATGTACGACCCGCAGGCGCAACCACTTTGGGTCCCGACCACCGCTCTCCCCGGAGAACAGGGAGCCCTGCACGCCTTTTACGCTCCCCAACCCCCCCCCCCCCCCCGCCCCCCAGCGCCCCATGTATGACCCGCCGGCGCTACCACTTAGGGTCCCAGCCACTGCTGTCCCCAGAGAAGAGGGAGTCCTGCGTGCTCCTAACACTCCCCAACCCCCCCAGCGCCCCATGTGCGACCCGCAGGCGCCGCCATTTTGGGTCCCGGCCACCACGAGGGGAGGAGGGGCGCCGCCATCTTGGACCACCCCAGACCTGTGCGACGCATGGGGGTGGCCATTTTGTCCACCCCCGCCGCCATCTTGTGACCCCCCAGCCATGTGCGATGCATGGGGGCAGCCATCTTGTTCACCCCCGACGCCATCTTGGACGGCAACAACGGACCCCAGTGTCGATGGCTCCACGGGGTTCGAAGAAGACGCTCAACCATTACAACCACATCTGGCTTCAATGACGCTGGACCAAGCACGGCCCCGGATGCTCCAGACCACGACGACAACGGTGCTGATAAACGGGCACGAGACACCATGCCTGGTCGACTCCGGGAGCACGGAGAGCTTTATCCACCCCGACACGGTAAGACGCTGTTCTTTGACCATCCGTCCCAGCGCACAAAAGATTTCCCTAGCTGCAGATCAAAGGCTTCTGCATAGTTACCCTAGCGGTGCAAGGGAGGGAGTTCAAAAACTACAGGCTCTACGTCCTTCCCCAACTCTGCACCCCCACATTACTGGGATTAGACTTCCAGTGCAATCTACAGAGCCTAACCTTCAAATTCGGCGGCCCAATACCCCCACTCACTATCTGCGGCCTCGCAACCCTCAAGGTTCAACCCCCATCCTTGTTTGCAAACCTCACCCCGGATTGCAAACCCGTCGCCACTAGAAGCAGACGGTACAGCGTCCAGGACCGGACCTTCATTCGGTCCGAAGTCCAGCGGCTACTGAAGGAAGGCATAATCCAGGCCAGCAATAGTCCCTGGAGAGCACAGGTGGTAGTAGTAAAGACAGGGGAGAAGCAAAGGATGGTCATAGACTATAGCCAGACCATCAACAGGTACACACAACTAGACGCGTACCCTCTCCCCCGCATATCCGACATGGTCAATCGGATTGCCCAATATAAGGTCTTCTCCACCGTGGACCTCAAGTCCGCCTACCATCAGCTCCCCATCTGCCCAAGTGACCGCAAGTACACAGCCTTCGAGGCAGACAGGCGATTATACCATTTCCTAAGGGTCCCATTTGGCGTCACAAACGGGGTCTCGGTCTTCCAATGAGAGATGGACCGAATGGTTGATCAACACGGGTTACGGGCCACGTTCCCGTATCTCGACAATGTAACCATCTGCGGCCACGATCAGCAGGACCACGACGCCAACCTCCAAAAATTCCTCCAGACCGCTAAAGCCTTGAACCTCACGTACAACGAGGACAAGTGCGTTTTTAGCACAAACCGGCTAGCCATCCTGGGCTACGTAGTGCGCAATGGGTTTATAGGCCCCGACCCCGAACGTATGCGCGCCCTCATGGAATTTCCCCTCCCACACTGCTCAAAAGCCCTAAAACGCTGCCTGGGGTTCTTTTCATACTACGCCCAGTGGGTCCCCCAGTATGCAGACAAGGCCCGCCCCCTAATACAGACCACGACCTTCCCTCTGTCGACAGAGGCTTGCCAGGCCTTCAGCCGCATCAAAGCGGATATCGCAAAGGCCACGATGCGCGCCATCGACGAGTCCCTCCCCTTCCAGGTCGAGAGCGACGCCTCCGACGTAGCTCTAGCGGCCACCCTTAACCAAGCGGGCAGACCCGTGGCCTTTTTCTCCCAAACCCTCCACGCTTCAGAAATCCGCCACTCCTCAGTGGAAAAGGAAGCCCAAGCCATAGTGGAAGCTGTGCGACATTGGAGGCATTACCTGGCCGGCAGGAGATTCACTCTCCTCACGGACCAACGGTCGGTAGCCTTCATGTTCGATAATGCACAGCGGGGCAAAATCAAAAACAACAAGATCTTAAGGTGGAGGGTCGAGCTCTCCACCTTCGACTACGAGATCTTGTATCGTCCCGGAAAGCTGAACGAGCCGTCCGATGCCCTATCCCGCGGCACATGTGCCAACGCACAAATTAACCGCCTCCAAACCCTCCACGAGGACCTCTGCCACCCGGGGATCACTCGGTTCTACCACTTTATAAAGTCCCGCAACCTCCCATACTCTTTGGAGGAGGTCCGTACAGTCACAAGGAACTGCCACATCTGCGCAGAGTGCAAACCGCATTTTTTCAGGCCGGATGGTGCGCACCTGATTAAGGCTTCCCGCCCCTTTGAACACCTTAGTCTGGATTTCAAAGGACCCCTCCCCTCCACCGACCGCAACACATACTTCCTTAATGTGGTGGACGAGTACTCCCGCTTCCCATTCGCCATCCCCTGCCCTGACATGACCGCGGCCACAGTCATTAAAGCCCTGAACACCATATTCACACTGTTCGGTTGCCCCGCATACGTCCACAGCGACAGGGGGTCCTCCTTCATGAGTGACGAGCTGCGCCAGTTCCTGCTCAGCAAAGGTATAGCCTCGAGCAGGACGACCAGCTACAACCCCCGGGGGAACGGGCAAGTAGAGAGGGAGAACGGCACGGTCTGGAAGACCGTCCTACGGTCCCTACGGTCCAGGGACCTCCCAGTTTCACGGTGGCAGGAGGTCCTCCCGGACGCCCTCCACTCCATCCGGTCACTACTGTGTACTAGCACTAACCAAACGCCTCATGAGCGCCTCCTTGTCTTCCCCAGGAAGTCCTCCTCTGGAACGTCGCTGCCGACCTGGCTGGCGGCCCCAGGACCCATCTTGCTCCGAAAACATGTGCGGGCGCACAAGTCGGACCCATTGGTCGAAAGGGTTCACCTCCTTCACGCGAACCCGCAGTACGCTTACGTGGAGTACCCCGACGGCCAACAGGACACGGTCTCCCTGCGAGATCTGGCGCCCGCCGGCAACACACACACCCCCCCCCGACACCAATCACCCCCTCCCTGCCACCGCCGCACCCCGCGACCGCCCCCTTCCCAGGAGGATCAGTCCTCCTCCCAGGCCCGACCAGGAGTGAAGCCCAAGCTGAAACCGTAAGGCTCCCGGAGACGACAACACCGGAACTAGCACCACCACCACCACCGGGGCCGAGGCGATCGACACGGACGACCAGACCACCCTACCGACTCGTGGCGTCGATCTAACACTACAATATGTGGACTTTTAACGAGAACATTTTGTCTTTTTCTCCTGACGATTACTGTAAATAGTTCGAAACAAAAAAAAACCTTGTACATACTGTAATAACATGCGAAAGTTTTCCTCCCAGGACCAGCCTTGTAAACCCTTACCACCATGCGAAGCATCACCCCGCCGGGTTCATTTTTAACAAGGGGTGAATGTGGTAGTATGCATTAGGGGTCATGTGGGACTGTGAAGCCGTGATGTCATTGGCTGACAGATCCCGGGTCCTGGTTGGCCGTTGACCTCTAGCTCCACCCTGAAGGCGGAGTATAAGAACCAGGAGTCCTCCCCCGCAGGCCAGTCTACTACTGAACTGCGGGGGAACAGTCACGCTTAATAAAGCCTCATCGACTTCTCTCTATTCGTCTCTCGGAGTCTTTGTGCGCTACTCACGGTAAAATATTCATCTTTACTGCCTGTACCATGCCCTCCAATGACAGAGGGAGATTGTCCCACCCCAACAAGTCGACCATCACTTCTCCTCCAGCGTCCTAGGCTCGCAAACGTCACATCAATTAACAGGTCCCCCATTCTTCTGATCCCTGCCCGATGCCAGCTCCGAAACCCCCCATCCATCCTTCCTGGGACGAACCGATGATTCTCCCGAATTGGTGACCAAACTGAGGCTCCCACCTCGCCCCTGTGTCGCCTCCACTGCCCCCAGATCTTCAGCGTCGCCGCCACCACCGGATTCATGGTGTACCTTGTCGGCGAGAGCGGCAGCGGTGCCGTCACCAGCGCCCTCAGGCTCGTGCCCACACAGGACGCCATCTCTAGCCTCTTCCACGCCGCCCCCTCTCCCTCCATTACCCACTTTCGGATCATCGCCGAATCGCTATGGCCGAATATTCCGCTCCCTCCACTTTCGGGATTAGCGCCCTACTCAAGATGAAAAAAATCTATCCGGGAGTAGGCTCTATGGACGTGAGGAAAAAAGGAAAATTCCCTGGCCAGCGGCCTGGCAAACCTCCATGGATCCACTCCCCCAATCTGGTCCATAAACCCCCTGAGCACCTTGGCCGCAGCCGGCCTCTTACCCGTCCTGGACCTAGAACGGTCCAGTGCTGGGTCCAGCACCGTGTTGAAGTCCCCCCCCCCCCCCCCCCATTATCAAGCTTCCTACCTCCAGATCCGGAAATCGACCCAGCATGCATTTCATAAATCCGGCATCATCCCAATTCGGGGCATATACGTTCATCAGTACCACCCGCACCCCCTGCAACCTACCGCTCACCATCACATATTGACCTCCATTATCCGCTGCAATATTCAGTGCCTCGAACGACACCCGCTTCCCCACCAGTATTGCAACCCCTCTGTTCTTCGCATCCAGCCCTGAATGAAAGGCCTGCCTTACCCATCCCTTTCTCAGCCTAACCTGATCTGCCACCTTCAGGTGAGTCTCCTGGATCATAACCACGTTTGCCTTCAGTCCCTTTAAGTGTGCGAACACCCGGGCCCTCTTGACCGGCCCGTTCAGGCCCCTCACATTCCAAGTTATCAGCCGGATCAGGGGGCTACTTAACCCCGCCCCCCCCCCCCCCCCCCCCGACGACTAGCCATCTCCTTTTCTAGGCCAGCCACGTGCCCGCGCCTCCCGCACCCTCCAGTCCCCCAGGTGACGGTCCCCACCCCGACTACCTCTCCTACTTCCAGCTCCCCTTTGGCCAATGCAGCAGTAACCCAGTTCCCCCACGACAAACCCTCAGTTTGAGTCCAACTTTTCAGACTGAATAAAAATCCATGCCTCATCAGGCGTCTCAAAATAATGGTGCCGATCTTGGAACGTGACCCACAATCGCGCTGGCTGCAGCATCCCGAACTTCACCTCTTCCGATGGAGAACCGCCTTAGCCCGGTTAAAACCAGCTCTCTTCTTAGCCACCTCCGCACTCCAGTCTTGGTAGATTCGGATCTCCGTGTTCTCCCACCTGCTGCTCCGTTCTTTTTTGGCCCATCTCAGGACGCACACTCTGTCCATAAAGCGGTGGAACCTCACCACTACAGCCCTTGGCGGCTCGTTGGCTTTGGGTCTCCTTGCCAGGACCCGATGAGCCCCATCCAGCTCCAGGGTCCTCGGGAAAGCTCCCGCACCCATCAGCGAATTGAGCATCGTGCTCATATATGCCCCGGCATCGGGCCCCTCCACTCCTTCAGGGAGACCCAGAATCCGAAGATTCTTCCTCCTCGACCTATTCTCCAGGTCCTCAAATCTTTCCGCCCACCTCTTGTGCAGCGCCTCGTGCGCCTCCATCTTCACCGCCAGGCCCAAGATCTCGTCCTCGTTCTCCGAGGCTTTTTGCCACATCTCCCGGATTGCCGCCTCTTGGGCCTTCTGGGTCTCCACAAGCTTCTCAATCGACGCCTTCATTGGCGCCAGCATTTCTGCCTTCAGCTCCTCAAAGCAGAGTTTGAGGAACTCCTGCTGCTCCTGCGACCACTGCGTCCACGCTGCTTGGTCTCCACCCGCCGACATCTTGCTTCGCCTCCCTCGCACTTTCCGCTGCACCAGAATCACTTTCTTAACCGCTCCACTCCTAGTCCAATCCATACAGTGCCGGGGGAACCTTGCTGTCACCTTCCCACACTGGGAGCCGTCGAACAATTGCCGTTGGGGCCCCTCTAAAGAGCCCAAAAGTCCGTTCCTGGTGGGAGCTGCCAAACGTGCGACCTACCTCGGCATAGCCGCAACCAGAAGTCCAGGTCCTTATCCTTCTTAAGCAGCAACGAAACGGAAACCTGCCTCATTTTCAGCAAAACTTTCCTGACCATCTTGTCCTTGAACATTTCCATCAACAACAGCGCCAGGTTGTCCTTAAATCTCTTGTAAAATTCAACCAGGAACCCATCTGGCCCCGCCCCCTTCCCTGCCTGCATCTTCCCGGCTCCCACCTTCACTTCCTCTGCCACCACCGGTCCTCCAGCCCTGCCTTCTCCATTTCACCCAACCTCAGGCACTCTAAGCCCCCCCCAAAACTCTCTCATCTCCTGCTCATCCTCTGGTAGCTCCGACTTATACAAGTCCCAATGAACACTTTGTTAATCTGCTCCGGTGCCACCACCAACTCCCCGTGCTATCCCAAAGCCGAACTATTTCCCTCACTGCGGCCTGCCTATGAAGCTGACCTGCCAACATACAACCTTACTCATAGACAGCCCCTCTCGCCCTTCTCAGCTGATGCACCACTTTCCCCATGGACAGTAGACCAAACCCTACCTGCAACTCCTTTCTGTTCATCAGTAGCCCCAGACCCGGGTCCCCCACGTACCACCCATCCACCTCCAAAATCTCTGCTATCAACCATTGAAGTTCCTCCCTCTCCTCCCTATCCACCTTAGCCTTAAACAAGATCACCTCCCCTTCACCTCTGCCTTCAGACCCTCCTAATCTCCCGATGGCGAGACCTCCCCCAAGCAGCTGAATCCCACATACACCTCAATCACCTACCTTATCACAGGAACTCTGATCCGCCGACAACATCAAAACCATCCCCCACCCCGGCTTCTGGGCTGTCCCCTTCTCCAGGACCACATCCATCCAATGCGCTCCCCCTACCCACCCTCAATCCACCACCACCATCAGCATCTGGAACCTCACCCGCTTGTTCACCAAGATCGCCACCCCCCCAAGCCCTAATATCAAACCCCGAATGAAACACCTGAGTCACGCAACCCTTCCTAAGCCTCATCTGGTCCTTAACCCTCAGATGGGTCTCTTGCAGCATCACCACATTGGCTTTAAAACTCTTCAAATGCGCAAAACCTCTCGCTCTCTTTACCAGTCCCCCTAACCCCCTCACATTCCATGTCACCATTTTGACCAGGGGTCTCTCACCCCTCCGCCCCTCCTATCCTCCATTACCATTAACCCAGGCCCTGCCCAAGCGACCGGACCCAAGTCATCCTTTTGTTACGGTCAACCACCTCCACTCCCATCCACTTCCTCTTGCAAACACCTCACCCAGTATCGAACCCCTCACCCCACCATTCACACCTCCCAGGTGCATCAAAACCTGCTCGACCAGGACTTCCGGGTGCGGCTATGCAGAGCTAGGTCGCATATTCGGTAGCTCCTGCTTGGAACGGACTTTTGGGCTCGTTACAGGGCCCCCACGGCATTTGTTTGCCATTTCCCGGTGTGGGAAGAAGGCTGCAACATTCCCCCGACAGTGTCCCCCAGGAAGGGTATGTCTCTTGGTTGCCAGACACGGCAGAAACAGTAAAAGATTTGGCTGCAACTGCAGGATAAACAGGGCCTCTTCCAGCATGCAGGCGGGGGAAGGGCAAGCTTAAAGCTGCAAGCTGACCTGAGGGCCTGTATCAAAGGTGAATTCTAGCAGCAGAGTGAACAACTGTGAAAAGATCTCATCAAGGCCACTGAAGGGATTTCCGGTTGCGGTGATGCCTAGCTAGCCGCACGCTTCGGCGGCTCCAGCTCCGACGGACCTTCGGGCTCTTTTAAGAGCCCTAACGGGGAATTTTTCGACGACGCAACCCGGTGTGGGGTGTGTGAGAAGGGAGTCCCCCCCAAACGAAGGAGGAAAAAAACGGCGGCGGTGGCTGCAGCGCAAGGAATCGTCGACCAAAGGGTCAGAAAGAGAGAAGTACAAGATGGCGGCGGAGAAAGCGCAGGCGACATGGGGGCCTGAGCAGGATGAAATCGTGAGACGGTGCGTGGAGCTGCTGAAGAGGGAGGTGCTGACCCCGATGCTACAGGCAATTGAGGGGCTCAAGGAGACATTAAAGACCCAGGAGACTGAGCTCCGCGTGGTGGAGCAGAAGGTGACAGATATTGAGGACGAGATGCTGGGCCTGGCGGTTAAGACTCAGACGCACGAGGCACTTCATAAAAAGTGTACTGAAAGGATCGAGGCCCTAGAAAACGGAGCGCGAAGGAAGAACCTTCGGATACTAGGTCTCCCTGAGGGTGTGGAAGGAGTGGACTGTGGAGAGTACGCAAGTAAGATGCTGAGCTCACTGATGGGTGCTGAGGCCCCTGCGGGCCCCATGGAGGTGGAGTGGGCAAATCGGATTCCGGCGAGAAGACCAAAAGCGGGAGAACCACCGAGGGCGATAATCGTGCGATTTTACCGCCTTAAGGTCAGAGAAGAGGTCCTGAGATGGGCTAAAAAGGTGCGGAGTAGCAGATGGGAGAATGCTGTGGTACGGATATACCAGGATTGGAGTGCGGAGGTGGCGAGAAGGAGGGCGAGCTTCAACCGAGCCAAAGAGGTGTTGCATAAAAGGAAGGTGAAGTTTGGGATGCTGCAGCCGGCAAGACTATGGGTCACGTATCAGGAGAGACACTATTATTTTGAGACGGCGGAGGAAGCATGGTCCTTCATCAAAGAAGAGAAATTGGACCGGAACTGAGGGACTGATGCTGCAGGAAATGTTATTGTTATTGTTTTGTTAATGTTACGGTGGAAGTTAATTGAGAAGTAAACAGGGAAGGGGGGAGACATTGGGGAAATGTGGGCGCCGGTGAGGGGGGAAAGACGGGACATAGTCGGAGAATGGGGAAGGAGAGGGGGAGGGGAAAGGGAGCTGCGCCATAAGAGGCGGGTCAGGTAAAGGGATGTTCCCGCGCCAGAAAGAATAAGGCGGGAAGACAGGCGCAAGGCGGATGGGAGTTCCCCCACACGGGGGGGGTCGAGGAGTGAGCAGGAGTAGCCGGGGTCAGTTGAAGTCAGCTGACTTACGGAAGTGATATGGGGGGAGCAATCATGCTAGATAGGGATCTAGCGGGGGGGGGGGGGGGGGGGGGGGGGAGTGGGGGGGGGGGGACAACTGGGTTGCTGCTGCGGAAATCCAAAAGGAAATGGCTAAAGAGTGGGTGGGCGGGGATGGTGTGCGACGCTGGGGGAGCGAGCGGGAGCGCGGAGGCGGGATATGGGACTGGCCTAGAGAAGGTAATGGCTAGTCGACACGGGACGGGGGCAGGTATCCCCCTAGTGAGGATAATCACGTGGAACGTGAGAGGCCTGAACGGACCGATAAAAAGGGCCCGAGTGCTCGCGCATTTGAAAGGACTAAGGGCAGACGTGGTTATGCTCCAAGAGACGCACCTAAAGGTGGCGGACCAAGTTAGGCTAAGGAAAGGATGGGTGGGACAGGTGTTCCACTCAGGACTGGACGCAAAGAACAGAGGGGTGGCCATTTTGGTGGGGAAATGGGTAGCATTTGAAGCAAAGAACATCGTAGCAGATAGCGGAGGTAGATATGTAATGGTGAGTGGTAGGCTGGAGGGAATGGAGGTCGTGTTGGTTAATGTGTATGCCCCAAATTGGGACGATGCGGGATTCATGAGACGGATGCTGGGGCGTATACCGGACCTGGAGGCAGGAAACTTGATTTTAGGAGGGGACTTTAATACGGTGCTGGACCCGGGACTAGATAGATCCAGCTCAAGGACCGAAAGAAGGCCGGCAGCGGCCAAGGTACTTAAGGGGTTTATGGACCAAATGGGGGGAGTGGATCCATGGCGATTTCTTAGACCTAGGGCTAGGGAGTTTTCCTTCTTCTCCCATGTCCATAAAGTGTACTCCCGGATAGATTTTTTTGTGTTGGGAAGGTCGTTGATCTCTAGGGTGGAAGAAGCTGAGTACTCAGCCATAGCAGTTTCGGATCATGCCCCACATTGGGTGGACCTGGAAGTAGGAGAGGACAGGGAGCAGAGAACACTCTGGCGATTAAATGTGGGACTGATGGCGGATGAGGGAGTGTGTGCAAGAGTGCGGGGGTGTATTGAGAGATACCTGGAGGTCAATGACGACGGCGAGGTCCCTGTGGGAGTGGTCTGGGAAGCATTAAAAGCGGTGGTCAGAGGAGAGCTGATCTCTATTGGGGCCCACAAAAGGAAAACTGAGGCCAAGGAAAGGGAAAGATTACTGGGGGAGATTTTAAGGGTGGACAGGGAATTTGCAGAGACCCCGGAGGAGGAATTGTACAGGGAGAGGAGACGACTCCAGACGGAGTTTGACCTTCTGACCACCAGAAAGGCGGAGGTACTGTGGAGGAAGGCACAGGGGAGGAGATATGAACATGGGGAAAAGGCTAGTCACCTGTTGGCGCATCAATTGCGAAAGAGGGCAGCAGCGAGGGAGATAGGAGGAATTAGAGACGAAAGGGAAGACACGGTGCGAAGGGCAGGAAAGATAAATGAGGTGTTCAAGACCTTCTATGAGGAACTGTATAGGTCTCAACCCCCAGAGGGAGAGGAGGGGATGCGGCAGTTCCTGGACCAATTGAGGTTCTCGAAAGTGGAGGAGCAGGAGGTGGCAGGCCTGGGGGCGCCGATTGAGGTGGACGAGGTTATTAAGGGACTGGGAAGCATGCAAGCAGGGAAGGCCCCGGGGCCAGACGGGTTCCCGGTGGAATATTACAGAAAATATGTGGACTTGTTGGCCCCGTTGATGGCGAGGACGTTCAATGAGGCCAGGGAAGGGGGGACTCTACCCCCGACGATGTCGGAGGCGACGATATCGCTAATTTTGAAGAGGGACAAAGATCCATTGCAGTGCGGGTCCGAAAGACCTATTTCACTATTGAACGTGGACGTCAAATTGCTGGCAAAGGTACTGGCATCGAGGATAGAGGACTGTGTCCTGGGGGTGGTGCACGAAGACCAGACAGGGTTCGTAAAAGGGAGACAACTGAATGTTAACGTGCGACGACTATTAGGGGTGATAATGATGCCCCCAGTGGAGGGGGAGGCAGAGATAGTGGCGGCAATGGACGCAGAGAAGGCATTTGATAGGGTGGAGTGGGAGTATTTATGGGAAGTGTTAAGGAGGTTTGGGTTTGCGAACGGGTTTATTAGCTGGGTTAGACTTCTTTATGGGGCTCCAACGGCAAGCGTAGTTACAGGTCGACATAGATCGGAGTATTTCCGATTTATATAGGGGAACAAGACAGGGATGCCCGCTGTCTCCATTGTTGTTCGCGTTGGCAATTGAACCTCTGGCCATGGCGTTGAGAGACTCCAGGAAATGGAGAGGGGTGATTAGAGGGGGAGAAGAACACCGAGTCTCGTTATACGCAGATGACCTATTGTTATACGTGTCGGACCCAGCGGGGGGGATGATAGAGGTTATGCGAATTTTGAGGGGGTTCGGGGAATTCTCGGGGTATAGGCTAAACATGGGGAAGAGTGAATTATTTGTGATACATCCAGGGGAGAGAGTAGAGAGATAGAAGGCTTACCGCTAAGGAAAGTGGAAAGAAACTTCCGATACCTGGGGATTCAGATCGCTAGGAGCTGGGGAACCTTGCACAGACTTAATCTGACACGGCTGGTAGAACAAATGGAGGAGGACTTCAAGAGGTGGGACATGCAGCCTCTATCGCTGGCGGGCAGGGTGCAAGCAATTAAGATGATGGTCCTCCCGAGGTTCTTATTTGTATTTCAATGTCTCCCTATACTAATCACCAAGACCTTTTTTAATAAAATAGATAGGAGCATCACGAGCTTCGTGTGGGCAGGGAAAGTTCCGAGAGTAAGGAGGGGGTTCCTTCAGCGTAGTAGGGACAGAGGAGGACTGGCACTACCGAACTTGGGTGATTACTATTGGGCCGCCAATGTGGCAATGATACGTAGATGGATGATGGAGGGTGAGGGAGCGGCGTGGAAAAGACTGGAGAGAAAGTCCTGTAAAGGGACGAGTTTAGAGGCGCTGGTGACGGTGCCGCTACCGTTCTCACCTAAAAAGTTTACCACGAACCCGGTGGTGGCGGCAACACTGAATATCTGGGGACAGTGGCGGCGACAGAGAGGGGTGCGGGGAGCCCTGGTGGGGTCCCCTATCAGGAACAACCATAGGTTCGCCCCAGGAAGAATGGATGGAGGATTTCAGAGCTGGTACCAGTTGGGAATTAGGAAGGTGGGAGATTTATTTATAGATGGGACTTTTGCGAGCTTGGGAGCATTGGAGGAAAAGTATAAGTTGCCCCGGGGAAATTTCTTGCGATATATGTAGGTGAGGGCGTTTACTAGACAACAGGTGAGGGAATTTCCGTTGCTCCCGACACAGGGGATACAGGACAGGGTGCTTTCAGGGGTGTGGGTCGGAGAGGGCAAGGTGTCAGAGATTTATAGAGAGATGAGGGAAGAGGGGGAGGAGTCGGTGGGCGAACTAATAGGAAAGTGGGAAGAAGAATTAGGGGAGGGGATAGAGGAGGGTATGTGGGCTGATGCCCTAAGCAGGGTAAATTCCTCTTCCTCATGCGCCAGGCTTAGCCTGATTCAATCTAAGGTGCTACGTAGAGCACACATAACGGGGGCAAGATTGAGCAGGTTCTTTGGAGTGGAGGACAAATGTGGGAGGTGTGGCGGGAGCCCGGCAAACCACGCATATATGTTTTGGGCGTGCCCGGCACTGGAAGGGTATTGGAAGGGAGTGACGGGAGTGATTTCGCAGGTGGTGAAGGCCCGGGTCAAACCAGGCTGGGGGTTAGCTCTATTTGGACTTGCGGAAGAGCCGGGAGTGCAGGAGGCGAAAGAGGCCGATGTCGTGGCCTTTGCGTCCCTAGTAGCCCGGCGCAGGATCCTACTCATGTGGAAGGAGGCGAAACCCCCCCGACTGGAGGCCTGGGTAAATGATATGGCGGGGTTCATTAAACTGGAGCAGATAAAGTTTGCCCTGAGAGGATCGGCTCAAGGGTTCACCAGGCGGTGGCAGCCATTTCTCGACTACCTAGGGGAACGTTAGAGGGAAGACAGATGACCAGCAACAGCAACCCAGGGGGAGGGGGGGTTTAGTTTAGTTTAGGTCAATAGACAATGGGGTTTTGTTACCTGTGTATTGTTAAAAATTTCTGTTTTGTTATTGTTTCGTTTGCTTTGTAAGAGGGAAGAATTGTTGTTTGGAAAACATTTTCAATAAAATATTTTTTTTAAAAACCTGCTCGACCAGGTTCCAATGACCACGGCCCCTCCCTCCACCACACTCCCGTTCACTAGCCAACCTTGATTTGTTGGCAGGGTGACCCCTGCCACAGCACCCACCCACGCCCCCCCTCCTCCCCACCCCATCCTCAATAACCTGGCCCCTCACACCTAATAACCCACATCCCCTAAACGAAGAAAAAAGCATATCCATAAGAAGAAACAAGATCACACGTAAAAAAAAACATGAAGAGACAAAAAAACAATCCAAGAAAAAACTCAAAAAGAAAACATTCCCAGACTACATCAACAAAGTCCAGATCCCAACTCTCATCTCAGTCCTAGTCCTTCAGCCTTAACGAACACCTCCGCTGCCTCTGTAATAAAGTCCCGAGGGCGGCACGTTGGCGCAATGGTTAGCATTGCTGCCTCATGGTGCTGGGGACCCGGGTTCGGTCCCGGCCCCAGGTCATTGTCCGTATGGAGTTTGCACATTCTCCCCCTGTCTGCGAGGGTCTCACCCCCACAAACTCAAAGTTGTCGAGCGTAGGTAGATTGGCCACGCTAAATTGGCCCTTAATTGGAAAAAAAAGAATTGGGTATTCTAAATGTATTAAAAAAAATAAAAGTCCTTCAAATTGTGATTCACTCTCAGTTTCACAGGGTCAGCCACTCCGAACCTTATCCTGCTGCTGTACAATGCCACCTTCACCCATCCAAAGGCCGCCTGCCATCTCGCCAACTGCACCGGCAGACCTTGGTATACGCATATACCAGAGCCTCCCCCATCAACTCGGCAAACATCTCCACAAAATACTTGGTCAGCGTCGGGTAATCCATCCCTCAGGCCTACAAGGACTCACGATCCTCAAGTCTTGCCTCCTTGACCTGTTCTCCAGGTCCTCCACCTTGGCTCTGAGCCATATATTGATCTCTGCCACCTTCCGCAGCTCCTCACCCATCAAGGTGAACTGAGAGCTATGTTGCGACAATGCCTTCTCCACCTCCTTCATCTTCTCCCCATGTTCCCGCACCTCGACTGATGACTTTGTCGAAGCAACCTTTATTGGGGCAAGTGCCTCCTCCACCCACTTTTTAAGCAAAGCCATCATCTCCCTCCGAAGCATCTCTAAATGTTTTCCAAACAGCCTTTCAAATTCCACCGACACCACTTTGGTCAGAGTTTCAACCATGATGGGAGCAGTCCCAACCGACGAACCAGCCCTCCCACCTCTCCTCCTGCTGGACTCACTGCACGCTCGCCGGCGGACTTTCACCCGTCCCTTCTTTCCAAGGCCTTTCTTCTGGGACTTTGGCATTCCACCACCAACTCCTTATGACTTCCACACCAGCTCATCCCAAAGATACCCCTGAGATCAGGCATAAAAACACAAAAAACAAAGACTCTAACAGGAGCCACCTGATATGTGACCTCCACCTTCATGTCGCCACCAGAAGTCCCGGAGATTCAGAATTTATGATGAACCTTCACAGAACTCTGGTTCTGCATCAACTGAAAAATTGTGTCCGATCTGGTCAACACACTTTATGAAGGATGTGAACCGGGATGGTTCCAAGGATGAAGGAATAGTTTGGAGAAGCTAGGATTCTTCTCCTTAGAGAAGAGAAGGTTGGGAGGAGATTAGATGGAAATGTTCAAAATAGTGAAGGATCTGGAAAGAATGGATAAAGAAAAACTGTGCCTATTGGTGGAAGCGTCAAGAATCAGATGATACTGATTAAAAGAACTAATAGCAACATGAGCAAAAACCTTTACTGTTAGAAACGATGAAGATATAGAATGCACTACCCGAGACTTTTGGAGAGGCAGATACAGTTAGGGCTTTCAAAAGGGAATTGGATAGACAACTGAAGAGAGAAACAATTGCTTGGTGTGGTGGCTCAAGACATTCCCTGGAGGCTTCCAGTAGTAAAAAAGGGTTAATTGTTTAAAGGCAAAGGCAGGTAGATAATAGACGCAGAACACTACTTTACAATTCAGCTCACTGGTCCTACACCCGGGGCTCCACGCAAATTCTCTATTGGTTGGGGTTCACATGCTCCCGTGCAATTGGCCCTGAGCTGGTCACGTGGAGCCTGCCCCCCCTTTAAAGGGGCCACGCCATCACATTGCTCCCCCCTCAAGTCCCTTAACACACTACGCCACAAATATGTACAAAAGTTACAACTGTTAACAGTGACAGCCAAGGAAAGAGAGTCCATCAAAAAATCGATCGGTCCAGAGCCCTCCGGGTCCTCCCGGACCTCCATAGCTTAGCCACAGGCTCAGCACAATTTTGGGCGATTGAGTAATCCACAGTCGATGCCACCTCAGAAGGGCTCATTTCGACAACAAGCAAACTAGCTTCACTGACCTCGACTGATGCGGCAGATTGACCAGAAACTGGAGTCCCTGGCTCCCCTTGGCTGTATCGAGTTACAGGAGTATTCACAATGCTCACTGGACCTGTTGACTCCGGGTCCTTCTAACTAAGGCAAACTTGCAGCAAAATTTCAGACTAAAACCAGGTCTCTCATCTGGAGAACTACCTGCCACCTCTCTGCTATGACCATTCTGGGAGGCCTGCCATGCCTCCATCCTCCCCAGCAAATTTGGAAATACAAGCTCCAATCAGGTTTTCAAATGACAACTCATGAGCAGTTCAGCTGATGTATCCCCTGTGGTTGGGTGAGGGGTGAATTGTGCAACAACAAAATATTAGCCAACGTCTGGTGAAATGGTTTATTACATTGTTTTTTCATGGCATTCTTGAAAGTTTGAACGGCCCTCTCACCCAGACCCTTTGGACACGAGGTGGTAGGGGGCTGTCCTTGTATGTCATATACCATTTGCTCTCACAAAACAATGGAAATCATCACCAGTGAAGGGGTGTCATTGTCCAAAACAATTGACTCTGGAAGGCCATGAACGGCAAACACTCGGTGCAAGGCATCTACCATGGCTGCCGAGGGAGTGGTCCCTACCTCTTGAACTGATAGCCACTTCAAGTGGGCATCTACCAACACCAAAAACAACTTGCCCAGGAACGGACCCATGGAATCAACGTGGACCCTGAGCAACAGGCAATCTGGCCATTCCCACAGGTGAAGGGTGGTTGAAGGCGGCAATGATTGCTGCAAGGTTGGCACTGTTGTACTAGTTCTTCAATAGCTTTACCTGTGCCTGGCCAACAGATGTAACTGCGTGCCAATATCTTCATCTTTGCCTGCCCAGGCAATGATGGTGGGAGCTGCGTATCTCTTGAAGGAGGCCGCCTGCCTGAGGTGGGATGACCACTGATCAGTTAGTCTTGATGAGTGAAGTAGGGCCTCAGTTCAGATTTCTCATAACGCCAGCGAGACTGTATCATCCATTTGACCTTTAAAGGAACAAGGTCTCTTTGGGTCCAGCTGCGGATGTACCCTGTGGACACTGGCAGGGTGTCTAGGAATTTTAGAAATTGAATAATCTCCCGGGGTATTGGTGGTGACGGAATGCTCTTGGGTAGGTGCAGGCAACTTAATGCATCCGCATTAGCAATTTGCATCCCAGGCCAGTGCTGAAAAGCATAGTTATAAGTCACCAACATCAGGGCCCAACGTTGCATCCTCACTGAGGCTATGGGCTGCAAGGGCTTATCTTCCATTAAGAGGCCAAGTAGTGGCTTGTGTCAGTCACTATGTCAAACCGTCGACCACATACATACTGGTGGAGTTTCTTCACACCAAATATAAATGCTAAGCCCTTCTTCACAATCTAGGTGTAGTTTCATTCTGCTTCAGAAAGGGTCCTTGAAGCAAACATCTTCCATTTTATGGGAAAAAACGACTCCTATAGCGTAAGGAGATGTGTCACGCGTCAGCATGATTGGTTTCCCCGGGTCAAAATGCACCAAGAGGTTTGATGACTGTAATACTTGCTTCACAACTTGGTAGGCTTCCTCTTGAGGCTCCCTCCTTTGCCACTGTTGATTCTTCCTTAATAGCTGATGCGATGTTGCCAATGTTGTGGCTAGATTCAAAATAGATCTTCCATAGTAATTGACCGTACCAAGGAAGGACTTAAGCTCATTGAAATTTTTGGGTGCAGGGATATCTTGTATAGCTTTGACCTTTTCTTGAAATGGATTACAACCCTATTGCACCAACGGGAAATCCTAGGTACATCACTTCTGAGGCCTGAAAAGTAGTTTTTTTACATTTTAGGTGGACCCCTCCATCACAATACCTAATTAATACTTCCTCAAGGCTGGCCATGTGTTCTTCTGGTGCAGTGCCGGTGATGAGCATGTCATTAAAGTAAACCATCACCGTGAGAATTCCCTGGAGGAGATTTTCCTTTGTGTGCTGGAAGATAGCGCAGGCTGAACAGATGCTGAATGGCAGCCTGGAAGAGGCATTTGTGGGTATTGATTGACGTAAGCTGCCGAGGTTCCTCATCCAACTCTAGTTGCAGGTAGGCGTGACTGTGGTCCAATTTTGAATATGTGAAGCATCCCCACTAGCTTGGCATAGAGGTCTTTAATTTGAAGAATAAGATACCGATCAACCCGGGCAACTTGATTTATGGCCATCTTATAGTCACCCACAAATCCTTATTGACCGGTCAGGTTTAAGGAAGGGGACTATCGGCACCACCCACTCTGAAAACTGAACCGGCTTATTTATTCCCAGCTCTTACAATCTCTTTAGCTCTGCTTCAACCTTCTGTTGCAATGCGTATGGCACTGCTTTGGCTCTGAAGAACTTGGGTATCGAATCCGGATTGACATATATCTTACCGTTTACTCCTTGAATGTGGCCCAATTCTTTATGGAAGATGTCTTCAAACCTCCTTAAGGCATTTTGGAGAGAGGAATGGCATGGTGGCGCAATGGTTAGCACTGCTGCCTCACTGCGCCAAACCCAGGTTCGATCCTGGCCCTGGGTCACTGTCCATGTGGAGTTTGCACATTCTCCCTGTGGTTGCATGAGTTTCGCCCCCACAACCCAAAGATGTGCAGGGTAGGTGGATTGGCCACACTAAATTGCCCCTTAATGGAAAAAAAAGAATTGGGCATTCTAAATTTATTTAAAAAAAAGACATCTTGAAGGACTCCATCAAGTATTTTGAAGATTTCCTGCCAGTTGAGCCCAATCTTCTGGAACCAATCTCTTTCCAACAGACTGGGTCTATGTCCTTCCATGACAACTGAAGGCAGATTGTCCTCCCACCCTCTGTGGGACACTAGGGTCTTTGGCTGTTCACAGCAGTTGTCGTGAATCAAGGGTGGAAGGATGGAACAGTTGAGAAAGTAGAGAAGCTCCAGCAAGAGTCAGAATCATTTAAAGGCTTGGCTTGGCTGTAGTACTCTTCAAGCTTAAAGACTGTGTTCTTGCACACAGATACTGAAACGTCTGCTCACCCACTATGATCACCAGAGCTCCGGTATCGACTTCCATTTTAAGATGTCCACCATTTACCCTTAAGTCAAATTCAATCAGAGCCATCTTATTCAATTAGACTACATGCAACCGATACATTGCAAGCTCTTCTTCAGAGCTCTTCCCTAATATCTTCAGTGGCGCTGTGGAATGCTGCTGCTTTTTTTTGCATTGGCACACTTTGCCTCATGTGGCAACAAGTTATGGATCCCACAAACCAACCGGTCATGCAACATGTCACTGAGTGCAGTCCCACATTCAGTGTTCATCAAGCTGGCGAAGCCTGGCTAGAATGGCTGAGACAGACCCTTCATGGTCCCTCACTGCAGAGTTAAACATAACATTGGAGGATAATCGAGGGCCTTGGGTTGTAATGTTCTTTAACCATTTCACAATCTGGTCAAAGGTCTTCAAGTACAGTGCCTCCGAGTACATGAGGTTCTTAATCAAATTATACATTTTGGGTTCGCAAACTGTCAAAAGTATCATCGTCTGCTTGTCCTCGCCTGTGATTGTGGTTGCTGTAAAGAAGAAGCGGAGCCGTTCGCTGTACTGACTCCATGACTCAACCCCTTGGTCAAATGGGTTTAGTTTTCCCAATGGTAGGCATTCTCACTCATGGTTTAAATGATTCTGACTCTTGCTGGAGCTTCTCTACTTTCTCAACTGTTCCTTCCTTCCCCCCTTGATTCACGACAACTGCCGGCTGTGATCAAATCCTTTTACTTCATTGCCAAGATCTTTTCTCCTTTTAGTTTTATTAATATGTTCTTTACTTCTCAATCACCCTTTCCCCTCTGTGTTCTTTGTGTGTGTGTGTGCTGTTTGTCTGTGTGTGTGTACATAGAGTGGTGGGAGTTAGAAAGGGGGGGTTTGGGAAAGGGGTATTAGATAGTTACATTTTTCTGAAAAGGTTACCTTTGTTAAAGTTACAGTTTATTGGACCCAGCCAAGAACCTCAGGTATCTTAAAAATAACATCTAATTTCACTTGCGTTGCAACTCCAGGTCAAGTGTGCTAAAATTGATCATTCACTAGCCCAGGGTGTCATGATAAAGGCACAGAAAACTATACAACAGGTCCTTACGCTTCAGCTCCCTGGTCCAAACTGCTGGGGCCCTGCTCCCGTGACCCCACGCAAACACCTCATAGGCCGTGATTCGGGATTCACATGCTCCCGCGCGATTGACCCCGAGCCAGTCACATGATCTGTGGAGCACTCCACACCCTAAAGGGGACACACTACCACACTGGTGGATAGGAAAAGAGCTGTTGAATGAGACTAACTGAGTTGCTCTTGCAGAGAGCCAGCATGATGGGCCAAATGTTTTCCTTCTGGGGTGGAACCATTCTATGATCTGATCCATAGAATCCCTACAGTGCAGAATGAAGCCATTCGGCCCATTGAGTCTGCACCGACCCTCGGAAAGAGCACCCCACCCAGACCCACATAGCCCACTTCATTCCCGTAACCCCACCTAACCTGCATACCTTTGGACACTAAGGGGCAATTTAGCATGGTTGGTCCACCTACCTGCACATTTTTGGATTGTGGGAGGAAATTGGAGCACCCGGAAGAAACCCACGCAGACACAGGGAGAAAGTGCAAACTCCACACACACAGTACCTAAGGCTGGGGTGGAACCTGGGTCCCTAGCGCTGTGAGGCAGCAGTGCAAACATTGTGCCACCTTGTTGCCTATGAAAGCAAACAATAGCAGATTGTTTGCTTATTAAAGACCACGCCCAAATTTCCTTTCCATACCACGCGTAAGACTCTCACAGCCTGATTCAGCCTGATGGAGCTACCAGGAAGGGACTTGGGTGAGTGTGGATTACTATTCTAATATCACACACAATACCATTAATAGCGAAATAATAATTCATGAATAAATAGTTACTGAAAAATTAAACATAACGCGACATAAGGCACATTGCTCACCAGTCTGAAAGGCGCTTGACTGGTTATGTTCCCACAAATTACCTTTATACTAAATGTTGATCAATGTCTCATTAACTTACTGATGAGAAGTACAACATTTTCACACATTATGGTAGCACAAACGAGAGATCAAATCCAACATTTTCTTTGTTTCTTTAACTCAGTGTGCTCATTTATTCACTTGGTCAACCTCTGATCTATGGGTACACTGAGCAGCAAGCAGTTATCCTCACATTAGACCTATGCCTCTTCCTGGTGACTCGATCAGATATAAAATAGAAGCACAATATATCCATAGAATCTCTACAGAGCAGAAGGAGGACATTCAGCTCATCGAGTCTGCACTGACTCTCCGAAAGAGCGCTCGACCTGTTATATTACACTTTGTGATAATATGTCGTTATTCTTTGCCTTGTAATCCAGAATGGTCGGATGAATTGATGATAAAGAAACTACCAATCTTTAGATTGAAGCAAAAGTAATTTATTGAATAATGATTAATTTAAATAGAGTTCGCACACACTACAGAGCCATAACTACTAATCAAGTAAGATTGAGTCTGTTAATAATCTATAATCTAGTATTAACTAACGATGTCCTCGTGCAAACTCTCTCTAATCTAAACTACTTGAGCTGTGATCAATATTTCTCCTCTGCTAACACTACCCAAGATTCCCTGAGGTCTGATATTTATACTGGGAACTGGTGGCGCCTTCTAGTGTGTGAATTACACTGAGATGTAATAATTAACCCTTCACTGGCGTACCTGTATACATATTATTATACTACCTAGGCTCACTCCCCCGCCCTACCCTGTAAACCCATGCATTGATCATGGCCAATCCATGCATATCTTTGGACTGTGGGAGGAAACCGGAGCACCCAGAGGAAACCCATGCAGACATAACAAGAGCGTGCAAACTCTACACAGTCACCCAATGTCAGAATCGAACCTGGGTCCCTGGCGCGGTGAGGCAGCAGTGCTAACCTCTGTGCCACCGTGCTGTAAATGAAATATATTTCATTTTGAATAAGGAAGCCTCAAAATAGAGCTCACTGGGACTTCTTTCGTTCGTGAATGTTAGGAAAACTGATCTGTTAGGTGGCTTTTAGAAGTGATTTCAAAGCAAAGTCTTTATAGTTTCAAAGGCATATAACTTCGATTACAAACATGGGATCATCATATAATTTAATTACAAAATAATTGTAAGAATTTGACACACAGAAGAGTATGAGGCGGGATTCTCCGGTCCTCAAAGTCAGTTTTGTAATCGGCGATCAGGAGGAGAATCCCTCTTGACGCCGAAGTCAAATTGCCAGTATGATGCAATTTCGTGGCTCCGCCCCCTAAAAAACGACATCATCGTGGCATGCCCCATGCGCCATTGGGACGGCCTCATCACGTCACCTGAAGGCCCTCCCCCGATGCTCCGCCTCCGATGGGCCAACTTCCCGATGGCGCGGTTCACTTGTGATCTCAGCCATGCAGGAACCTGGCGTGGTGGCTGAGGACCGTGTCTAGCGCCGCCACAGTCGGGCGGGAGCCATGCTGCTGGCCGGGGGGGGGGGGGGGGGGTACTTTTGCGAGGGCTGGGAGGATTGGTGGGTGGTGGCCAGAGGGTGGCCAGGGGGGGCATTATCTGGCAGGTCGGGTCCACGCACGGCCGCTGCCATGTTTTATGGCGCAACCACTGCAGGTCATCGCCCTGCGCATGTGCGGGCACGGGCCCGGCCATTCTCCGGCCGTTTATGTCGTGGAGGCCGGGAGGTTTACGTGCCGTGGCTGTTAGCCCCTCACCGGTCACAGCATCGGTGTGGGGGCGTCGCCGATTCTTTCCGCGTAAAACGCCACAGATCCTCAGCACGTGGCCTCAGAATCAGAAAATCTGGCCCATGCTGTCTAAGTAAATTACTTCTTTGACCGCTGCCTTACCCTCCAGATCCCGATCATCCCATGACAAGAACACAGAGCTAAAAGAAATCAACATGTTGCATAAATGCTCATGAAGTTAAGAAGTTTAAGGACTGGAAAACTGATAGTGAGACAAAAGAAAAAACAGCAAATGCTGGAAATCTAAAATGAAAATAAGAAAGACTAAAAATGGACAGCAGAGTAACTGGCATCAGAAAAGGTACAATAATGTTAATACTCTGGGTGTGACTGTTCACAATTGAAACTGTCAGGGTGGAGATGTACCTTTTATTAGCACTGGCCAAAACAAGTCACCACACGCCTAAGGAAACAAAGAGTGGGAGAAAGAACAAACAGCAGAGTTTAAGTATTCACAAATTGACAGAAATACGTTTAACAGCCTATTACCCAACTCCAACAAGCTGAAATGAGAAATGCAATACAGTGTATGAAAGCCACAAGGGGCTTTTTAATTCCAAAATGGTAATAAAAGAAACAGAAGGTACCATGCGTATTCAGAGTACTTCAAGGAAACATTGAATAGTTATGGCACAGAAGGAGGTCAATCTGCACTAGCTCGTTGCAAGAGTAACTTGTTCCCTTCCCCCACACTTTCCCAGAGCATGGTGATTGTTTTTCCCCCTTCAGTTGTATATCCAATTCCCTTTTGAAAGTTTCAATTGACCCTGCCTCCTCCACCTTCTCAAACTGTGTATTCCAGATCTTAACTATTCGCTGTGTAAAATAATTTAGCATTTTGTTTGTCTTTGGTGCTTTTGCCATTCACCATAAATCTCTGTCCTCTGGTTCTTGACCTTTCCGTGAATGGGAGCAGTTTATCTGGATCAACTCATACTGCACCTCCATATGAATATCTCATTATATCTCCTTTTGAATACCTCCATTAAATCTCTTCTCAACCTTCTCGAAGGAGAACAACTTAGCTTTATCAATCTCTCCTCATACCTGATATCCCCCATCCATGGAATCATTCTCATAAATCTTTACTGCACCTTCGCTAAAGCCTTCCCGTCCTTCCTAATGTTAGCTTCCAGCTGCTGTTGAGTAAAGATTCAAGAGTTCTGCTCCTTTACACAAACACCTTTATTTTCCTTGATCACACACTGTACAAAACTCTATCACCACATCACATTCCTCAAAGGCCACCTGCAGCCTCTTTACATATCAGTGTCAATTATTGGATACTTAACATCAATGTGACATTTAATTGGAATGTCTCTTAACCCATTACTTAAAAGTCTACCCTTCCTTGGAGAAAAAAAAATAAGTTGATGAAAACAAAATTACAAGAAACTCAAAAACACATGCAATTTCCCGCCCATCTTTTTTTTCATTTTTTGGAATAAAAAAAACCAAAGTCACAGAAACAATTCATTAACAATATCCAAAAGTTTCTGTGAACTAGCCTCCCTTTTTGTAAAACAATCGGACAATTGATAGCTACTGTCAACCCATTTAATTTGTGCTATCTTCCCTCTGTCCAACACCTGCTTCAAACTTGCGATGTCTTTCCTTAACCTTTTCTCATTCAAACTTTTTGTAGAGTGCACATTTTCCCACAGGGATTTATTGTCAATCTGACACTCAATGGGTATGTTACCCAAATCCCCAATCCCAAAATGTCTGTCAATATCTGAGATGTATAAAAGGCCACATCCACTGCCTCTACAAGGCTTAACTTCTCGTTTTGACCACTCTCCTTATTTTCTTTGTTTCCCACACAAGAGGGCAACATTTACCATTGTTCCCCACAGAAAAATTATAAAACCTCCTGCACTTGAAACCCCATCACATAAATTTGTATAGGACGCATCACTATAAACTATGAGTTTCAAGTGCCGAAGATCACCTAAAACCGGGAACCTCAAAACAGACTCCTGCATTTTTAGTTTGACCAATGCATTTGCTCTCATTATGTCTTCCACTTTAGGATCATTCATTTTTGTACTCAACTCTAAGACATTAAAACTAACGTATGATCTAGTCTGTCTACCTAACCAATTCAGTTGCCCAATTAAATGACGCAGTTGCTCTTTTTCCATCTTTGAAACCACTGCATCTTTTTGTGAAACCTGACCACGACTAATTGCTATTGGGCTGATGCACTCCAAATAAGATTGCTGATGTAAAGTTGCTCCTAACTTAGTCTGTCCGATTTCCAGTCCAATATATTTAAGATGTGGAGATGCCGGCATTGGACTGGGGTGAGCACAGTAAGAAGTCTTACAACACCAGGTTAAAGTCCAACAGGTTTGTTTCAAATCACTAGCTTTTGGAGCGCAGCTCCCTCCTCAGGTGAATGAAGAGGTAGGTTCCAGAAACATATATATAGACAAAGTCAAAGATGCAGGATGATAGTTTGAATGCAAGCCTTTGCAGGTAATTAAATCTTTACAGGTCAAGAGAGAGGGGTAATCACAGGTTAAAGAGGTGTGAATTGTCTCAAGCCAGGACAGTTGGTAGGACTTTGCAAGCACAGGGCAAATGGTGGGGGGTGAATGTAATGCGACATGAATCCAAGCTCGCGGTTGAGACCGTATTCATGTGTGCAGAACTTGGCTATCAGTTTCTGGTCGGCGATTCTGCGTTGTTGAGCATCCTGAAGGCTGCCTTGGAGAAAGCTTACCCGAAGATCAGAGGCTGAATGCCCTTGACTGCTGAAGTGTTCCCCAACATAAAGGGAACATTCCTGCCTGGCGATTGTCGTGCAATGTCCGTTCATCTGTTGTCGCAGCGCCTGAATGGTCTCACAAATGTACCACGCTTCGAGACACCCTTTCCTGCAGCGTTTGAGGTAAACAATGTTGGCCAAGTCACACGAGTATGTACCGCGTACCTGGTGGGTAGTGTTCTCACGTGTAATGGTGGTACCCATGTCGATGACCTGGCACGTCTTGCAGAGATTTCCATGACAGGGTTGTGTGGTGTCGTGGTCGCTGTTCTGAAGGCTGGGTAGTTTGCTGCAAACAATGGTTTGTTTGAGGTTGCGTGGTTGTTTGAAGACAAGCAGTGGGGGTGTGGGGATGACCTTAGCAAGATGTTCA
Source organism: Scyliorhinus torazame (assembly GCF_047496885.1). Lineage (NCBI taxonomy): Eukaryota > Metazoa > Chordata > Chondrichthyes > Carcharhiniformes > Scyliorhinidae > Scyliorhinus > Scyliorhinus torazame. Next base: position 193,437,250 of record NC_092712.1, on the reverse strand, counting down.
TCTTCATCGATGACGTGTTGAAGGCTGCGGAGACGATGTCGTACTTTCTCCGCTCCGGGGAAGTAGTGGATGATGAAGGGTACTGAGTCGGTTGTGTCCCGTGTTTGTCTTCTGAGGAGGTCGGTGCGGTTTTTTGCTGTGGCGAGTTGGAACTGTCGATCGATGAGTCGAGCGCCAAATCCCATTTGTACGAGGGCAACTTTCAGCGTCTATAGATGTCTGTTATGCTCCTCCTCGTCTGAGCAGATCCTGTGTATACGGAGGGCTTGTCCATAGGGGATTGCTTCTTTAATGTGTTAAGGGTGGAAGCTGGAGAAGTGAAGCATTGTGAGATTATCCGTGGGTAAAGCGAAGCGCTGAGATGACCCTCCTTGATGGAAATGAGTGTGTCCAAGAATGCAACAGATTTTGGAGAGTAGTCCATGGTGAGTCTGATGGTGGGATGGAACTTATTGATGTCATCGTGTAGTCGTTTCAGTGATTCTTCGCCGTGTGTCCAAAGGAAAAAAATGTCATCGATGTATCTGGTGTATAACGTCGGTTGAAGGTCCTGTGCGGTGAGTAGGTTTTGTTCAAACTTGTGCATGAAGATGTTGGCATATTGAGGTGCTAATTTGGTTCCCATGGCTGTTCCGTGTGTCTGGATGAAGAACTTGTCGAATGTGAAGACGTTGTGATCCAGAATGAAGCGGATGAGTTGCAGAATTGCACCTGGAGATTGGCAGTTGTCGGTGTTGAGTACTGAGGCAGTTGCAGCAATGCCGTTGTCATGAAGGATGCTGGTAGACTTCCGATGGCTGCCATGGAGCAGTAGGTCGCACATTTGATAGCTCCTGCCTGTGACGGACTTTTGGACCTTTTCCCCTGTTTTTTTCTGGATTTTATGGGATAAATCAGTGAAGAGTGAGACAGTGAGGAGAAATCCCCCTCCGGTGTATGGAGAATTGGACTAGACGTGGCCGTGTGAGAAGACAAAGTCCTACAAGGAAGATGCGAATAGAGCTGGCAACGCGGGAAAGCACAGCGGAGAGTAAGTGCCGCAGGGAGACGGCACAGTGGTGGACGGAGCAGCTGGTGAAGTTTTTTGAAGATTGCTTCGCCAAGCTTAAGAAGGCTGGACGCGATCAAGGCTTTAATTGATCAGGTGGTGCAGAATCAAGAGACCCACGGACGAGCGACCCAGGAGGTGGAGAAAAAGGTGTCCGAGCACGAGGAATACATAACCGTGCTGGAGACCAAGGTGGAGTTGATGAATTACCGCCAGAAAAGAATGCAGGAGAAGCTGGAGGACCTGGAGAACAGGTCCAGGAGGCAGAACCTGAAAATCGTCGGCCTCCCTGAAGGCAGTGAGGGATCGGATGCGAGGGCCTATGTGACGAACATGCAGGAGAATTTGATGGGGCTGAGATGTTCCCTCGGCCCCTGGAAGTGGATAGAGCGCACAGAGCCCTGGCGAAGAAGCCCCAAGCGAACGAGCCGCCGAGGGCCATGGTGGTATGTTTACATAGATTCCTGAACAAGGAACTGTTCTGCGGTGGGCCAAGAAGGAACGGAGCAGCAAATGGGAGAATTGTGAGCTGCGCATTTATCAGGACCTGGGCGCGGATTTGGCCAAGAGGCGAGCTAGGTTTAATCGGGCAAAAACGGCCCTCTTTAAGAAGGGGGTGAAGTTCGGGATGTTGTACCCAGCCCGTCAGTGGATCACGCATGAGGAACAGGATTTCTACTTTGAAACACTGGACGATGTATGGACTTTTATCAAAGAAAAAAGACTGGAGGTGAACGAAAAGACACTGAAGCCTTGGATAGTACTGTAGTGGTGATTTGTTGTACTGGGTTGTAGAAGTAGTGTTGTGTGCAATAAGGGGCTGTTTTGATGGCTAAAGTTAACTTTGTCTTATAGGGAGCTGGTTAGAGGGGGGTGGTTTCTGGGGCTGTTTTTTTTTCTTCTTCTGTGGTTGTTTTTTCTGATGTTTGTTTACTGGGGAATGTGATGCTTTGAATATGTTTGTCCAAGTGGGGGGAGAGGGGAGAGAACAATGGGGAAACAGACTGTTTTGTGCCATGGGCGGGCGTGTTAAGCAGAGCTTGATGGGGGGTTGGGTTTCTAGTGCTGTTGCTAGGGGGGGAAGGAGAGGGGGCAGAGCTGCTCTGCTGACAGGGGAGGAACTGTTACTAGGGGACAAATGGGAGGTCGGGGACGGCGAATGCCCGAGGGGGGGGTTCAAGGAGGCCGGGGGCGCGAGCTGGAGGCTGGCATAAAAAGGGTGATGGCTAGTCGGCGGGGGGGGAGAGCCCCCTGACCAGGCTGACTACATGGAACGTTAGAGGGTTGAATGGGCCGGTAAAGAGGGCTCGCGTGTTTGTGCATTTGAGGGGGCTGAAGGCGGACGTGGCAATGTTACAAGAGACACACCTAAAGGTTATAGACCATCTAGATTGAGAAAGAGGTGGGTTGGCCAAGTATTCCACTCAGGGCTGGACTCAAAGACCAGGGGGGGTCGCGATCTTGATCAGCAAACGAGTGGCATTTGAGGCAGGGAGAATTGTGTCAGCCAAGGGGGGGAGGCACATAATGGTGAGTGGGAAGCTGGAGGGGGAGCGGGTGGTACTCGTGAACATATATGCTCCAAATTAGGACGATGTGGAATTTATGAGACGGGTGTTAGGTAAGACTTAGAGTCACATAACCTGATTATGGGAGGAGATTTTAACACACTCATTGATCCGGAATTGGACCGGTCAAAATCCAAGACAGGGAGGATGCCGGCTACGGCAAAGGAATTGAAGGGGTTTATGGAACAGATGGGGGGAGTAGACCCATGGAGGTTTGCACGGCCAAGGGCGAAGGAGTTTTCTTTTTTCTCCCATGTCCACAAGGTATACTCTCGCATCGACTTTTTTGTTCTGAGCAGGGCTCTAATACCGGGGATGGTGGATACTGAGTACTCGGCAATCACAGTGTCGGATCATGCCCCACATTAGGTGGATCTACGGGTTAGTGTGAAGAGAGGGCAACGCCCGCTGTGGAGGCTGGATGTGGGGTTGCTAGCGGAAGAAGCGATCTGTGGGCGGGTGAACAAATCCATCCAGAACTACCTGGAAACAAATGATATGGGGGAGGTCTCTGCAGTGATGGTTTGGGAAGCTTTGAAGGCAGTGGTCAGAGGGGAATTAATCTCTATACGGGCCCACAGAGAAAAGGCGGAATGGGCTGAGAGGGATAGGTTAGTTGAGGAGATACTCCAGGTGGACATGAGATACTCGGAGGCCCCGGACGCGGGCTACTGAGGGAGCGGCGGAGGTTACAGGCGGAGTTTGGGCTGTTGACTACAAGGAAAGTGGTGGAACTGTTGAGGAAGGTAAGGGGGGCAATCTACAAGTACGGTGAAAAGGCAAGCAGAATGTTAGCGCACCAGCTCAGAAAAAGGGAGGCGGCCAGGGAGATAGGGAGAGTAAAGTGTAGAGGTGGGAATACTGTCCTGGACACAGTGGGGTGAATGAGGTGTTTAAGGACTTTTACAGTAAATTATATGAGTCGGAACCCCCGGCGGGTGTGGAGGGGATGAGGCAGTTTTTGGATCAGTTGAGGTTCCCGAGGGTTGATGAGTATCTAGTGGAAGGTCTGGGAGCCTGAATTGAGATTGAGGAAATAATCGAGGGGCTGGAGGGCATGGAGTCAGGCAAGGCCCCGGGGCCGGACGGCTCTCCGGTGGAATTCTGTAAGATGTTTTCAGAGATATTGAGCCCACTGCTGGTGAGGACATTTAATGAAGCACGAGAGAAGGGAGACCTCCCCCCACCAATGTTGCAGGCCTCGATTTTACTGATCCTGAAACGGGAGAAGGATCCGGAGCAATGCGGATCATACAGGCCAATTTCTCTACTGAATGTGGACGCAAAACTGCTGGCTAAGATACTGGCCGCAAGGATAGAGGATTGTGTCCCGGGGGTGATAGGGGAAGACCAGATGGGATTTGTAAAGGGCAGGCAACTCAAGGCCAATGTTCGACGGCCTTTAAATGTTATTATGATGCCCTCGGAAGGAGGGGAGATGGAGGTGGTGGTAGCGATGGATGCGGAGAAGGCTTTTGATCGGGTGGACTGGGATTACCTGTGGGAGGCGCTGGGAAGGTTTGGTGAGGGCTTCATTGACTGGGTGCGGTTGCTCTATCAGGCACCAGTAGCGAGTGTGCATACAAACCGGCTGAGGTCGGGGTATTTTAAACTACACCGAGGGATGAGGCAAGGGTGCCCGCTACTGTTTGCTCTGGCCATAGAGCCATTGGCCATGGTTAAGAGCCTCTAGGAACTGGAAAGGGCTGGTTCGGTGGGGGGAGGGCACCGGGTCTCGCTTTACGCAGATGACCTGCTCTTGTATATTTCAGACCCGTTGGAGGGGATGGGGGAAGTAATGCGAATCCTGGGGGAATTTGGCAATTTTTCAGGGTATAAATTGAACATGGGGAAAAGTGAGATGTTCACGATCCAGGCAAGAGACTGGGAGAGCTGCCGCATAGAATAGTAGGAAAGAGCTTTCGGTATCTGGGAATCCAGGTGGCCCACGAATGGGAGGCACTGCACAAGTTAAACCTAACCCGGCTTGTAGAACAAATGAAAGGGGACTTTAAGATGGGACATGCTCCCACTATCACTGGCAGGGAGGATACAGACCGTGAAAATGACGGTCCTCAGATTTCAGTTTGTCTTTCAGTGCCCCCCCATCTTCATCCCGAGGGCCTTTTTCAAGCGGGTGAATAACGTTATTTCGGGCTTTGTGTGGGCAGGTAAAACCCCGCGAGTGAAGAAAGTGTTGCTGGAGCGCAGTCGGGGGGAGGGTGGGTTGGCGCAGCCGAACTTCTGCAACTACTACTGGGCGGCTAATATAGCCATGATAGGAAGTGGATAGTGGGGGATGGGTCGGTATGGGAGCAGATGGAGGCAGCGGCATGTGAAGACACAAGTTTGGGAGCATTGATAACGGCACCTCTTCCCGTTCTCACCGGCCCGATACTCCATAAGTCCGGTGGTGGTGGCGGCTCTGTGTATCTGGGGGCAATGGAGGAAATATAAGAGAGTGGAGGGAGCATCGGTTTGGACCCCGTTTATAATAATCATCGGTTTGTACCGGGTAGGCTGGATGGTGGGTTCCGGAGATGGCATAGGGCAGGAATTAGAAGGATGGGGATCTATTTATAGATGGGAGCTTCCCCAGCTTGAAAGCCTTGGAGGATAAATTTGAATTGCCAGCAGGGACTGGGTTTAGATATCTGCAGGTGCAAGACTTCTTGAAAAGGCAGGTTCCGGCCTTCCCGCTGCTGCCACCATGGGGGATACAGGACAGAGTAGTCTCCATTACCTGGGTAGGAGAGGGGAAGGTATCAGATATTTACAAGGAGCTTTCAGAGGCGGAGGAAACTCAAGTGGGAGGACGAGCTAGGAGGAGAGATAGAGGTGGGTCTGTGGGCAGATGCCCTAACCAGGGTTAATACATCCTTATCATGTGCCAGGCTTAGCCTAATACAATTTAAGGTAGTCCACCGGGCACACATGACAGTGGCTCCGTTGAACATGTTTTTCGGGGTAGAGGACAGGTATGCGAGGTGCACACGGGAAGCCCAGCAAATCATGTCCACATGTTTTGGGCATGCCCGAAGCTTAGAGGGTTTTGGCAGGGTTTTGCTAAGGCAATGTCCACGGTGCTAAAAACACGGGTGGTGCCGAGTCCGGAGGTGGCGATCTTTGGAGTGTCGGGGGGCGAAAGAGGCTGATGTCTTGGCCTTTGCCTCCCTGGTAGCCCGGAGACGGATGTTATTTATATGGAAGGACTTGAAGTCCCTGAGTGTAGAGACCTGAGTGCGTGACATGGCTGGGTTTCTCAGCCTCGAGAAAATAAAGTTTGCCTTAAGAGGGTCAATGGTAGGGTTCACCTGGAGGTGGCAGCCTTTCGTTGACTTTCTTGGGGAAAATTAAAATGACAGCAGATGCAGTATTCCAAAGTGGGGGGGGGGGGGGGGCAAAGACAGAGAGAGGGCCGGATTGTTGTTTTATGGTTGGGGTGTGTGAAGATTGTGATGGGAGTGGAAATGTTTATTGTACCACGTTTATGTCATTGTTATTGTTATTATTATAAAAACTTGCAAATACCCTACTAAAAATATGAAAATGAAGGATGCTGGTGTAGAGTGCCGAGGTGTCCATTGTGACGAGGAATGTTCCTGGTTCAACTGGTCTATCGTTGCTGAGTTTCTGTAAGAATCCGTTGTATCGTGACAGAAGCTGGCCGTTCCTTGTACGATGGGTTTCAGGATGCTCTCGCATCTTTTTCCGAAGCATGTCGTCTATTACAGCATGGTTTCTTTCACACACACCATTACTAAATGGGCTTTCCGCAGCCGTATTCTTAACTGTGATATTCACGTTTTCACACATATCCCTAAACTCATCATTAGCAAATTCTCCCCCATTGTCTGTAAGGAATTTTGCCGGTGGGCCCATTCCTGTCCCTATCCATTTTTCCACAATCTAGAATTACTCTCTTTTCTTTACTTCATACAATAGTTGATTGACTAAATCTGGTTGCTAAATCTACAAAATAAATATATTGTTGGCTTTATCCCAGATCTTAAGGTCCATGGCCACAATGTTATTAAAATCCATGGTCAAAGGTAGGGGTACTCTTGGTCGTGATGGTATCCTTCTGTACTTCCTACAAACCTCACAGTGATCACTAACCTATTCTATCATTTTAGCATAGTATTCATCACTTACCCCTGCATCCTTTAATAAATTTTTCAGCCTCCGAGGAGATGGATGCACAAATTTCCTATGCAGTTTTAATACAACAATCTTTTTATCAGCTAAAGTCTCATTTCCAGCTGCCAATAACACATCCTTAACATCTGTACCTGAAATATTATTTGCCAATAATGAAATACAATAGTGTCCCGACTGTGTAAATTGTAAGTCCACCGTCTTTCCAAAAACTGTTGCCTTATCCTGTTCCATATCCAGTTTCATGTGTGCTTTCTTCATCGACAGTCTGCTCAGACGCAAAGGTATCTCACTTGATAAAATATCTGTGCTAATGAAATGATTCACTCCGGCAATATTGCAAGGGATCACCACTCTTTTCAGCGACTTCAGAGTATTATCATCCCCAAACCTGAAACTGGTGGAACTTTCAAATTTCTTAACCTTGTTACGATTTTCAGCAGAGTCCAGGTAACATTTTAACCAGTCAATTCCACACACAGTAGATGTGCAGCCACTGTCCAATATAGCACAATTGAAGGATTCTGCAACCAGCACTCTCATTACCGGAGTAAAACTGCTCATTAATAGGACAATGCCTTCTTTCTGGTCACTATCTTTTTCCTCTTCTGACTCTTCCGTGTCATGTGTAGCTTCAAACACTCTATATATCGTGTTGAACAGTTGAAAGCATAGTGGTATTGAGAATCACACCGAAAACATTGATTTATCATACCCCGGGCATTTCTGGGGTTCATTTTCCTATTACCATTCTCTATGTCTCTCCTCCTGTTATAGGTTTTAAATGGGTTTCTGTCCTCATAATTTCCAGGTCCCGATCTCCTTCCATACTCTCGTAACCTGTTCGTAGACGTATGATTTCGCCATCCTGTCAGTAGTTATCTTCCATTGTCTGCTTTATTGCTGACTGACCCATTTTTGTCATAAGAGCTATAGGGATTGAATGTTTCCCCAGAAACTTCATCTGATCGAAAAAGGTATCATTATCTGCAAACTTAACTCCTGTCAAAACTAGGAGCCTATTCATATTGGACACTTTAGCACAGTCCAGTAATTTAAATGCCAACACGGACTGTGGAATTTCCAGGCGGTGTTTGTGCAGTCTTTTGTATAGTCTGCTAAATTCCATTGTGTAGTCCTCAATAGAGATATCCTCTGTTTTCCAGAATCTATCAAATTCTGTCGAGGCTTCATATGCACTTAAGAAATCATCCTTTTGATAAATCTTATCCATAAAACGCAATAGAATCTCCAGACCTTCTTCTGAGTCTAACCCTTCCAATTCCAGTTCAGAAAACACTTTACTTCGGATTTTACTCTTATAAGGTAGAGAAAGAGCCAATGCCATACCTTGTTTCCTCTTTCCCAAGGCAGTTACCTTAGTCCACATGACAACTTCACTTCTCCATTTGTCGTACGATCCCCTTTCAGAAAATAATGGCAGATAGTCATATCCGGACATCTTTATTTTAGGTTCAGCTATATATATATATTTCTTTCCATCTCACTCACTCCTTGGTTGATGCAGAATTTTTTTTTTCTTCTGGAAAAGTTGTATGTTTCAACCCTTTAGATTTGCACAGCAACCATTCTCTGCTACCATTGTTAGTTTCCAGCTGCTGTTGAGTAAAGATTCAAGAGTTCTGCTCCTTTACACAAACACCTTTATTTTCCTTGAACACACTCTGTACAAAACTCTATCACCACATCACACGCCTCAAAGGCCACCTGCAGCCTCTTTACATATCAGTGTCAACTATTGGATACTTAACATCAATGAGACATCTAATTGGAACGTCTCTTAACCCATTCCTTAACACCTAAAACGCAGGACCCAGTATTGGACCCACTACAGGTTAAATACAAATGTACCGAAAAAGATTCATCATAACTTTCTTCATTTTGTAACCTGTACCACTATTTATAAAATCCATGATCTGATATGGCTTTTTAAACATTTTTGCTATCCGCCTACTGTCTTCAAAGATTGGTGCACATGTACCTCCAGTTCTCTCTGTGCTTGCAGCCCAATTAGAATTGTACTTTTTAGATTACATTGGATTTCATTATTATTCCTACCAGAAGCTGTCACTTTGAATTGCTCTGTATTAAATTTCATCTTCAGGTATTTGAGTATACAGCCTCTTGAAGACTATCACCAGCTTCTTCAGTTCACAATATTTCCAAATTTTGTGTCATCTGCCAATTTTGAAATTTTGCCCTGTGCATCAAGTCAAAATTATCAATATATGAAGAAAACCAATGCACCTTGTACAAACACTTCAGGAGCCCCACTGTATATATTTTTCCAGCCTGAAGAACAGCCTTTCTGCTACTGCCTGTTTCCTTGAGCCAACTTCATATCAATGCTGCCACTTTGCCTTTTATTCCATGGGCTTCAACTTTATTCTGGTATATTATCAAACACCTTTTGAAAGTCCATGTGCACCACATCAACCATATTACCCTAATCAGCTACCTCTGTTACTCACCAAAAGACTCAATCAAGTCTGTTAAACGTAACTTGCCTTTAGCAAATCCTTAATTCATTCAAACCTGTCCAGTGACTGTTAATGTTGTCTCAGATCATCATTTCGAAAATGCTTTACCGCCACCAAGGTTAAACTGACTGGCTTGTAGTTGCTGAGTTTATCCTTACACCCTCTTTTTAAAAAATATTTTTATTCTCCTCCTTTTTCACATTTTCTCCCAAATTTACACCCGACAATAAACAATAATCAGTAACAAATGTAATGTCAATCCCCATATCAATAAAAACGATCCCATCCTCCCACCAAACCCCAGACATTAGCCCGCATGTTAACATAAATAAATGACAAAAAGGAATCAGGAATCACCCATAGTCACCATTAACACATACAGTCCCCCTCCCCCAAACCCTCCCAGCCCCCCTCCTCCCCCACTAATGTTTGATATTATCTAATTCTCGAAAGTGCATAATGAATAATGCCCAATGAATTGTAGAACCCCTCCACCCCTCAGTTCACGTTTGACCTTGTCTAGTCAAAAATTCCAGCAGGTCGCTCTGCCACGCCAGTGCACAGGGTGGAGAGGTTGATCTCCACCCTAACAGTATCCGCCTTCGGGCGATCAAAAAGGCAAAGGCTACAACACTTGCCTCCGCACCCGTTTATAACCCCGGATGGTCTGACAGCCCGAATATGGCTCCTGAGGGCCCGGGTCCAGTTTCATGTGCAGCACTTTAGAGATTACCCTAAAAACCTCCTTCCAGTAATCCTCCAGCTTTGGACAGGACAAAAACATATGAATGTGGTTTGTGCCCCCCCCCCCCCCCCGCAACGTTCACACACATCATCTACCCCCTCAAAGAGCCGGCTCATCCTCGCCCTTGTAAGGTGTGCTCTATATACCACCTTCAGTTGTATCAGCCCCAACCTCACACACGAGGTGGAAGTGTTCACCGTCCGGGGCACCTCACACCAGAACCCCTCCTCCATATCCTCTCCCAACTCTTCCTTCCACTTTGCCTTTATCCCTTCCAGCGGCGCCTTCTCCTCTTCCAAAATAGCTCCGTAAACTGCCGATACTACCCCCTTCTCCAGTCCCCCTGACGTCAGCACCTCCTCCAGCAATGTGGAAGCGAGCTCTACTGTGAAGTTCTGTATCTCCTTTCTGGCAAAGTCTCGAACCTGTATGTATCAAAATATTTCTCCCTGCTCCAGCCCATACTTCACTCCCAGATCCATCAATCCTGCAAACTGACCCCCAAGAAACAAATCTTATAGTGTCTGAATTCCTTTCTCCTCCCATCTCTGAAAATTTCCATCCCACTTCCCTGGCTCAAATCTACGGTTCCCCCGAATCGGCATTTCCCTTGACCCTGCCCCCAACCCGAAGTGCTGTAGAAACTGCCTCCAAATTCTCAATGAAGTTATTATTACCGGACTCACTGAGTATCTCCCCGGGGCCGTCGGGAGTGGCGCTGTTGCTAGTGCTTTCAATCCCGACCCCCTACACAAACTCTCCTCCATTCTGACCCATTGGGAGTCAACCCCTCTGACCCAGCTCCATATCTTCTCCACATTCGCCGCCCAGTAATAATACATCAGCTTCGGAAGACCCAAACCCCCTGCCTGCCTTCCCCTCTGTAGCGGCACCTTTCTAACACTGGCCACCTTCCCTCCCCATATGAACGAGGTAATCTTCCCTTCAATCTCTCTAAAAAATGCTTTTGGCAGGAAAATCGGCAGCTTGCGCCCTCTTTTAAACAAGTTTGAATTACCTGCAATTCTCCAGTCCTCTGGCACCACCCTAAATCTAGAAAGAATTGGAAGATTTTGGCAGTACCTCCACAATTTCCACTCTTACTTTCCTCAGCATCTTTGGATGCATTCCATCTTTGTGATTTCCCAACTTTAAGTACAACCAACCTTTCTATCGCCCCTTCGTAATCAATATTTTGTATATCCAGTATCACAACTTTCAATATGACCATGAGTTTGGCAGTATCTACTTCCTTGGTAAAGTCAGATGTTGAGTATTTACTATGTATCTCAGCCATGCTGTCCACCTCCATGTGCAGGTATCCTTTTTGCTCTCAAGTCATCCCCACCCCTCCTCTTACTACCCTTTTATTATTTACATACCCAAAGAAGACACTTATATTTCTTTTCATCTTAGTTGCCAGTATCTTCTCATGCTCTCTCTTTGCCTTTCATATTTCCTTTTCACTTTCTTTCTTCACTTGCTGTATTCAGTCTGGTTCTCATTTATATTATCAACCTGACATCAGTCATATCATCTCTTTTTATTGCTTCATCTTACTCTATCTCTCTTGCCACCTAGAAGTTTCAGGCTTTGGATGCCCCATCTTTATCATTCACGGGAATGTACTATCTGCACTTCTTTCAGGGTAGATTATTGTTCTGTTACATTTTTCAGGATAAATAGTGATGACATGAAAATATCAGGGGAATCCAATACATTTGAAATTATGTTTTCTGCTGGTTATATGTTTTTTAAAAACTATTGGAAAATTGAAACTCCTCAAATGTTCACCTAAGGCAAGCTGACAACAATGGGGAATAGAACATGAAGGGTTTGAATAAGGTGTTAGAGGTTCAAAGGAGGAGACAAGGGGCAGGATTCTCCGACCCCACGCCTGGTCGGAGAATCGCCGGGGGCTGGCGTGAATCCCGCCCCCGCCGTGTCCCGAAGTCTCCGCCACCAGAGATTCGGCGGGGGCGGGAATCGCGCCGCGCCGGTTGGCGGGCCCACCCCCGCCGATTCTCCGGCCCGCAATGGGCCGAAGTCCCGCACCTTTGGGGCGGCCCGACGCCGGAGTGGTTCCTGCCACTCCATTACGCCGGAACCCCCCTCCCCGCCGGGTAGGGGAGAATCCCGCCCAAGATGTGAATTTGGCATTTACATTTTAAAAAGCAGACTCACAGAATGATGATAATTAAGTTTGGCTTTTAAGGAGGTTAGGTCAGATGAGGGAAGATCAAAAGGGAAAAACTATATTAGAAGTATTCAACCCATGCAAGGGTAACTGTTTGAGACCTCAGCCAATAGCAGGAATAGTTGTTTTAATTCCCAGCAAGACATGTCTGTTAAGAAAGGCTTCCTTGAAAACGGTTGTTTTGTTTTTCCTCAGAAGCAACAACAAAGAGATATAACTGCCTGATGTGGATTTTTATATAGCTTTTAAAAACCTATCAGAGCTTGTGGAATTTGAGAGAGAATTAGCTCTGAAGGTAATTAAATAAAGATGTTTGAGACGGGATAAAGTTAGTGACATTGTGCATAGTCATTGTTTCAGCTAAGTGTACTTCTAGTTGAGTTTATTGATATTTATTTTATTATTTAATAAACATTTATTTTATTTTAAATGATCACAAAATGTCTGGGACATCATTTTCTGGATTTCAAAACTTTCCTCACGGTATATCAAATTGCAAATTACAGTTGAGGGCAATTGTTTCAAGTTTTGCTTCTGGGATTTGGAATAATCCAGCGTTTACCATCAGCCATGTTCTTAACACTGTTTTGTCTGCCAACCTTTGATTCCAATTTATTTGGGACAGATCTGTGCTCCACTACTTAAAATTGGGCCCTCCTCCAATTAAATTTTTTAAAATTCTAGATTGCTCTAAATCATTTTCACAGCTAATCTAGACCTTATGATTAGTGTTCCTTAAAAGCTACCCTACTGACTGTTGACCCAACTCATTCTTGACCGAAATCCCACTGCTCAATAAAATTCTCCTGAATACACTTCAGAAGCTCTTCCCACTCTCTGCGTTTTACACCATACTACCCCAGACTACGTTGAAGTTCCTATTATCACTGACTACAGCACTTGCACCACTCTAATTTCCAATCTGATTCTCAATATCGTCCCCAATAGTCAGCAACTTATTGAATACACTTTGATCCCCTGAAAAGATGGATGATATAGAAGTCCCATGTAGGATTTAAAGGAGGGCCACTAGACTGATGCCCACTTTAAAGACCCTTATTATTACAAAAGATTTTTACTCATTTAAACTTCCAGATTAGATTGTGGTCTTTAAAACAATAAAAGGATTAAATCCATGTTAGTAAATTCGGGAAATTAGGGAGAACCAGGGGATACGAGTACAAATTATTTAAGCACAGATCTAAGTTAAATGCCAGAAGGTTCGTCCTTTCACAAAGAAATTTAATTCCACCAACCTTGAGAACAAATGGCCAACTCATGCAGCAAATGTAGATTAGCTGCAAACATTCAAAAGGGAAATTGGGTGAATGCCTGACTGTAGCCGAACCATCTACATATAGGAGGCCTGTGTGTATTGGGATGAGTCACCACGGGGGCTGTTTAGCACAGGGCTAAATCGCTGGCTTTGAATGCAGACCAAGGCAGGCCAGCAGCACGGTTCAATTCCCGTACCAGCCTCCCCGAACAGGCGCCGGAATGTGGCGACTAGGGGCTTTTCACAGCAACTTCATTTGAAGCCTACTTGTGACAATAAGTGGTTTTCATTTCATTTTCATCATAGTAGCTTGCTCGAACTTCTTTGATTATCTTCAGGGGTTAATGAGGAATTGCCAAATGGTTTTACCTTAAATTAGCCCAATGTTTATTTGCCTCTCTCAGGAGATTGTATGATCCATTGTTGAGGGTGGGATAGATGGACGGCAATCTTTGTGTGCATAACTTGCACCCTGACATCTGAAGAGGCTGAATGGATCTGGTCACCTTCATATGTTTCATAGAATCACAGAATTTTCACAGCACAAGTGGCCATTCAGTCCATTATGACTGCACCGACTCTGAATAAACAATTCAGCTGGTGCTATTCCGCACCCCCCCCCGCCCCCCTCAATAAACAGACACATTCTTCCTTCTCAGATAAAAGTTTCATTCCCCTTTGAATACTTCGATTGAATCAGCCTCTACCACACTTTAAATCTGGGCCGTTTCCTCCCAGATCCTTTCACAAGAGGGAACAATTTCTCCCTAGCTGCTCCAAGGGACTTTTCACAGTAACTGCACTGCAATGTAAGCCTACTTGTGACAATAAAGATTATTATTATTATCCAGACTCTGAGAGTTTTTGGCAAAAACAAAGAGTGAGATAAGATGTGAAGTTTGTGAAATCACTGTTCAGTACAAAAGGCAGAAGAAATATTGCTCCTGGAGTCTGTGTTAATCTTGATGGCAAAGCGGTTACCTAATGCACATTTCATAACGCACATTTCATAACAACAGTACCCTAGAGGATTGCAGAAGTAGATATAAATCACTGTCTCAGATAGAAATGTCTTTGGGACGTTGGACAACAATTTGTAAGGAAGTATGTTATTTTTGTTGTTGTTCAAGGAAGAGTGCTTGTGCAACAAAGTGATGGAAGATTGAACAGCATCACGCAAGCAACGTGCCTCCCAGAAAGCAGAAAGAGAATGGAGAAGGATGAATGTATTTGATGGCATGATAACATTGTAGGTAAAGTACAAAACACACTTTGATAGATGCAGTAGGATGGAATGTACAAACAAAAGCTACTCTTGTTGGAAGAGTGAAAAGAATTGAGAATGGGGAAAAGCACCTTCTTGATCATAGCCAAGGGAAATGTTTGTAGAGAGGGAAGAAGCAAATTTAATACTGCCGCAAGTGGAGTCATTTAAGTAATTGCAATAGAGATAGGAACATTGAAAAAGGGATGTAGGCCAGGATTTTAATCTTCAGGCACATTGGCAGCAGGCTGAGGGGAAGATACAACATGTAGGAAACACAGATGTGTGAAATGCATCTGTCAATCAAGGGCTTTTTTACACAGCTACTGCATTAACATATGATTTCCAGGTTTCCCAAGTGGCAGCAGGCATGATGTTTATCTGCCTGATGCAATTTCAACTCCACTATTTAAAGGAAGTTGAAACAGTTGAAGGTTTGAAGGAGAGAGAAAGAAGAGTTGCCACGGAAGGTAGAAGGTCCATGGCAGTGTCTCACTTCACTATCTACTCCTGGATGTGCCACTGGGGTTGCGAGGGCCTGGAGGAGGTTTTGTTCGCAAGCAGCAGGAAGAATAGCCCAGCTGGTGACAACAAGAAGGCATGGTGGGAGGTGGCAATGGAGGTCGGCATCAGGGGCATGGTGCCCCAATCCCGGATCCAAAGCAGCAAGTGTTTCAACAACCTAAACAGTGCAGGAAAGGTGAAAGCAATGATACATTGATCTACATCCTGATGTGCACATCACCTCAAATCCCTTCACTCTGTTTTCCAAAGAATCTCCAGAACATTACTGCTCACACCAAGTTACCTTGCAGGTGCACCATTTTCTCGCTACCTCTGAAACTGCTTATATGCCCACCTGTCTCTCCATCACTGGCACGCACTTACATTACCATGCAATGCCAAGCCTCTCCCTCAACTTCAATCGCTGATTTTCATCCATCCATTCAATACTTTTCTTTTTATAAATTTAGAGTATCCAATTCATGTTTTCCGATTAAGGGGCAATTTAGCGTGGCCAATCCACCTACCCTGCACATCTTTTGGGTTGTGGGGGCAAAACCCATGCAAACACGGTGATAATGTGCAAATTCCACACAAACAGTGACCCAGAGCCAGGATCGAACCTGGAACCTTGGCGCCGTGAGGCAACTGTGCTAACCACTTGTGCCACCGTGCTGCCCTCATCCATTCAATACTTGCCATTATTCTCCCTCATTGTTCTCCTCTTTCCCACCTTGCAGGGGAAAGAAATGCAGAGAGCACGAGAGAGAAGCAGAGAACTGGAGGCAGCCTCCAGCCAACTGACAGCCTGGAAGTGCAGAGGAGCAGTCACTGGAAATCAGTAGCATCTTGATGTGCCTGGCTATCAAAGAAAGGTCTTTCCAACTACCTGATGATGTAATTAAATATTGCATAGCTACATGCATACGATACTAATGATGACTTGATGTCAACTGCAAATGAAACATAGCCGTGTGCGTAATGAAAACGTTAAATGCTCTTATCTTCACAGTTGGCCCTTTCATATGCCCTACAGGTGAAAGTAGGGACATGAAAGTTGGGATTTGACTCAAAGGACATGCCCCTCTTTGCTGTTGTATCCCTCCCCCCCAGGCCCCCCGCCCCACTACAACCTCTCCCAGCAGGGCACCGCTTGTTACCTCATGTTCCATTGGCTGAGTTTGGCCTTGCACAAATGCAGGTTAAGCAGTATTTTGCGGGACCCTTATGTACCCCCAAATCAAGGGGATATTGGCCAAGAGCATCTCAGTCATCAAAGTATGGATGTGAGGAACTTAACTCGACTTCTTCTGAAACCACAGGTGAAATGTAGAAGGACTTGGAAAAGGAAGAATAAAGATTTGTAGCTGCACAAAGGTATGCACATGAATTTCTTTCAGAATGTTGGATTGTTAAGTTTCTGTTTTGTGAGAACGCTACACAAATATAATCCTTTTGCACTATTCTTCCACCTTGCCCGGCACGTAGCCTTTTTGGTTGCGTGATGATTAATAGCAATATGGTAACACAGTGGTTAGCTCTGTTGCTTCACTCGGGTTTGATTCCTGGCTAGGCTCACTGTCTGTGGGGAGTCTGCATGTTTTCCCCGTTAATGTAAGCCTACTTGTGACACTGATAAAGATTATTATTATTATTGATGCTGAACAATGGAGAACTATGAAAAAGAACCTAAGTTCTTTGCAGAATTGTTTTTTATTAGTTTCATGGTGTGTGTGCATGGAACTTAAGTGGACCATACAACAAGAACAGTAATGTGTACCGCTGGTGGTGTATAGCCCATATCACTTTAAAAAAAATATTTTTATTCAAGGCATTTTATATTAATGCACAGAATACAGAATATCAGAAAAACAACACATCAACCAAACAAACAAACACAGATCCCACACCCCCTGACACCAACATCTCACCACATCCTGCCTTCCCCATTTTATACCCCCTTACTCCCCCGAACCCACCCCCTCCCCCTTGCTGACCCCTCAAATCTCTTTGAAGAAATCAATGAATGGTTTCCACGTCCAATGCGAACTTGACCTTCTCCAACCTCAGGAATTCCGCCAGGTCACTCACCCCCGCTTTGGGCGGCTCTGAGTCCCTCCACCCAAGCAAACTCCGTCTCCGGGCTATCAGGGAGGCAAAAGCCAACACATCAGCCTCTCTCCCCACCAGATGCCCGGGTATTCCGACACACCAAATATCGCCTCCTCAGGACTCAGAACCACCCCCACAGCCAACACCTCGGGCATCACATCCAAGAACCCCTGCCAGAAGCCCCTCAGTCTCGGATTCGCCCAACTTATGTGGACGTGATCCACGGCAACACCACCCCCCCCCCCCCACCCCCGCCACGCACCACCCATATCTATCCTTCACCCCCGCAAATAACCGCTCATCCTCGCCTCAGTAATGTGGGCCCTATGCACCACTTAAAAGTGGATGAGGCTTAACCTAGCACACGACAAGGACGTGTTCACCCTCTGCAAGCCCAAATCCCAGCCTGAACCTCCCCACCTAGCTCCTCCTCCCACTTGCGCTTAATATCTTCCACCGGAGCACCCTCCCTCTCCATCAATTCCTTATAAATATCCAACACCTTCCCCCCCTATTTTGTCCTCCGGTAACAGCTTGTCTGGCAGCCCCAGGAAGGACAGCACCTCTCTCCTCATGAAATCCCGAACCTGCAGGTCCCTAAAACCATCCCTCTTGGGTAACTCACACAATTCCTCCAACTCCTCCAGCCCCGTGAATTTGTCCCCTATAAATAAGTCCCTGAATACTCTATCCCCACCTTCCACCACCCCGGAACGTCACGTCCAGCCTGGTTGGCACAAACCAATGGTTGTCGCAGATCGGCGCCCATAACGACATGCCCTCCAGCCCAAAATGCTGCCTACACTGTCCCCACACCTTTAATGGCATCACCACCACTGGGCTGACAGAGTACCTGTCAGGCGAGAACGGCAGAGGCGACAACAACAGAGCCCTCAAACATGTTCCCCTACACGACACCTCCTCCACCCGCCCCCCAACCGGCCTCTCCTCCAAAGCCCATTTCCTCACCATCGCAATATTTGCCACCCAATAAAGATTTATCAAATTCAGCAACGTCAACCACCCCTCTGTCCCGTTCCAAAAATGTCCACCGCACCCGTGGGGCCTTCCCCACCCACACAAACCCAGAAATCATTCCATTGACTTTCCTAAAAAAAAAGACTTGGGGACAAAGATAGGGAGGTTCGGAAACATGAACAAAAACCTAGACAGCACCGCCATTTTCACTGTCTGCACCCGCCAAGCCAGCAATAGTGGCAACACATCCCACCTTTTAAAATCCGCCTTCAACTACTCCACCAATGGAGCCAAGTTCAATCTATGCAGCTGTGCCCAGCTTTGCGCCACTTGGGTACCTAAGTACCTAAAGCTCGTCCTCATCACCCTAAATTGCAACTCTCATGATCTCTTTTCCTGCCCCCTGGCATTGATTAGGAACACCTCACTCTTTTCCATGTTCAATTTATACGCATAAAACCGGCCAGATTCCCCCCAAATCTCCATAATCTATCCAATGCTTGCCATTGGGTCCGAAATATATGATAACAAATCATCTGCATATAACAAAATCTATGCTTGGCATCCCCCTTCCCTCCCACCCCCATCCCTGCTCAATCCCTCGCCAATCCCTCCTTCACATCTTCTGATCCATACACCAGACTAACCAGAGGGGTATTACAGTCCCTGGGCACTCACACAACTTTTGCTCTAAAAACAAACCCCATATGGGTGGGGAAGGACTGAAAAAAATCCACCTTGAGTGGGAGCCACCAACTGTGCGACCACTCACTCCATGGACACCCAGAAGTCCATATTACCCATATCACTTTCTGCCTCCTACTTTTTGTCTTCCTGCTCCCCCTCAGAATCATTCAAAAAGGATCAGTGCACTGCACCCTTTTCTTTCTTATGTCCAAACCTCGCAGTCACAAAACATTGTGCAAAGGGCTTCAAACTAAATAGAGGGAGATGGTTCTGGAGAGGGGATATGTAGTCTTATATAAGAACATAAGAACTAGGAGCAGGAGTAGGCCATCTGGCCCCTCGAGCCTGCTCCGCCATTCAATGAGATCATGGCTGATCTTTGTGGACTCAGCTCCACTCTCCGGCCCGTACACCATATCCCTGAATCCCTTTATTCTTTAGAAAGGTATCTACTTTTTTCTTAAAAACGTTTAAAGAAGGAGCCTCAACTGCTTCACTGGGCAAGGAATTCCAGAGATTCACAACCCTTTGGGTGAAGAAGTTCCTCCTAAACTCGGTCCTAAATCTACTTCCCCTTATTTTGAGGCTATGCCCCCTAGTTCTGCTTTCCCCGACCAGTGGAAACAACCTGCCCGCATCTATCCTATCTATTCCCTTCATAATTTTATATGTTTCAATAAGATCCCCCCGCATCCTTCTAAACTCCAATGAGTACAGTCCCAGTCTACTCAACCTCTCGTCATAATCTAATCCCCTCAACTGGGATCAACCTAGTGAATCTCCTCTGCACTCCCTCCAGTGCCAATATGTCCTTTCTCAGGTAAGGAGACCAAAACTGAACACAATACTCCAGATGTGGCCTCACCAACACCTTATACAATTGCAGCATAACCTCCCTAGTCTTGAACTCCATCCCTCTAGCAATGAAAGACAAAACTCGATTAGCCTTCTTAATCACCTGTTGCACCTGCACAACAACTTTTTGCGACTCGTGCACCAGCACACCCAGGTCCCTCTGCACAGCAGCATGTTTTAACATCTTACTGTTTAAATAATAATCCATTCTGCTGTTATTCCTCCCAAAATGGATAGCCTCACACTTGGCAACATTGAATTCCATCTGCCAGACCTAGCCCATTCACCTAACCTATCCAAATCCTTCTGCAGACTTCCGGTATCCTCTGCACTTTTTGCTTTACCCCTCATCTTAGTGTCGTCTGCAAACTTTGCCACATTGCACTTGGTCCCCAACTCCAAATCATCTATGTAAATTGTGAACAACTGCGGGCCCAACACTGATCCCAGAGGGACCCCACTAGTTACGGGTTGCAAAGCAAAAGGATTTTTATTTAATTCATTTACGGGTGTCGCTGGTTAGGCCAGCATTTATTGCCCATCTCTAGGTGCCCTCCAGAAGGTGGTGGTGAGTTGCCTTCTTGAACCGCTGCAGGCCTTGAGGTGTAGGTACACCCACAGTGCTGTTAGGGAGGGAGTTCCAGCGAAGGAATGCCGACATATTTCCAAGTCAAGGTGGTGAGTGACTCGGAGGAGAACCTCCACGTGATGGGGTTCCCAGGTATCTGCTGTTCTTGTCCTTCTAGATGGTAGTGGGCGTGGGTTTGGAATGTGCTATCTAAGAAACCTTGGTGCGTTACTGCAGTGCATCTTGTAGATGGTACACAAGGCTGCCACTGTTCGTTGGTGGTGGAGGGTTTGAATGTTTGTGAAAGGGGGAGCAATCAAGTGGGCTGTTTTGTCCTGGGTGGTGTTGAGCTTCTTGAGTGTTGTTGGAACTGCACTTATCCAGGCAAGTGGAGAGTATTCCATACACTCCTGACTTGTGCCTTGTAGATGGTGGACAGGCTTTGGGGGGTCAGGGGGTGAGTTACTCATGGTAGGATTCCTAGCCTTTGACCTGCCCTGGTAGCCACAGTATTAATATGCTAGTCCAGTTCCGTTTTTGATCAGTGGTAACCCCCTAGGATGTTAATTGTGGGTGATTCAGCGATAGTAATGCCATTGAATGTCAAGAGAAGGTTCACTAGGTTTATCCCAGGTATGGAGGGATTTTATCAGGAGAGGTTGAGTAGGTTGGGCCTGTACTCATTGGAGTTTAGAAGAATGAGAGGTGACCTTACTGAGACATATAGGGTGGGATTCGTCGGTCGCGCCTGCCCGAGGACTGAAATTCCCACCCGATGTCACTGGTCCTTCATATTGTCTGTGTCCTGCGGTGGACGGAGTGGAAGAATTCAGCCCATAGCCATCTCAGGGGCTTGACAGAATGGATGGTAGAGGTTGTTTCCCCTGATGAGAGAATTAAGGACCGGAGTACATAATCTCAGAGTAAAGGGTCACTCATTTAAGACTGAGATGAGGAGGAATTTTGTGTCTCAGAGGCAGTGAATCTATGGAATTCTTTACCGTAGATGGCTGTATAGGTTAGGTCATTAAGTATGTTCAAGGCTGAGGTTGACAGACATTTAATCAGTTAGGGAATTAAGGGTTATGGGCATAAGGCGGGAAAGTGGAGTTGAGGATAATAACATCAGATCGATCATGATCTCATTGAATGGTGGAGCAGACTCGGTGGGCCGAATGGCCCACTTCTACATCTGATGGTCTTAAACCACGACCGTTCTGCAGACCATGGCTGACACATACGGAAGGGGGCGTCTGATCTGTTCAGACACCTAAAAGTACATGTGCAACTTTCCAATGGTTTCATTTGGTAGTCACATGGTGCTCATTACAGCACTCCTGGGTATCATTCATCGGGTCTCAAAGAGCTAGATACCCCTCATCTTTGAGAGGCCAGACAATGCCACGGAATGCCAAGTGCTTTAATAAAATGAGCCCACGTAAGCCTTCAACACCACTATGGAGACGCTGGATGTCAATATGTTGGCCACATTAAACAGGTTGACAGATCCTTAACCTTGGCCTGACCATGAGGTGCTGATCTGCACCAAAGTACCCTCCAGCGGTGTAGTAGCAGTTGGGTGAAGCTTGGCCTCAATAGTGCTGATGGTGGAAGGATGATGGAATTGGAGATTCTGCTCAAGGTGCTTCCACTTCTCATCCACAACCCATCCCTCAGACCGCAGCCACATGCTGTCTTGTCTCTCAATGACTAAGTATAACCGTGCTCAGGTGCACGTGGAACAATCTTTGGTGGATCCCTCATGCACTCCAAAACTTAGAGGATGTCAGCCAACACCACTGCAGCAGTGACAGTAAGAATCTCAACAGCTTACCTATCAATCTGCTGAAACCACATAGATTGCACCGTGCAAAATAGCAAAAAAGGAGGAAAAAAATGAAATATATTTCTGTAGGACGTATCATGACCACCAGGCTTATCAAAGCACTAATCAACCAATGAAATGCTTTTGAAGAGGAGTGACTGTTGGAATGTAGGAAACCTGACAACCAATTTGCTCCTGAGAGAGCAAACAAAACCTTGTTTACCATCTCAGCTAAAAGATTGATTCAACATCTCAGCATTCCCTCACTGCTGCACTAGAGCATCAGCCGAAAGTTAGTCCATTAATGTCCTGGAGCAGGAATTGAACCCATAATCTTCTGACTCCAAGGCAATAGTGCTACTAACTGAGTCACTGGCTGATCGTGAGATTTGATAAAGCTGTTAGAATCAGGGGGACTCAGACATAGTATGCAGTGAGAAACTATTCACATGGGCAGAAGGGTTTGGAGTTGCTTTGCAAGACTTTGTAGCTGCACAATAACATACACATGGGTGGCTGAATAAAACATTTTGACAGGTTTTGGTTCTTTATTTTACTCACAGTAATGTTATTCTTTTTCACCACTTTCCCACTTTGTCCATTCTTGGGTCCTGAATGGTCCACGGTCTTCGAATGTGTTTAATGATGAATGGGAAGGCATAAATTGATGGAAACCAATGTTGGGGCTGGTGTAGGGATTGCTGGCTGGTTGCAGCACTGTTTTGTCTTGGTGGCATTAGTTGGGTCACGGACAGGAAGAATGGCAGTTGCATTTTCTGGTGACAAGGGTCCATAGGTGCAACATCAATAAACTTCACATTAATAAGGGCTACCCTGGTAGCAATCTGAAATTGTGCTCACCAGTTCCCCCTCTGAAACTTCCTGGGGGAATCTGAGCTCTTCACCATGTCTTTCCTGCAGGTCCAACCCTCACCGTTGTGTAACATTATGCAGAGCACAGTAAATCGTGATCATTCTGGAGACCCTGGCATGCCGATGGTCGGTTCAATCGCATAGCTGTCGGTGATGTAGAATTTATTGTAGTGCTGTTGGGCTTTGATGCTGGAGTTTCTGACAGGTGTGTGGGACCATGTTTGCAGTAGCTATACATTGTTGCCTAGCAACCATTCCTTATGCCTGCTTTCAGATCTGAATGATCAGTGGGCTTGACTGTTGCAGGATGAAAGCAACATGGCAGCTGTGTATACCTGCACAAAACAGTTTTTATTGTTGCAAACCAGCTGTGTATTAATGAGTGGAAGCTGTAGTGGTTGATTAATATTCCTGACTGTTTTGGGCTGGCCAGATTGCCACGTGTGTGCAGTCAGTTGTACTCTGCACTGTGGGAAGTCAGCCAAAGCAGCGCATCAGAGCACCCACTCATTCTGATAGGTAACATTGTTCAAATTAACATTACTGCCTGCCAGTGGCAAACAATCAATTTGTCACCTGTTTAAAATATTTCATATAATCATAGAACAGTTACAGTACAGAGAAGGTCATTCAGCCCATCAAAGCAATGCCAGCTCTCTGCAAAAGTAGTCCAACTGGTCCCCCTTCATTGCCCTTTCCCCAGTGGCATGATTGAATCGGCCTCTCCACCAAGCTTTCAGGCAGTGCATTCCAGATTATAACTATTTGTTGCATAAGAAAGTTTTTCCTCGTGTTTCCATTGGTGCTTTTGCCAGCCACCTTAAATCATTGTCTCCTTGTTCTCAACCCTTCTCCCAAGAGGAACAGTTTCTTTCTATCTACTTTGGCTGGACCCTTCCTGAAGTTAAACAACTCTATTAAATCTCCTCTACTCCTTCTCTTCTTTAAGGGGAACAAACCCGACTTCTCCACGTAACTGAATTTCCCCCACCCCTGGAACCAGTGCAGTGAATTCGTACTGCACTGTCTCTAAGGTGTCACACTTCCCTAAAGTGTTGCGCCCTGAATTGGACACAATACTCCAGCTGTGGCCAAATTATTGTTCTGAAGGCTCATCATCATCATTTCCTTGTTTTTGTACACTATGCATTTATTTTCAAGCCCAAAATGCTTTATGTTGCTTTTAAAAAAATAATTTTCTCAATCTATCCTGCCAGCTTCAACATTTTGTGCACATTTATCCCAAGGCTGTCTTTTTCTGGACCCCCTTTAGAACTAAGCATTATATATTGCTTCTCCTCATTCTTTCAACCAAAATGTATCACTTCACACTTCTCCGCGTTATTTCACCTGCCTATCCATTGAACCAGCCTGTTTATGTCCTATTGAAGTCCATCACTTCCAAAAATTCTGTCATTTGCAAATTTTGAAAACATGACCTGTACACCCAAATCCAAGTCATCAATATCCATCAAGAAAAGCAATGGTCCTGGTACCAGTTCCTGGGGGATTGACTAAATGACAGAAACAGAGTAGTGGTAAAGGGTTATATACCTTCTTCCGGTCTGGAAAATAACCCTTTACCACTACTCTGTTTCTGTCATTTAGTCAATTTCACATACACACAACAACTGCTCCTTTCATTTCATGGATTTCAACTTCACTGAGAAACCTATTGTGTGGCATTTTATTAAACACCTTTTGGAAGACCAGATATGCCACATCAAGAACATTACCCTCAAAAATCGTAATGATACTTCAGCAAAAAAATGCCATCAAGCTGGTTAAGTACAGTTTACTTTTAACAAATCCATGCTGGCATTCCTAAATTAATCCACACGTGTCCAAATGACTTTTAATTTTATTCTGTATTATTGTTTCCAACAAGGTTCCCCTTCACCAATTTAACTGACTGATCTTAATTGTTGGGTTTTTCCTTTAACCCTTCTTCGAACAAGGCTCTTTAGCTCTCCAGTGTTCTGAGACCTCCCTTATGTCCAAGGAGAATTGGACGACAAGGTCAATAACTCCTCATACTTCCCTCAGCATCCTTGGCCTCGCTCTTGCCTAGGTTGAGTTTGTAGCCCGAGAAGGCCCAAAACTCTTCCAGGAGCTTCATGATTACTTTCAGGTCGTTATGTGGATCCGAGATGTAGAGGGGAGGGCATCTACATAGAGTGAAACTCTGTGCTCTCTGCCTCCTCTTTGGATGCCCTTCCAGCCTTTTATTGCCAGGGCAAACAGGAGCGGGCAATGCTGCCTGGTTCCTCTGTGGAGCTGGAAGTATTCAGAGTAGGTGGTGTTGGTCCGAACGCTCGCCTTGGGGGCGTTGTATAGGATTTTCACCAAAGAGGTGAACCCCTTCCCCAGCTCAAACCTCTATGAGGTGCTTCCATTTGACTCTGTTGAAGGCCTTTTCTGCGCCGAGGGAGACGATCACCTCTGGTGCTCTCTCCCCGGAAGGGGTCATTATTACATTCAGCAGCTGCCTGATGTTCGCAGTTAGCTGTCTACCCTTGGCAAAGCCTGTCTGGTCCTCTGCGACCACCTCTGTTACACAGTTCCCCAGTCTCTTAGCCAGGACCTTTGCGAGTATTTTCACATCTACGTTGAGCAGTGAAATGAGTCTGTACGATCCACATTTCGTTGGGTCTTTGTCTTTCTTGTGTATTAGCAATATTGTGGCCTGTGTTGACATTGGAGGCAGGGTGCTCTTCACTAGCGAATCTGCAAACATTTCCTGTAGGTGCGAGGCCAGGGTTGGTGCGAATGTTTTCTTGAAGTCCGCCGGGAACCCATTGGGTCACGGCACTTTCCCCGCCTACATGGGGCTGATGCTCTCCATGACCTCTCCCAATCCTATTGGTACTTCCAGCTCCCTCAGTCTGTCGGCGGCCATGACTGGCATGTCCAGTCCATCGAGGAACTGTCCAAAATGGCTGCAGTCGCCGTACACACCATGAGGCCAGGCCCCTGCGCTCCGGGGTTTCCCTTTGTCCAGTGGGCTCCCAACATAGCCACCAACTGTGTGTCCACCACATGGGTGAGCACCTGCACTCCGGGGTTTCCCTTTGTTTAGGGATCCTCCAATGTGGCTGCGTGCGGCACCATCTTGTATCGTCAACCTGTCCTTTACCTGCCAAAATCAATCTGACACCCTTCCCTTTCTTCTCTTTGTGTTCCCCTTAGTTCCTTTCCCCCCACTGTGCCCCCTACTGTCCCCCCACTGTGTCCCCCCTTTACGTTCCCCCTCCATGCCCCTGGGTTCCCCCCGCCAGGCGGACGGTCCCTCCCTACCGGGAGGTATGCCGCGCCGCCCTTGCTATCATACATCCTGCGCTAGCTTTCCCCGCGTGTGTGGTGGCCCTCTTCCCGGACTGGTCTTATCCCTGTCTCATGCCCACTGACTGTCAGCTCCCTTTGCCTATGCCTCACACTCACCTGTGTGCCCTTCCCTGTGATCTGATCTTTCTGATCAAAGCGAGGCAATACAGTCCCACGCAAACAGAGTGGACTGGATTATCCATGCGGTGACTCCAAAATCGCGAAACGCGATTGGCCGGAGAATCAGCTCCGACGTCGAAATTGGGATTGACGGCGGTTTGGGCCGATTCCGCATTCTCCGGACCACCCAACTCGACGAAATCGCTGCGCCCGCCACGCGGCCTGAAAGTATAGTATACATCTCTTTATCTGCCCTGACGACCGATTCTCCAGGGCCCCAGCGATTCTGCGCCTCGGATGGGCCGATGTCCCGATGGCGTGTTTCTAACATCCTTTAAAAAATCATAAAGCCGGCGTGCTGGCTGAGGCGGCTGCAAGCGGAGGTAGAGGTTGGCGTGGGGGGACTGCGGGCTCCCGTATTGGTCACTGGCCATGCTTCCTACTGGGGTTGGGGGGGGCCTGTCATGGCTGGGGGAGGGGAGGGGAGGGTGGACAGGCCGAGCAGCCGGGGAGCTCCCGACAGGACAGGGACAGTGCCCAGGCACCGAGCGCCATTACGGCAGCCTCATGTTGGCCACCCACCCCGGCCCCTGGGTGGATGCCGAGAGAACAGCCGTATGGGTTGGTGCCGCCACCCTCCATGGCAACCCCACACAACCGGCGGATTACCCAGGGCCACACCGACAGCAGCCCCAGTAAGGGCAGTGCCCTCAAACGGTGGCCCTGGCAGCAGGGATGTGGGCCAGGAGCAGGGGCACCGATGGGGCCAGGTTGCAGAGGTGGGGGTCATGCGTGGCTGGGGCGCGCGGTGACAACTGGGGCCACCATGTAGCCCACGGTACCTGGTTGTGCACGGGTGTATACACCATGATGACATGTTTTCCCCTCACCTCCTGCAGATAATCATGTTCGGTCATCAACCATCGATATTGGCCACCGTGGGACAGGATGAGGAGGAAGAGGAGGAGGTGGTGCCAAGGAGACGCCGGATGAGGCCATGCATCTACCACGACCGCATGTCCTTTGAGGAATTCCCGGACCGGGTATGCAGGAGGAGACTGCAGATGAGCCGGGAGACTGTCGGACACATCTGCCACATGATGGCACACCTTTTTTTTTTAAATTTAGAGTACCCAATTCATTTTTTCCAATTAAGGGGCAATTTAGTGTGGCCAATCCACCTACCCTGCACATCTTTGGGTTGTGGGGGTGAAACCCACGCAAACACGGGGAGAATGTGCAAACTGCACACGGACAGTGACCCAGAGCCGGAATGTTCGATGTAATTCAATTCTCGAAAGTGCATAATGAATAATGTCCATGAATTGTAAAACCCCTCAATCATTCCTCTCAGTGCAAATTTGACCTTTTCAAGCATCAAAAATTCCAGCAGGTCCTTCCACCATGCCTGGGCACAGGGTGGAGAGGTTGATCTCCGCCCTAACTGCCTTCGGGCGATCAACGAGGCAAAGGCTACAACAGCTGCCTCCACACACGTTTCTAACCCCGGCTGGTCTGACACCCCGAATATGGCCTCCTGGGGGCCCGGGTCCAGTTTCATGTGCAGCACTTTAGAGATTACCCTAAAAACCTCCTTGCAGTAATCCTCCAGCTTTTGGACAGGACCAAAACATATGAATGTGATTTGTGGGGCCCCCCCAGCAACGTTCACACACATCTTCTACCCCCTCAAAGAGCCGGCTCATCCTCGCCCTTGTGAGGGGTGCTCTAGATACCACCTTCAGCTGTTTGAGCCCCAACCTCACACACGAGGTAGGGGCGTTCACACTCCGGAGCACCTCACACCAGAACCTCTTCTCCAAACCCTCTCCGAACTCTTCCTCCCACTTTGCCTTGATCCCTTCCAGCGGCGCCTTTTCCTCTTCCAATATAGCCCCATAAACCTCCGATATTACCCCCTTCTCCAGTCCCCCTGTCGTCAGCACCTCCTCCAGCAATGGGAAGTTCTATATCTCCTTTCTGGCAAAGTCTCAAACCTGCATGTATCAAAATATTTCCCCCTGCTCCAGCCCATACTTCGCTCCCAGCTCCTTCAATCCTGCAAACCGACCCCCAAGAAACAAATCTTTTAGTGTCCTAATTCCTTTCTCCTCCCATCTCTGAAAATGTCCATCCCACTTCCCTGGCTCAAATCTACGGTTGCCCCGAATCAGCATTTCCCTTGACCCTGCCCCCAACCCGAAGTGCTGTAGAAACTGCCTCCAAATTCTCAATGAAGCTATTATTACCGGACTCACTGAGTATCTCCCCGGGGCCGTCGGGAGTGCGCTGTTGCTAGCGCCTTCAATCCCGACCCCCTACACAAACTCTCCTCCATTCTGACCCACTGGGAGTCAACCCCTCTTACCCAGCTCCGTACTTCCCACATTCGCCGCCCAGTAGTAATACATCAGGTTCGGAAGACCCAAACCCCCTGCCTGCCTTCTCCTCTGTAGTAGCACCTTTCTAACTCTGGCCAACTTCCCTCCCCATATGAACGAGGTAATCATCCCTTCAATCTCTCTAAAAAATGCCTTTGGCAGGAAAATCGGCAGGCATTGGAAAATAAACGCGGCAGCACCCTGATTTTAACTGCCTGTACCGGACTTGCCAGTGACAGAGGGAGACCATCCCACTCTGCCAGATCTGCTTTCACCCTCCCCATCAAACTAGAAATGTTGTATCTACAGAGCCCCCCCCCCCCCCCCTGCCCCCCCTCCCCCAATCTCGAGCAACCTGCACTCCAAGGTATCTAAAGTGAGTCCTTGCCCTACGGAATGGCAGCCCCCCCACCACCATAAAATACTCACTCTTGTCGAGATTACATTTTTACCCCGAGAAAGACCCAAACACCTGAAGTAGCTCCAATATCCCCCCTTATTGACACACTCGGTTCCGACACGTATAATAACAAGTCATCGGCATATAAGGACACTCTATGCTCTATCCTGAAGCCACCTAAATTGGCCAACTCCCGATTGAAAATGGCGAATGGCAAAGGCTGATGGGAAAGTCAGCCAACATAGACAGAAACCAGCAGCTGCAGGTTTGCTGTGTATTTACCTCTGCAAAGGCCAGACAACAAAGATACCAGCGACCATCAGCATATCAAAGTAGCAGGCATCTGCATACTGATGAGCAATCCCCAGGAACAATAAGTAACGTTTTGGACACACAAAGCAAAGCCAGACTCCTCGGCGCCAGCAGGAGCCAACGCAAAGGAGGTGAACGAGCACCTCAAGACCGCCCATCGATCAGGGAACCGCTCCAGTATTGGAGAAAATCAAACCAAGCGCTTGGGACAAAGTCCAATCACTTGGGACCAGGTACAGGGTCCGCCCCGAAAGGCGGGAAGTCCCTGGGGACTATAAGAGTTGAGCCCCAAGTTCAAATCGCTCTCTCTTCATGCTCTCTCTTCACTTTTCACCTCTTCTTCCTGACCAGGTCACCCAGCAACACGAACCAACATTGACCGTGACCGGTGCAGTGATCGCCGAAAGCCCGTAAGTCTTAATTCAACGCTCGCTACGAGATAGGCGCTCCTAGCTACCAATCCGTACCAACTTCGAATCCCGCAGACTCAGAACCCGAACGAAAGGCCATTTGTTCCCCTGACCTGGTGGGCCAGTCCGCAGTTAAGTATAGGCCTGTTAGTTGTAGAAGTAGCTTAGACGTAGAATTTGTGCATGAGTAGCGATTACTGTGTATAATAAATGTGCTTTGGACTTCCGGGTGCGGCGATGACCAGCTAAGTCGCACGTTTCGGCACCTCCCATTTTAACGGACTTCTGGGCTCTTATCGGGAGCCCCAACGGAAATTTTCGAAGGCTAAACCCACTGTGAGGCGACATAGAAGGGAGTCCCCCCTGATGTGAATGGACTGAAGAGATAATAGTGGCCAGATTGCGGAGGATCCTCTGGAGCAGCGGCAAAGAAGGGAAGTGAGAAGCAAGATGGCGGGGGAGGGAGGCCAGTTGGTATGGGGCCTGGAACAGCAGGAGTTCCTCCGGCGATGTGTGGAGGAGCTCAAGAAGGAGGTGCTGGCGCCGATGCTGCAGGCGATTGAGGGGTTAAAGGAGGCGCAGAAGACCCAAGAGATGGAGCTCCGTGGAGTGAAGGCAAAAGCTGCCGAAAATGAGGACGAGATACAGGGCTTGGTGGTGAAGACGGAGACGCACGAGGCACTGCATAAGAGGTGTATGGAGAGACTGGAAGCCCTGGAAAATAGCTCGAGGAGGAAGAACTTAAGAATCTTGGGTCTTCCCAAAGGGGCAGAGGGAGCGGACGTTGGGGCGTATGTGAGCACGATGCTTCATACCTTAATGGGAGCTGAGGCCCCAACGGGCCCCCTGGAAGTGTAGGGAGCGTATCGAGTCCTCGTGAGAAGACCAAAGGCAGGAGAAATACCTCGAGCAATAGTGGTGAGGTTCCACCGCTACAAGGACAGGGAGATGGTCCTGAGATGGGCGAAAAAGACACGGAGCAGCAGGTGGGAGAACGCGGTGATCCGCGTGTATCAGGATTGGAGTGCGGAGGTGGCGAGAAGGAGGGCGAGTTTCAATCGGGCCAAGGCGGTGCTCCACAAGAGGAAAGTGAAGTTCGGAATGTTGCAGCCGGCAAGATTGTGGGTTACACACCAGGGTAAACACCACTACTTCGAGACGACAGAAGAGGCGAGGACATTTATTGAAGAGGAGAGGTTGGACTAGATTGGAGAAAGAGTGTTTGAAATTAAGTAGTGAGGTGGTGCAAGGGACTGTGAATCAGATGGGGGAAAATTTTCTTTCCCCTCGAAGGGGGGGGACACGAAGAAATGTGGGCGCCGGTGGGGAAGGGGAGGGGGAAGGAGAGAGGGAGCTGCGCCATCAGGGGCGGGGCCGAGAGGGAAGCGCGGGCATTGTTCTCGTGCTATGGAAATTGTGGCGGGAAAAGGGGGTCCAGGAAGGAGGGGGCCACACATAATGGGAGGCTAAGGATAAACGGGGGAAGCCGAGGTCAGACAGAGTTTGCTGACTTCCGGAAGCAATATGGGGGGAGCAACTAAGCTAGAGAGGGATCTAGCGGGGGGGGGTTTAACTGGGTTGCTGCTGCTAAGGGGAAGGGGGAGCTGTTACGGAATGGGATGGTCGGGACGGGAGGGCGCCGTCGGGAGGATAAGCGGGTGCGTGGGAACCGGGTGAGGAGCTGGTCTAAAGGATGGCTAGTCGACGAGGGGGGGGGTGGTAAAGAGCCCCCCAACCCGGTTGATCACGTGGAACGTGAGAGGGTTGAATGGGCCGATTCAGAGGGCAAGGGTACTTGCGCACCTAAAGAAGCTAAAGGCAGACGTGGTCATGCTTCAGGAGACGCACCTGAAACTGGCGGATCAGGTCAGATTAAGAAAAGGATGGGTGGGACAGGTATTCCACTCGGGCTTGAATGCGAAAAATAGAGGGGTGGCAATACTGGTGGGGAAACGGGTATTGTTTGAGGCGAAGACCATAGTGGCGGTCAGTGGGGGTAGATACGTGATGGTGAGTGGCAGATTGCAAGGTGAGGCGGTGGTGCTGGTGAATGTATATGCCCCGAACTGGGATGACGCAAACTTTATGAAGCGTATGTTGGGGCGCATCCCGGACCTGGAGATGGGAAAGTTGGTAATGGGGGGGGAGGGGGACTTCAACACGGTGCTGGACCCAGGGCTGGACCGGTCCAGATCTAGGACCGGGAGGAGGCCGGCAGCGGCCAAGGTGCTTAAGGGCTTTATGGAGCAGATGGGAGGAGTGGATCCCTGGAGATTTACTAGGACAAGGAGTAAAGAGTTTTCCTTCTTCGCCCATGTCCACAAAGTGTACTCCCGGATAGGCTTCTTTGTCCTGGGAAGGGCGCTGATCCCGAAGGTGGCAGGAACGGAGTATTCAGCTATAGCCATTTCAGATCATGCCCCACATTGGGTAGATCTGGAAGTAGGAGAGGAAAAGGAACAGCGCCCACTCTGGAGACTAGATATGGGACTGTTGGCGGACGAGGGGGTATGTGTAAGGGTGAGGGGATGTATTGAAAGGTACCTAGAGATTAATGATGACGGAGAGGTCCAGGTGGGAGTGGTCTGGGAGGCGCTGAAGGCGGTGGTTAGAGGGGAGCTGATCTCCATAAGGGCCCATAAGGGGAAACAAGAGGGTAAAGAAAGGGAGAGATTGTTGAGGGAGATTTTGAGGGTGGATAGGCAATATGCGGAGGCTCCAGATGAAGGGCTATACAGGGAAAGACGGAGATTGCACACGGACTTTGACTTGTTGACCACGGGTAAGGCGGAGGCACAATGGAGGAAGGCACAGGGAGTGCAGTATGAATATGGAGAGAAGGCGAGCCGGCTGCTGGCCCAACAACTTAGGAAGAGGGAGACGACGAGAGAGATTGGAGGGGTTAGAGACGAGGAGGGAAAGATGGAACGGGGAGCGGAGAGGGTGAACGGGGTATTTTACGAGAGGCTATATAAGGCTCAACCCCCGGAAGGGAAAGAGGGAATGATGCGTTTCCTAGACCAGCTGGAGTTCCCGAAGGTTGAGGAACAGGAGTTGACAGGACTGGGAGCGCAGATTGAGGTGGAGGAGGTGGTAAAAGGAATTGGGAACATGCAGGCAGGGAAGGCCCCGGGACCGGATGGGTTCCCGGTGGAGTTCTATAGGAAATACGTGGACCTGCTGGCCCCACTTCTGACGAGAACATTTAATGAGGCTAGGGAAAGGGGGACACTACCCCCGACGATGTCGGAGGCGACGATATCGCTGATCCTGAAAAGAGACAAAGACCCGCTGCAGTGTGGGTCATACAGGCCTATTTCCCTCTTGAACGTAGATGCCAAGCTTTTGGCCAAGGTGATGGCGACGAGGATAGAGGATTGTGTCCCTGGGGTGGCGCATGATGATCAAACGGGGTTTGTTAAAGGGAGGCAATTGAATGCTAATATACGGAGGCTGCTGGGGGTGATGATGATGCCCCCACCGGAGGGGGAGGCGGAGATAGTGGTGGCGATGGATGCAGAGAAAGCATTTGATAGAGTGGAGTGGGACTACCTGTGGGAAGTACTGAGGAGATTTGGATTTGGAGAGGGGTTCATTAGATGGGTTCATCTCCTGTACAGGGCCCCGGTGGCAAGTGTGATTACAAATAGGCAACGATCTGACCACTTCCGACTATATAGGGGTACAAGACAGGGATGTCCCCTGTCCCCGTTACTGTTTGCATTGGCAATTGAGCCACTGGCCATAGCGCTGAGGGGCTCTAGGAAGTGGAGGGGGGTACTTAGAGGAGGAGAAGAGCATCGGGTGTCATTATACGCAGATGATTTGTTGTTGTATGTCGCGGACCCAGTGGAGGGGATGCCTGAGATAATGCAGACACTCAGGGAGTTTGGAGAATTTTCAGATATAAATTGAATATGGGGAAGAGTGAACTGTTTGTGATGCACCCCGGGGAACAGGGCAGGGGAATAGATGATTTACCGTTGAGGAGGGTAACAAGGTATTTCCGGTATTTAGGGATTCAGGTGGCCAGGAACTGGGGAACCTTGCATTAGCTTAACTTGGCACGACTGGTAGAGCAGATGGAAGAGGACTTTAGGAGGTGGGACATGGCGCCCCTGTCATTGGCGGGCAGGGTGCAGGCGGTTAAAATGGTGGTCCTTCCGAGGTTTCTTTTTGTGTTCCAGTGCCTCCCTGTGCTGATTACAAAGGCCTTTTTTAAGAAGGTGGACAAGAGTATTATGAGCTTTGTGTGGGCTGGAAAGACCCCAAGAGTAAAGAGGGGGTTCCTGCAGCGCAGTAGGGACAGAGGGGGACTGGCACTGCCGAGTCTAAGTGATTATTATTGGGCCGCCAACGTGTCAATGATATGTAAGTGGATGAGGGAAGGGGAAGGAGCGGCGTGGAAAAGACTGGAGATGGCGTCCTGTAGGGGAACTAGCCTAAAAGCACTGGCGACGGCGCCGTTACCGTTCTCCCCGAAAAAATACACCACAAACCCAGTGGTGGTGGCAACTCTGAAAATTTGGGGGCAGTGGAGACGACATAAGGGAGTGACGGGTGCCTCAGTGTGGTCCCCGATAAGGAACAACCATAGGTTCGTCCCGGGAAGGATAGATGGGGGATTGAAATCTTGACAGCGAGCAGGAATTGTGAAATTGAAGGACTTGTTCTTAGCCGGGACGTTCGCGAGTCTGGGAGCACTGACAGAAAAATATGGGTTGCCACCTGGGGATGCATTTCGCTATATGCAAGTGAGGGCATTTGTGAGGCAACAGGTGAGGGAATTTCCGCAGCTCCCGGCGCAAGAGATCCAGGACAGAGTGATTTCGGGGGCATGGGTGGGTGATGATAGGGTGTCAGATATATATAGGGAAATGAGAGACGAGGGGGAGACGATGGTAGAAGAGCTGAAGGGAAAATGGGAGGAGGAGCTGGGGAAAGAGATTGAGGAGGGGCTGTGGGCAGATGCCCTAAGTAGGATAAACTCTTCGTCCTCGTGTGCCAGGCTCAGCCTGATACAATTCAAGGTTCTACACAGGGCGCATATGACTGGAGCAAGGCTGAGTAGGTTTTTTGGAGTGGAGGATAGGTGCGGGAGATGCGCGGGAAGCCCGGCGAACCACACCCACATGTTTTGGTCATGTCCGGTATTGCATGGGTTCTGGGTGGGTGTGGCAATAGTGATTTCAAAGGTGGTGGGGGTCCGGGTCGAACCAGGCTGGGGGTTGGCTATATTTGGGGTTGCAGATGAGCCGGGAGTGCAGGAGGCGAGAGAGACCGATGTTTTGGCCTTTGCGTCCCTAGTAGCCCGGCGAAGGATTCTACTTATGTGGAAAGAAGCTAAACCCCCGGGCGTGGAGGCCTGGATAAACGACATGGCAGGGTTCATAAAATTGGAGCGGATAAAGTACGTACTAAGAGGTTCGGCTCAAGGGTTCACCAGGTGGTGGCAACCGTTCCTCGACTATCTCGCAGAGCGATAAGGGAAAATAGGAAAGGTAGCAGCAGCAACCCCTGGGGGGGGGGGGGGGGGGAGGACTCATTTGGGTCCTCAGGGGTTTTATGGGTGTGTTTATATATTAGTTATTTATATTAGATTTTACGAAGTTACTATTTTAGTTAGTTTTCTGTTGTTTCTTATTTTGTTGTTGGCAGTTGCCGTTAGTTAGCATCTTATTTATTTAAAAAACGATCAATGTATATATTATTACAAAGTTGTAAAATGGGAAATTTTTGTTTTTGTTTGATCGAAAAACTTTAATAAAATTTATTTAAAAAAAATAAAAATAAATGTGCTTTGATTTAAATCTTACTAATCGGTGTATTGGGTTATTGATCATTACTCGGACTTGAACCTCGTGGCGGCATCATAAAGATACCTGGCGACTCGAGAGCAAAGGTAATAAAACAGAGCAATTGAACCAAGGAGAAAGTTAGCAACAATCCCCCCCCTGCCCTATCCCTTTCCATACCCCCGAACTTCTTAACGTGATGGCCAATGGCTCAATCGCGAGTGTAAACAGCAGGGGGGACATAGGACATCCTTGTCTAGTCCCACGGTGGAGAGGAAAGTATCTAGAGCTGATGTTGTTTGTGCGGACACTGGCCCTCAGCTCCTTATATAGTAGCTTTACCCAGTCCACAAATCTGTCTCCAATCCCAAACCATTCCAGAACTGCCATCAAATACCCCCATTCTACCTGGTCAAATGCTTTCTCGACATCCAATGACACAACCACCTCTGTTTCTTTCCTCTCCGCCGGTGCCATAACCACGTTCCATACCCTCCTAACGTTCGAAAAGAGCTGCCTTCCTCTCACAAAGCCCGTCTGATCTTCATCCATCACCTTCAGGAGGCACTCCTCTAGCCTACCCGCCAGTACCTTCGCCGATATCTTAGCGTCCACGTTTAAAAGTGCAATGGGCCTATACGACCCACACTCCGTCGGATTCTTAAATTTCTTAAGTAACAGGGAAATCGATGCCTGTCCCAATGTTTGCGGTAACACCCCCTTCCCTATCGCCTCCTCAAACATCCCCACCATCAGCGGTACCAGCTTATTTTTGAATTTTTTATAATATTCCACCGGAAACCCATCCGGCCCTGCCACCTTCCACGACTGCATTCTCTGAAAATCGCATCCTTTATCTCCTGCTCCACTATCGCCCCCTCTAATGTAGCCCTATCCCCCTCCCCTCGGGTACTCCAGCCCATCTAGAAATTCCTGCATCTCCCGGCCTCCCCCAAGTGGCTCTGACCTGTACAACCTCTCATAACAATCCTTAAAGACATTGTTAATCTGATCCGGAGCTACCACCAACTTCTCTGCCCTGCCCCGCACCTGGACAATTTCCCTTGCCGCAGCCTGTCTCCGGAGCTGACCCGCCAACATAGTGACCGATGTACGTGTTCATTCTCTCCACAATCTTTTGCCACCTCCTTCTTCTGTTCATCCAACTTTTAGTTTGTCTTTTAACTGACAGCCTGATGATGGAAAAACACACAAGACATTATGGGCGGGATTCTCCGTTGGCCGACACTGGAATTGGGAAACACGATTGAGCAGAAAATTCAGCTTTAGCCGAAAATAGAGGTTGGCGCCAGGCGCCCGACGGAATGCCATGCTCCGGTGTCTCGGCAGTGGCGTGAATGCATCCTACGCCACACGTACAGGAAACACCGTTGGCTTATCATTAATTGGCACCTCCCGGTAAAAGTGAGACTGATGTGATGCTCCGCCTCCGCCATGAAGAATGGCCCCTCCCTCCACCCAACCCTCCTCCCCCCCAACCCCTCCATCCACCCCCAACCCCTCCCTACCTCCACCCCACCTCCACCCCCTCCCTCGACCACCATTCCTTGCCAGCAAGGATGGGTGCCCGGGCCAGAGGCCCCCACGGTGCCATTCCATAAAGGGCCAAGGATGCGGTGCAGAGGACAGAGTGCTGGGGGAGCGGCCAGTGGGGGGTGGGGGTGGTGGCGGGGGGGGTGACATGCGAGGGCAGGGTCTGCAGTGCAGGTCAGGGCCACTTTGCAGCCCGTTGGACTTGGCTGGGCATGAGGGTATGCATCATGCTAACATGTCTGCCTGTCACTATCTACAGAAATGGAATGGTTGCCATCATCCTAGTCGCCGCAGCCCTGAGGGACGCACTGAGGCTGTATGAGCGGGAGCTGCTCAGGGAGGGCCGTGCAGCAGTGGAGCTTGCCCCAGAGGAACAGGTTGGGCAGCCGGTGAGGATGGAGAACCGGCTGCCCAACAGGCCAAGGAGGAGGTGGGAAGGAGGTGCCGAATAAGGCTTTGTGTGTACCGGCAGTACCTGTCATTCGGCACCTGCCGAACCGGGCATGCCGTCGAAGAATCTGGTCGAGCAGGAGGACCGTACGGCATATCTGCTGGATTATTGTGCATCTGGAACTGCGGGGGTATTGTGGAGGACAACCGTTCCCAGTGGCCATCAATGTGATGGTCGCCCTGACCTTCTTTGCCAAGTGTGAACCATCATAGAATTTACAGTGCAGAAGGAGGCCATTCAGGCCATGGAGTCTGCACTGGCACTTGGAAAGAGCACCCTACCCAAGCCCACACCTCCACCCTATCCCCGTAACCCTACCCAACCTTTTGTGGACACTAAGGGCAATTTAGCATAGCCAACCCACCTAATCTGCACATCTTTGGGCTGTGGGAGGAAACCGGAGCACCCGGAGGAAACCCACGCACACACGGGGAGAACGTGCAGACTCCGCACAGACAGTGACCCAAGCCGGGAATCGAACCTGGGACCCTGGAGCTGTGAAGCAACTGTGCTAACCACTGTGCTACCGTGTTGCCCACCTGTTCGGGATCTTGCAAACTTCGGTGCACAGATGCATTCATGACGTCACGGAAGCCCTGTATGCCCAGTCGGCATAATATATCATCTTCTTTGTGGACCGAGCCCACCAGGATGGCCGGGCAGCGGGGTTCACCGCCATCGCCGGGATGCAACAGGTCCAGCAGGGTGATTGATGGGACGCAAGTCCCCGACCAGCACTGGCACATGAGCGGGTGATCTTCACAAAACAAAAGAGGCATCACTCCATGGTGTGCAACCACGTCTGCGTCTGACACCCGGGCAGTGGGCACAATGCCTTCGGTGAGCGCCTGGCTCTTGGGCGACAGGGGTTTTCTTCTGTGGTCGTGGCTGATGAGGCCTTTCCGGAGGCCACACACCAATGCGGAGACCCGCTACAATGATGCCATGCTGCGACCAGGGCCATGATTGAGTGGTGCATCGGTGTATTGGAGATGTGGTTCAGATGCCTGGACCATACTGGAGGTGCCCTCCAATATAGCACTAGGAGAGTCTCTCAAATTGTGGTGGCCTGCTACATCCTCCACAATATTGTTTGTCCCCTTGGGGATTCCTACCTCCACCTGATATACCGCTGCACGTGTATGGTGCGCACCAGATAGTGCTCCAGGTGCCTCTTCACCAACATGTCCAACCAAAGTGAGCGTCTCTGGGATAGTGGAGGGTGTTGGAGAAGTGACGGAAAGTCGGTGTCTCCCCGGACTGGTGTTACAGGGTGTCGTGGGCTGGCGTTGGGGACTTGCGTCACTGTCAATTACTGCCTCCTCGCTGGACATGTCCTGGGGTTGTGGCCTGGGGTAGGGGACACCAGAAGGGTCCATCTCATCTCCGGGTGATTGTGCAAGACATCCAAGACATGACGCATGGTTGGATCACGGGTTGGGGTGGTGGTGTGGGGGTGGTGCCATGCATGCCATAGGGACACTGTAACTCAGCAGGGGTACACTTGGTTTCCCAATGCTGACCTCTGCCTTGGCGACTGCCCTCTTCCTGGGCTCAGTGAAAAGATCCAGTGCCCGACGCTCCGGGACGGTGAGGGCCACAGCTCCGGCCCTACGCCTCCAGTCTTTTCTCCCTCACAGCGGTTATGCACTGCCTTCTCCTGGGGGAATGGGAAACAGAAAATGCAGATTCGGCAGTCGGATGTGGGCAGTATATGGGGTGGGAAACCGGTGGGTGGCCATTGTGAACAGGGCACCCGGCATGGCGGGTGGTATGTGCGTTGGCATGTGCTGCAGGGTGGGGTGCAAACAGACTGCCGGCGGATGGCTGAGGTTCGGTCGCCCTCATGGCTGGAGGGGGGAGGGGAGGAGGAGGTGGTTACGAGTGTCTGGGACAGGTGTTGGTGCCTGGGACACGGTGCTGACTATTCACCGTGGCCTCTCTGAGGTGGACATGCAGCTTCTTGCAACACTGCTGTTGGGTCCTGGCGGTGAGGCCTACAGCATTCATGGCCTTTGCCTTCTGCACCCAAGCCCGGTGTACGGCAGAGAGTGGCAGCCCCTTTTCCACACCGGGAAACAGGGTGCCCCACCTCTCCTCCACAGATTCCAACAGGGTCTCGAGTTCCGCATCGGCGAACTGCAGTGCCACTCTTCGGGCTGCCATCTTATTGGCTGGAATAAGTGTGTGGGGAGTGGAGTGCTGATGTGCAGCTGTAGCTTGTCAGCCTCGAGTGCCAATCCCGACCCCAGTGAATCGGACCCCGTTTTTCATTAGATTTGCTCTAGTTCCACATGGTGCCAGTGCGAGTGCATTAACGCATCCTGAATTTCTCCAGGACCTGCGCTGCTTCCGTGGTCGTCGAACACCACCGATTCAGTCCCAGTGTCAGCACTTAAGTCTCTGAAATGGAGAATCCAGCCCCATATCCTATCATTTCTCTCCACCTTAGCTGACTAATGTGCTATGTATTTCCAGAATTTTCCATTTTCATTCCACTATTTAATATATTTGCTGCTTCTTTAATATCAGAGATCTTCAAGCAGAATATTCCTTTTCCTAATATATATACGCCTCTTGTTTTTAACATTGGTGCTAAACAGTTACCTTCATTCTGCACCTTCATTGATTCCACCTATGTTAGGCTAATAGGACTCTTACTTGATTGATTCACATTCATCACGCTTTTTAAATGTAGGAACTACGTTTCCTTGCTTGTAGTTGTATAGCCCTCATGAACATCCAATAATTCTCTCATATCTATAATTAGTGCACACAAATTTTCCCTTTGGTATTCTTCAGTTTCTTTGGATTTACATCATTTCACCAAGGGAATTATTAGTCAGTCCCGTAAACCTGTCAAGTACCTCTTGGAAGCATTTTAAATTGCCTAGGAACAAATAATTTATTCTTTGCGAAATTGGTGTCAAGAGTGCAAGCAAAATGATAATAATCTCTCGGGCCCAATGTTTCAATTATACAGTCTGCAGACCATTTATAATCAGAGTGAAATAAATATTAAGGTGCAAATACAGACTCTTTCAGCTTTGCAAACTTAATCACGCAGTTGATTTTTACAAAAATATACCTCGATTTATCAACACCTTTATCTAAATCAGTATAATACACCTCTAAGCAACAAAAAAGATTTGTTCATCAAATATCTTCGGTCCAATAAGTCTGCTTATTTACATTTTAGATCTATCCATCGGCAGATCATAACTCTCTTTTTTATCAACAATAGTGCTCTGGAGAAGTTATCATCAACACTTGGAAGAGATTCCTTATTCAAAATGGAAGACGAACTTTAAGAATCGTTTGTTTCTCTTACACAAATCAGGCTCCGCCACATCTCCCATAGGGATATAATTGAATGAATCTTTTAGGCTCCAGACACCTGCAAAATGGGATCATTGAAGGAGCAGAATGCCTAACACCAAGATCTGACATCAAATTTACTATACAGTATGAAAATATCAACACTTTGTAAAGGGAAATAAATGGACCTTCAACATTTCTTGAAAAAAAATACTTAAATGGCTTCAATAATTTGAAATGCTACAAAACATTGCCTCAATGTGAAGATTTGAGCAACAATATGGGTTAAATTCCAGTGGTGCAGTTACTTTGAAGAATGCTTGATCACAGTTCCCTGCAGGCTCTAGAACATAGAACATAGAACGATACAGCACAGTACAGGCCTTTCAGCCCACAATGTTGCACCGAAATAAAAGCCATCTAACCTACACTATGCCATTATCATCCATATGTTTATCCAATAAACTTTTAAATGCCCTCAATGTTGGCGAGTTCACTACTGTAGCAGGTAGGGCATTCCACGGCCTCACTACTCTTTGCGTAAAGAACCTACCTCTGACCTCTGTCCTATATCTATTACCCCTCAGTTTAAAGCTATGTCCCCTCGTGCCAGCCATTTCCATCCGCGGGAGAAGGCTCTCACTGTCCACCATATCCAACCCCCTGATCATTTTGTAAGCCTCTATTAAGTCTCCTCTTAACCTTCTTCTCTCCAACGAAAACAACCTCAAGTCCATCAGCCTTTCCTCATAAGATTTTCCCTCCATACCAGGCAACATCCTGGTAAATCTCCTCTGCACCCGCTGGAAAGCCTCCACGTCCTTCCTATAATGCGGTGACCAGAACTGTACGCAATACTCCAAATGCAGCCGTACCAGAGTTCTGTACAGCTGCAACATGACCTCCTGACTCCGGAACTCAATCCCTCTGCCAATAAAGGCCAACACTCCATAGGCCTTCTTCACAACCCTATCAACCTGGGTGGCAACTTTCAGGGATCTATGTACATGGACACCTAGATCCCTCTGCTCATCCACACTTTCAAGAACTTTTCCATTAGCCAAATATTCCGCATTCCTGTTATTCCTTCCAAAGTGAATCACCTCACACTTCTCTACATTAAACTCCATTTGCCACCTCTCAGCCCAGCTCTGCAGCTTATCTATATCCCTCTGTAACCTGCTACATCCTTCCACACTATCGACAACACCACCGACTTTAGTATCGTTTGCAAATTTACTCACCCACCCTTCTGCGCCTTCCTCTAGGTCATTGATAAAAATGACAAACAGCAACGGCCCCAGAACAGATCCTTGTGGTACTCCACTTGTGACTGTACTCCATTCTGAACATTTCCCATCAACCACCACCCTCTGTCTTCTTTCAGCTAGCCAATTTCTGATCCACATCTCTAAATCACCCTCAATCCCCAGCCTCCGTATTTTCTGCAATAGCCTACCGTGGGGAACCTTATCAAACGCTTTGCTGAAATCCATATGCACCACATCAACTGCTCTACCCTCGTCTACCTGTTCAGTCACCTTCTCAAAGAACTCGATAAGGTTTGTGAGGCATGACCTACCCTTCACAAAGCCATGCTGCTGACTATCCCTGATCATATTATTCCTATCTAGATGATTATAAATCTTGTCTCTTATAATCCCCTCCAAGACTTTACCCACTACAGACGTGAGGCTCACCGGTCTATAGTTGCCGGGGTTGTCTCTGCTCCCCTTTTTGAACAAAGGGACCACATTTGCTATCCTCCAGTCCTCTGGCACTATTCCTGTAGCCAATGATGCCATAAAAATCAAGGCCAAAGGTCCAGCAATCTCTTCCCTGGCCTCCCAGAGAATCCTAGGATAAATCCCATCAGGTCCCGGGGAATTATCTATTTTCAGCCTGTCCAGAATTGCCAACACCTCTTCCCTACGTACCTCAATGCCATCTATTCTATTAGCCTGGGGCTCAGCATTCTCCTCCACAACATTATCTTTTTCCTGAGTGAATACTGACGAAAAATATTCATTTAGTATCTCGCCTATCTCTTCAGACTCCACACACAACTTCCCATCCCTGTCCTTGACTGGTCCTACTCTTTCCCTAGTCATTCGCTTATTCCTGACATACCTATAGAAAGCTTTTGGGTTTTCCTTGATCCTACCTGCCAAATACTTCTCATGTCCCCTCCTTGCTCGTCTTAGCTCTCTCTTTAGATCCTTCCTCGCTACCTTGTAACTATCCATCGCCCCAACTGAAACTTCACACCTCATCTTCACATAGGCCTCCTTCTTCCTCTTAACAAGAGATTCCACTTCTTTGGTAAACCACGGTTCCCTCGCTCAACGCCTTCCTCCCTGCCTGACCGGTACATACTTATCAAGAACACGCAGTAGCTGATCCTTGAACAAGCCCCACTTATCCAGTTGTGCCCAACACTTGCAGCCTACTTCTCCACCTTATGCCCTCCAAGTCACGTCTAATGGCATCATAATTGCCCTTCCCCCAGCTATAACTCTTGCCCTGCGGTAAGGTATACTTATCCCTTTCCATCATTAACGTAAACGTCACCGAATTGTGGTCACTGTCCCCAAAGTGCTCTCCTACCTCCAAATCCAACACCTGGCTTGGTTCATTACCCAAAACCAAATCCAACGTGGCCTCGCCTCTTGTTGGCCTGTCAACATATTGTGTCAGGAAACCCTCCTGCACACATTGTACAAAAAACGACCCATCTAATGTACTCGAACTATATCTTTTCCAGTCAATATTTGGAAAGTTAAAGTCTCCCATAATAACTACCCTGTTACTTTCGCTCTTATCCAGGATCATCCTCGCCATCCTTTCCTCTACATCCCTAGAACTATTTGGAGGCCTAGAGAAGACTCCCAACAGTGTGACCTCTCCTTTCATGTTTCTAACCTCAGCCCATACTACCTCGGAAGATGAGTCCCCATCTAGCATCCTCTCCGCCACCGTAATACTGCTCTTGACTAGCAGCGCCACACCTCCCCCTCTTTTGCCTCCTTCTCTGAGCTTACTAAAACACCTAAACCCCGGAACCTGCAACATCCATTCCTGTCCCTGCTCTATCCATGTCTCCGAAATGGCCACAACATCGAAGTCCCAGGTACCAACCCATGCTGCCAGTTCCCCTACCTTATTTCGTATACTCCTGGCATTGAAGTAGACACACTTCAAACCACCTACCTGAACACTGGCCCCCTCCTGCGACGTCAAATCTGTGCTCCTGACCTCTATACTCTCATTCTCCCTTACCCTAAAACTACAATCCAGGTTCCCATGCCCCTGCTGCATTAGTTTAACCCCCCCCAAAGAGCACTAACAAATCTCCCGCCCAGGATATTTGTGCCCCTCAGGTTCAGATGTAGACCATCCTGTCTGTAGAGGTCCCACCTTCCCCAGAAAGAGCCCCAGTTATCCAGAAATCTGAATCCCTCCCGCCTGCACCATCCCTGTAGCCACGTGTTTAATTGCTCTCTCTCCCTATTCCTCATCTCACTATCACGTGGCACGGGCAACAACCCAGAGATAACAACTCTGTTTGTTCTAGTTCTGAGCTTCCATCCTAGCTCTCTGGAGGGATCAAAGAAACCTCTCATTTTCTCCAATAATTGACCTTCCCTGCATGTCGAAACAAGTCAAACTTAGATGCCAGGT
This sequence comes from Scyliorhinus torazame, assembly GCF_047496885.1. Classification (NCBI taxonomy): domain Eukaryota; kingdom Metazoa; phylum Chordata; class Chondrichthyes; order Carcharhiniformes; family Scyliorhinidae; genus Scyliorhinus; species Scyliorhinus torazame. The sequence goes on along the minus strand of NC_092712.1, from coordinate 193,392,345 downwards.
GGCATACAAATTAATTTGTGTATTTAGTGGCAATTGGTGCAGTGATCATAAGGGATTTTTGAATTGTCAATACCGAGCTGTACAGAAAAATCTCAAAGTGCACCTGATTTCTGATTTGGGGCTCATTAAAGGAACAAATTTATTTTCACAATACAGCAATTGAATATGTTCAGTCTTCAATCTGGTTAAGCTCTCTCAGCCCTATGATTAATCAGTTGTCTGACAAACTTTCCTTTAGTTTACATAATTAAAATATTAAAAGGCAACAGAAAATCCTTTTAGATAGATCACACTGATTTAAGTCAGTTTAATTGTTTAACTGAAAAGGTTTAAGTCAACTCTGGTAGTCAAGAAACAATCTATTAAAAATTAACGATTCAAAAATGAATAGAACATAGGGATAGCATCAATATTAGAACTGCCCAAAAGAAGCATATAAACTTGGTCTCCAAGTATCCCTATTTCATTGTAGTTGATATTGTTACTAATTCACTCTCCTCGAGTACTGCCTCCCTCTCTTTCAAATCCACCTTTCTCTCCCTTCTCTTGATCCCCTCGTCCTTTAAAATTACCAGCTTATCTGCTCTTCCTTTTCCTCTTCAAAATCCGTGAGTGCTAACCTCCCAAATTCATTTTCCACAAATTCTATGTTTGAACCCCTACAATCAGGCCTCCATGCTGCCGAAGTACTGAATGGGCTTTATTCCCAGATGGCATCCTATGTGACTGTGGTAAACTATCCCCTTTTGTCCTTCTCATCCTGTCTGCAGCCGATGACATTGTTGACCTTACCATCTCCCTCCAGCGCGCCTGCACCATCAACCAGGTGGGTGGGACTGCTCTCACTAGTTATGTATCAAGTCATATGCAGAGCATCACTTGCAATAGCTTCTCTTGCCCCTGCATTGTTGCCTCTGGTATTTCCCACGGATCTGTTCTTGACTTCTTCATGTTTCTTATCCTCCAACGTTGGTAAGGCTAAAGCCATTGTTTTCAGTCCCCACAATAAACTCTCTTCCCTAAGTAGTTACATCCTTCTCTCTGGCAGCTATTGACGCTTGACCAAGTCTGTTCGCAATTTTTGGTGTCATATTTGACTGCTAGATGAGCTTCTGACCACATTTGTGCCATCACTAAGACCACTTATCATCACCTCTGTAACATTACCCGACTCTGCTCATGCCTCAGCTGTCCACCCATAATTAGCTGTAGTCCACGAGCGGATGGAGAATTTCTGTTCAGTGCAATTCCACACGCTGCTGTAATTCCTCCCTCCATCCAATTTCTGGTGAGGTCCACACATGCAGTCCATTTCCCACCTGGCCTGTTTTTTCCTGAACTCCCTTGGAGCGGCATTCAGCATCGGGTTGCCAGTCCATGCTGTTACCTGTGCCAAATTTATCTGGTGTCAACCTTGCCCAAACTTTCCAGCTCAGGCCAGGAGAGATGGAGGTAGCGCAGCTGGCTCTACCAAGCCATGCAGACCAGTAGAGTCAGATTGAAGGACACCACCTCCTTTTTTACAGCACTATCTGCTGTAAATCAGGTAAATTTAAAGGTCCTCCTGAAATTGAAAGGCCAGGAAGAAGGTAAGTGCCTAAGATAAGTGGATAGGATTTGGGGGTGGAGGAGGGTGGGTCAGACATTGTGAGGGAGGGGGGTGTCAGACATCGGATGGGGTGGTTTGGACATTGGAGGAGTGGGCAGGAGGTGTCGGTTAGGGGTCAGGTCAGGTTGGTGGTTGAAGGGGATTGAGGGCAGCTGGAGAGAAAAGTCAGGATCCATGGGGATTGTCCAGTTTGAGGTGGGTGGGGGGGGAGGGTATTCCAGTTGTGGGTCGGAGATGAGTCAGGCCTGGGGTTGGGGGAGAACACCTGGTCAGTCAGGGTGAGGTGGTATCTCGGGGGGAGGGGGTTGGTCTACGATATTTACACAGAAATTAGAGAGGTTTTAATCTCCTACTCAGTAACTATTGATATATCAGCCAAAACCATCTGAAGTTTGCAATTTAAATCACAATTTTGGATGGTGCACAGCAATGGGCCAGACAAAAAGCTTGTGCTTCTGCGGAGTTGTCGTTTAAGTGTTTAGCTGTGAAGGTCCGGGGAAGATTCCCCAGCTCACCTTTGGGGTACCCCTGCCCTGCCCTGCCCTGCCCTGCCCTGCCCTGCCCCCCCCCCCCCCCCCCCCCCCCCCCCCCCGGGTGCTCTGAAGTTACAGCTGTTTCACCTGTTGCCACAAGGCTCTCGCCTGCCTTTTGAAAATCCAAGTGCATGATCCACTAAATGCACCTAGTTTAAATATTTTCTGCCCTACTTCTACACAGTAAATGGTTGGGTAAGAATTTGAATTGTGATTGGTTCTAGTGTTTGAGTTCTAATCTGGTCTTCATATCCTGACTAACTGAAATATAACACTAGTCAACTAATTAAGTATTGTAATATGGGCCCCACAGGTTTAAAGGAGGAAATGTTGCATTGTCTTAAGTGGCAATTAATTCAGAGCTACAAAAGGTGGCTGCTACAGAGAAAGAACACACGACACAAGTGAGAGGAAGAGGAATTGTAAAAGGGAGAAAAACGTTCTATGGATAAACAAGGAAGTCAAGGAAGACACAAAGACGTACCATACTGCAAAAACTAGTGGTAAGCTGGAGGAGTGGGAGAACTTTAGGTTCAGCAAAAGTCGAATAAAAGTAAAATCAAAAGAACCATCTGAACTACGAAAGGAATCTAGCAGGAAACAAACACCGATACCAAAAGCTTCTATAAGTTTATTAAGAGGAAGAGAATAGCTAAGGTAAATGTTGGCCCTTTAAAGGCTGATATGGTGAGGTAATAATGGGGAACACAGAGCTGGCGGAGGCACTGAACCAATATTTTGCCTCTGTCTTCACGGTAGAAGATAATAAAAGATTTCCAAAACCTACAGTTTAATGCAGAGGAACTTGATGCAATAACCACCACTAGGGAGACAGTATTAAATAAACTAATTAGATCAAAGACAGATAGTCTCAGGGACCTGATGCCCTGCACTCTAGGGTATTAAGGGGGTTGCCTGCAGAAATCATGGATGCATTGATCATGATATTTCAGAATGCCCTGGATTCTGGAAGGGTCCCAGTGATTTGGAAACAAGAGGCAGAAAGTAGGAAACTATAGACCAGTTAATAATCATCTTTATTAGTGTCACAAGTAGGCTTACATTAACACAGCAATGAAGTTACTGTGAAAACCCCCTAGTCGTCACACTACAGCACATGTTCGGGGACACACAGGGAGCATTCAGAATGTCCAATTTACCTAACAAGCATGTCTTTCGGGACCTGTGGGAGGAAACCGGAACATCCGGAGGAAACCCATACAGACACGGGGGGAACGTACAGACTTCGCACAGACAGTGACCCAAGTGGTAATCGAACCTGGGATCCGGGCGCTGTGAAGTAACAATGTTAACCACTGTGCTACCGTGCCACCCATTAGTTAGCTTGACCTTTGTGGTGGGGAAGTTGCTGGAATCAACCATTGAGGAGATGACTGAACATTTGGAAAGACAAAGCTCAATCCACCATTGTCAGCATGGTTTTATGAAGCGCAAGTCATGCTTCACAAATTAGCTTGAGTTCTTTGAGGATGTAACCAGCAAGGTTGATAATGGGGAACATGTGGATGTGGTATATATAGACTTCCAGAAGGAGTTTGTCAAGGTGCTGCATAAAAGACTTATTCAGAAGGAGAGATTGTTGCAAATTATATTAAAATTGGTGGGAAAGCAGACAGTGAAGAGGAGATTAAGATTTTACAGTCTGATAAGTGTGAGGTTATCCACTTTGGTCAAAAAAATAGAAAGGCAAATTATCTAAATAGAAAGTAGATTCAAAATCTGTCTGGGCAGAGGGATCTGGGTGTTTTTGTTCATGAATTTGGTATGCAGGTACAGCATGTAATTAAAAAGGCAAATGGAATGTTAGCATTTATTGCAAAAGGACTTGAGTAGAAAAGTAAAGAAGTGCTGTTGGAATTGTATAGGGCATCAGCGATGGCCATGGCGGATGGTCTCGGCAGAATATCCAACTCGCTGGGGGATGTTAATCAGGGCTAATCTCGAGACGTTCCAGCTCTCAGATGTGAATGGCCGAGGCGCTGCAGAGCTTGTCGCAGTCTCAGGTGGGCATTGTCAAGGCACTGCAGAGCATGGCCCAGTCACTGAGGAGCATTGTCGAAGGTGACGACACGATGGTGCAGGCATCGGGGAGCCGCCAGGGATGGCAGAGTCAGATGATGCGGGGCAGCTGGGGCTTGAACCAGCTGCCCCTCCACCCCAATGTAAACCCCAAGGCCCTATGGCCACCAACCGGGAGGTGCCAACCCGGACCAGTCCCATGGAATGGCGACAGTGGCTACCAGCTCCCCTGAGTTCCACCCCTCTGCTGAGGCCGTGTCTCTCAGTCAGCACCAGGAACAAGGTGGAACAGATGTGCATGTGCCGCTAAGTGTGCCGAGGGCCTCTGGCACTAGAGCCCCCGGAGGACATCCGCCAGGGGCATCAAAGACCACGGGATGAGGTAAGCAGCTGGCTGCCTCCACCTCTGATGTGCATCCTGGGGACACACCTAGACTAGCGGTAGAGTCAGGAAGGCAAAGCACATCGAGGATCACTGAGGGCACCAGGGAAGGAGGGGGGGTGGGGGGGGGGGGTGGGGGTGGGGGGGGGGGGCGGCGCGGGTAGGTAGGTGGTGAGGGGGGGGGGGGGGGGAGGCAGCATCTTTGGGAGAGTGGAGAATTGTATTACACATTAAACAGCCTTGTGCTCAACCAGTATGACGCCTCTGTCATTTTTCCTGCAATGCGGGCCGATCTCCGGGACCCTTGGCCCATCTCTCCAGGCAACTCCCCCTCCCTCCCGGGCACACCAGGTGCAGGTGATGGGTGTGAATGAGCAGTCAGCAGACAGGCAGGGACCGGACTATAGCATAGATTGTGGAGCACCGGCAGTCAGCGCTCTACGGGTCATCACCCCCATGCCCTTAATATTGACCCGCTGGTGCTGCTGACACAGTCCCAGTACCCTGGAGTGATGTGCCACAGACCCTGGGAGGGTGGGAAATGGGAGTGGGTTAGGTGGCGATGATGGACGAGGCCACGTCCTATGTGTATCGGACGAGTATGAGGGCCGCCTGTCCTGCAGCCTCCAGCTGGTCCTCCAGCGCCTCATCATCACCCTCCTTGGAGATGGCCACATACTCATCCCCAACCTTCATCTTGTAGCCCTGTTGCTGCGCGAGGACACAGCAGACCATCACAAAGCGGGCAACCCTCCAGGGGGTGTACTGGAGCCCATCACCGGAGCGGCCGATGCATGGGAAGCGCATCTTTAGAAGTCCGATGCAGCACTCTAAGACAGCCCAGGTGGATGCATGAACCTCATACTAGGCCTCCAGCCTTCGTACTGCCATCATTGGCCAGGTCCTCAATATCATGACACTCAGCGGGTACCCCTTATCCCCAAGAGCCAACCACCCATCCTGGTGCAGCCCTCAGATAAGCCGGGGATGACCGACTGCCCCAGGATAATCTTTTTAAAATCTTTATTATTGTCACAAGTAGGTTTACATTAACACTGCCTGCCTCCCTTTTATTCTAAGGCTGTGCCCCCAGGTCCTAGTCTCCCCTGCTAATGGAAACAGCTTCCCTACGTCCACCCTATCTAAGCCATTCATTATCTTGTAAGTTTCTATTAGATCTCCCCTCAACCTCCTAAACTCCAATGAATAAAATCCCAGGATCCTCAGACGTTCATCGTATGTTAGGCCTACCATTCCTGGGATCATCCGTGTGAATCTCCGCTGGACCCGCTCCAGTGCCAGTATGTCCTTCCTGAGGTGTGGGGCCCAAAATTGCTCACAGCATTCTAAATGGGGCCTAACTAATGCTTTATAAAGCTTCAGAAGTACAACCCTGCTTTTATATTCCAAGCCTCTTGAGGTAAATGACAACATTGAATTTGCTTTCTTAATTACGGACTCAACCTGCAAGTTTACCTTTAGAGAATCCTGGACTAGGACTCCCAAGTCCCTTTGCACTTCAGCATTATGAATTTTGTCACCGTTTAGAAAATAGTCCATGCCTTTATTCTTTTTTCCAAAGTGCAAGACCTCTTGCCCACGTTGAATTTCATCAGCCATTTCTTGGACCACTCTCCTAAACTGTCTAAATCTTTCTGCAGCCTCCCCAGCTCCTCCATACTACCTGCCTCTCCACCTATCTTTGTATCATCGGCAAACTTAGCCAGAATGCCCCCAGTCCCGTCATCTAGATCGTTAATATATAAAGAGAACAGCTGTGGCCCCAACACTGAACCCTGCGGGACACCACTCGTCACCGGTTGCCATTCCGAAAAAGAACCTTTTATCCCAACTCTCTGCCTTCTGCCTGACAGCCAATCGTCAATCCATGTTAGTACCTTGCCTCGAATACCATAGGCCCTTATTTTACTCAGCAGTCTCCCGTGAGGCACCTTATCAAAGGCCTTTTGGAAGTCAAGATAGATAACATCCATTGGCTCTCCTTGGTCTAACCTATTTGTTATCTCTTCAAAGAACTCTAACAGGTTTGTCAGGCACGACCTCCCCTTACTAAATCCATGCTGACCTGTCCTAATCTGACCCTGCACTTCCAAGAATTTAGAAATCTCATCCTTAACAATGGATTCTAGAATCTTGCCAACAACCAAGGTTAGGCTAATTGGCCTATAATTTTCCATCTTTTTCCTTGTTCCCTTCTTGAACAGGGGGGTTACAACAGCGATTTTCCAATCCTCTGGGACTTTCCCTGACTCCAGTGACTTTTGAAAGATCATAACTAACGCCTCCACTATTTCTTCAGATATCTCCTTTAGAACTCTAGGATGTAGCCCATCTGGGCTCGGAGATTTATCAATTTTTAGACCTCTTAATTTCTCTAGCACTTTCTCCTTTGTGATGGCTACCATATTCAACTCTGCCCCCTGACCCTTGGTGGGATATATCTCATGTCTTCTACTGTGAAGACTGACGCAAAGTACTTATTTAGTTCTTGGGTTATGGGGATGTTATGGGTGGTTGGTGGGGCAGATGGGTCGAGACAAGGGTTGCCCTTGAATTGGATACACACGATCCAGAGGCCGACATGGTAACATAGAACATAGAACAGTACAGCACAGAACAGGCCCTTCGGCCCTCGATGTTGTGTCGAGCATTGTCCGAAACCAAGATCATGCTATCCCACTCCTTGTCATTCTGGTGTGCTCCATGTGCCTATCCAATAACCACTTGAAAGTTCCTAAAATGTCCGACTCCACTATCACAGCAGGCAGTCCATACCACACCCGAACCACTCTCTGAGTAAAGAACCTACCTCGGACATCCCTCCTATATTTCCCACCCTGAACTTTATAGTTATGCCCCCTTATAAAAGCTACATCCACCCGAGAAATAGTCTCTGAACGTCCACTCTATCTATCCCCCTCATCATCTTATAAACCTCTAAGTCGCCTCTTATCCTCATCCGCTCCAAAGAGAAAAGCCCTAGCTCCCTCAACCTTTCCTCATAAGACCTATCCTGCAAACCAGGCAGCATCCTGGTAAATCTCCTTTGCATCCTTTCCAATGCTTCCACATCCTTCCTATAGTGCTATAGTGAGGTGACCAGAACTGCACACAATACTCCAAATGTGGTCTCACCAGGGCACCAGTTGCAGTATAACCCCGCAGCTCTTAAACTCAAGCCCCCTGTTAATAAAAGCGAACACAGTTTAGGCCTTCTTCACGGCTCTATCCACTTGAGTAGCAACCTTCAGAGATCTGTGGACATGAACCCCAAGGACTCGCTGTTCCTCCACATTCCTCAGAACCCTGCCGTTGACCCTGTAATCCGCATTCAAATTTTTTCTACCAAAATGAATCACCTCGCACTGATCAGGGTTAAACTCCATCTGCCATTTTTCGGCCCAGCTCTGCATCCTATCAATGTTTCTTTGCAGCCTACAACAGCCCTCCACCTCATCCATTACTCCACCAATCTTGGTGTCATCAGCAAATTTACTGACCCACCCTTCAGCGCCCTCCTCCAAGTCATTGATAAAAATCACAAATAGCAGAGGACCCAGCACTGATCCCTGTGGTACACCGCTGGTAACTGGTCTCCAGTCTGAAAATTTTCCATTCACCACCACACTCTGTCTTCTATGTGATAGCCAGTTACTTATCCAATTGGCCAAATTTCCCTCGATCCCACACCTCCTTACTTTCTTCATAAGCCGACCATGGGGAACCTTATCAAACGCCTTACTAAAATCCTTGTGTACGGCATCAACTGCTCTACCTTCATCTACACACTTAGTTACCTCCTTAAAGAATTCAATCAAATTTGTGAGGCAAGACCTACCCTTCACGAGTCCGTGTTGTCTATCCCAGATTAAGCTGCATCTTTCCAAATGGTCATAAATCATATCCTTCAGGACCTTTTCCATTAACGTACTGACCACCAAAGTAAGACTAACCGGTCTATAATTACCAGGGTCATTCCTATTCCCTTTCTTGAACAGAGGAACAACATTTGCCACTCTCCAGTCCTCTGGCACTATCCCCGTGGACAGTGAGGACCCAAAGATCAAAGCCAAAAGCTCTGCAATCTCATCCCTAGTCTCCCAAAGAATCCTTGGATATATCCCATCTGGCCCAGGGGACTTGTCGACACTAAGGGTTTTCAAAATTGCTAATACATCCTTCCTCAGAACATCTACCGCCTCCAGCCTACCCGTCTGTATCACACTCCCATCCTCAAAAACATGACCCCTCTCCTTGGTGAACACTGAAGAAAAGTATTCATTCAATGCCTCTCCTATTTCTTCTGACTCCATGCACAAGTTCCCACTACTGTCCTTGACCGGCCCTAACCTCACCCTGGTCATTCTTTTATTTCTCACACAAGGGTAAAAAGCCTTGGGGTTTTCCTTGATCTGACCTGCCAAGGACTTCTCCCCCTCCTAGCTCGCCTAAGCCCTTTTTTTTTTAGCTCATTCCTTGCTACCCTGTAATCCTCAAGCGACCCAACTGAACCTTGTTTTCTCATCCTTACATACGCTTCCTTTTTCCTCTTGACAAGACATTCAACCTCTTTTGTGAACCATGCATCCCTCACACGGCCATTTCCTCCCTGCCTGACAGGGACATACCTATCAAGGACATGCAGTATTTGTTCCTTGAACAAGCTCCACTTTTCATTTGTGCCTTTCCCTGACAGTTTCTGTTGCCATCTTATGCTCCCTAATTCTTGCCTAATCGCATCATAATTACCCCTCCCCCAATTATAAACCTTGCCCTGCCGTATGGCCCTATCCCTCTCCATTGCAATAGTGAAAGACACCGAATTGTGGTCACTATCTCCAAAGTGCTCTCCCACAAACAAATCTAACACTTGGCCCGGTTCATTACCCAGTACCAAATCCAATGTAGCCCTCCCTCGTCGGCCTATCCACATATTGTGTCAGGAAACCCTCCTGCACACACTGTACAAAAACTGCCCCATCCGAACTGTTTGACCCATAGAGGTTCCAATCAATATTTAGAAAGTTAAAGTCACCCATGACAACTACCCTGAGACCTCCACACCTATCCATAATCTGTTTTGCAATTTCTTCCTCCACATCTCTATTACTATTTGGGGGTCTATAAAAAACTCCTAACAACGTGACCGCTCCTTTCCTATTTCCAACTTTGGCCCATATTACCTCAGTAGGCAGATCCCCTTCGAACTGCCTTTCTGCAGCCGTTAAACTATCCTTGATTAACAATGCTACTCCACCACCTCTTTTACCACCTTCCCTACTCTTACTGAAACATTTATAACCCGGAACTTCCAACAACCATTCCTGTCCCTGTTCTAACCATGTCTCCGTAATGGCCACAACATCATAGTCCCAAGTACCAATCCACACTCCACGTTCGCCTACCTTATTTCGGATGCTCCTTGCATTGAAGTAGACACACTTCAACCCACCTTTCTGTCTGCTGGTACACTCCTGCGGCCTTGATACCCTCTTCAGTACCTCACGACTCTCAACACTGGCTTCTGGACCACAGCTCGGTTTTGCATCCCCCTGACAAATTTGTTTAAACCCCCCGAAGAGCCGTAGCAAATTTCCCTCCCAGGATATTGGTGCCCGTCTGGTTCAGGTGCAAACCATCCTGTCTGTACAGGTCCCACCTTCCCCAGAATGTGCTCCAATTATCCACGTAACCGAAACCCTCCCTCCTACACCATCCCTGCAGCCACGTGTTTATCTGCACTCTCTCCCGGTTCCTCACCTCGCTAGCACGTGGCACCGGCAACAAACCAGAGATGACAACATGGTTTGTCCTGGCTCTCAGCTCCCTAAATTCCTGTTTTAAATCCCTGTCTCTTCTCTTACCTATGTCGTTGGTACTGATGTGTAGCACGACTTGTGACTGTTCCCCCTCCCCCTTAAGGATTCTGAAAACACGGTCTGAGACGTCATGGACCCTGGCACAGGGAGGCAACATACTATCCGTGAGTCTCTTTCGTTGCCACAGAACCATCTATCCGTCCCTCTAACTATCGAGTCCCCAATAACTATTGCTCTCCTGCTCTCCCTCCTTCCCTTCTGTGCCACAGGGACAGACTCAGTGCTGGAGATCCGTTCACCATGGCTTATCCCTGGTAGGTCGTCCCCCTCAACAGTATCCAAAGTGGTATACTTGTTACTGAGGGGAACGACCACAGAGGATCCCTGCACTGACTGCTTCCTCCCAGCCCCTCTCACTGTCACCCATCTACCTTGATTCTTCGGAGTAACTACATCCCTGAAGCTACTATCTATGACCACCTCTGCCTCCCGAATGATCCGAAGTTCATCTAGCTCCAGCTCCGGTTCCCTAACACGGTTTCTGAGGAGCTGGAGATGGATGCACTTCCCACAGGTAAAATCAGCAGGGACACTGACGGCATCCCTCACCTCAAACATTCTGGAGGAGGAACATTGCACTGCCTTCCCTGCCATCCCCTCTAGATAAAACAAGAAAAAGAAAGAAAGAGCTTACCTGTTATTCACTCTACCCCTTAGGTTAGAGGAGGTGGAAGGGTGGGGGACAATATAAGTGCATTTTCTAGGGTTTCGGAACCGCCCAACTTAAATACAGGTAAAAATAAAACACTTAACCAGGAACCACTGCGCCCCGCACGAGAACAGAAATCAGCTGTTATGGGCCCGCGCAAACAATTTAAACCTTTAGTACTTACCCAGCAGTCACTCTGTCCTCACTCCGACCGGATTCAGCTGGAAACTCCCAACAGTAAGTTTAAAAAAAAATTTACTCCCCATGTTCTGGATGCAGTGACCGCAATGCACTGATGCAAATTTTCCCCGCAACAGCCAATCAGCAGCTCTGCTCTGCTGCCCTTTGCTGGATGCTTGCCTTCACTTGAACAAGGAGGGTGTCTTGCTCAGGTACATGTTCTGGATACAGTGACCGCAATGCACTGATGCAAATTTTCCCTGCAACAGCCAATCAGCAGCTCCGCTCTGCTGCCCTCTGTTACTTTTCGCAGACCGGAAGTTTTCATAGTTTTTGGTAGTGCTGCATGCGGTTGCCCTCCCCCTTCCATGGCGGCCCACCCCTAGGGAGGGTCGCCCACCCCCATCACATCCCCTGTTGAGCATAGGGGTGGCAAACCCAGCACCCCTGGGCTCTTTTGACTGTGAACAAAGATGGTTACTCACCTCCTCTGCTCCCCATAGAAGCCTGTCTGCCAGGTTCACGTTTTTAAAAAGGAATACTAATTGGTGCCAGCGTGACCACTTGCTGGGGAGACCGATTAATCATAGGATGCCATTGGATAAGGGGTGGCTCCCTTTAAGTATATGAAAATAGGATTTAAGTGGTGAGAATTGGCTTCTCGTCACGCTATGGCAAGATCATGATTTCGCCGACAGGAGTGGGCCGGTTGCATCGCAAACTGTTTGTCACCTGCCGCGGTTCTAATTTTCGCCTCTCCTGCTATTCATATCGCGCGCCCCAGGTATTAATGTAACAAAACAAAACAAGTAGTAAAGAACCTCAAATCTAATCAAAGGCATTATGAACAGAACCCTACCAAGAACAAGGAAAAACAAGAAATACAAAAAATACAACCTGCCTGTCAACAGAGCCATAAACCAGATTACACAGCACACAACTTGTGCCTTTTTAATCAGAAAAGAGTCCACATCTTCTGGAGTATCATAAAAAAAACTTTTCCTCAAATGGCTCTCTAAGGCGAGCTGAATGGACTATCACAAACCTGACTCCACTCTTGTATAGGGCAGCCTTCATTCCATTAAACATGGCTTTTCATTCGCTAGCTCCGCACATGTGTTCTGATACAGTCTAATGGAATGCTTTCCGACTTGTGATTGCGGTGCTCCCTCGCCCATTGAAGAACCCTCTTCTTTTCTGTAAAACTGTGAAATCTTACAATGACCGCATGTGGTGGATGTTCAGAACGAGGTTTTGGTTGAAGTGAGTGATGGGCCCAGTCTAATACAGGCAGGGATGCGAATCCACCCTCACTCGCCATTTTAAGGAACATGTTCGAGAATAATTCCGTTGTGGTATGGACCTTGATCCCATCCAGCAACCCCACAATCCGAATGTTCTGCCTCCTGGACCTGTTTTATAGGTTATTTAGCTTGGTTCTTAACAATTTATTCGTTTCCACCACCAAAGTCTGATCGGTCTCCAGAGTGGCAATCTGATCTCTTTGATCCAATAAAGCTGCCTCCATGTTCTGAATCGTGCTTCGACTAGTCTTACTAGTTTTTTCCAGAACCACACAAACTGGGGCCAAAGCTTCTTCAATCGATCTTTTAAGATCCTCCGATGAGATTGGTCGGTGTTTCTCAAACCCTCACCAGAATACTTAGTGGAGCGGACAGAGAAAAATAAACCGACTGCCATCTTACATGCCCTTGAGCCCCGAGAGGCTTCAGACTCCACTGACGAGTTTATGCTCAAAGCTTCCTTGGCTTTCTTTCTTCTGGGCATCTCAGCAAAGCAAGAACTCTACCCCGATAACTTTCATGAGTTTCCAAGGGGTAATCAACCCTTGGCGCCAAGTAAAAGGGCAAAAAAGTTCTTCACTGGGAGTCACCTCGTGTGCGTCCTCTCTTTACACCACCATGTCATACTGAGGTTACTCGCAGTGGTGATATCACATGGGAAAACTTACAATTACCCCTTAAACAATACTACCCCTTAAACAATACTACTCAATACAGTGAACACAATATCTACAACTGCTATCTCTATTCCCACTTAAAGAAGGAAAAAAAATCTCTGCTCTCAATCTCCTTTTAACTAACAATGCAGATAGGAATACTTGCTTTACAGAGATGTTCTTTGAGAAAAAGTGATCTCTTCACACTACTTTATAGAAAAGATCTGACTCCTGTCAGACCCATACAGAAACTCTGGCTTATTTCTTCATAAACTGTTTCCCAGCTTGTTTGAGCTCCCCTTGTTCTACAACAAGTCTGCAATGCTTTAAAGACTATTAATCTTTTTTAACTGAACTGCAGTGAGAGCAACATTGCTTCACTTCTGGTCACATCTTCATTCAGATCAGAACTGAACTGCTTTCTCAAAATGCCTGATGTCTTTGCTCCACCCAACAGCATCATCATCTTAACAAGCTGAAAACAAATTAACTCCACAGGAATCCCCTCAATCAAAACTAAATTCCAATAGCCCAAGTCTTTACGATGCTTTAATTGCACCCCTATCTCCCACCTTTTCAAACCTGGACTTCTCTTAAAACAAGACTGGAGCAGTCACATACACCAAACCGTTTCTAACACTTATTGCACCAAATACCTATAATACATCTGAAATTCTTACATTCATCACAGTATGGAGATCATAACTATTCTCCAAGGTTGCTCGAACCAATGTTCAATAAAATTTCACCTTCCAATTCTACCCCTCTTGAAATGAGCCCCAGTGCTTTGGCTTTAAAAATGGCTTTATTAACCCACATAACTACAGTAAGGTGATTAATCTATAACACCACTGCCACCCCAGATCCCTCAGTGCCTCCATCTCATCTTGACATTTAACCAGTTTGTGATCGCTTTTATTTCTCCTACAAATGCTTCATCTCCCATTGATCCATATGGACATTCATTTGACTATTAAATGCCCATTCCACAACTCTATTTTGTCACTGTTTCCCATTTTATTAACTACCCTCCTCAATTCAGTGCCATCTGCAAATTTTCGAATTGGACCATAGTTTCTTACTCATAAATCCAAAAGGAAAACAAAGGAAACGTCTTTGCTCAGAGTAGTTAGAATGTGGAACATGCTACCACAGGAAATGGTTGAGGCAAATAACTGAGATGCTTTCGAAAGGAATCTAGGAGTACATAAGGGAATAGAAAGCTATTTTAAAATGCTGTGAGGAGTTAAATGAATTGGAGGAAACCTGGGGGAGTACCAGCAAATATGTGTTGGGCTAAATGGCTTGTTTGTTTGCTGTATATTCTATGCAATTTTATATAAATATGCCTTCCAAAAATTCAAAAATGACAACTCCCTTGAGAAACTGGAGTTAGAACCTCTCACTTAGTTTAATGCTGGGACTACAGCTGCTCCACTTCAACTTTTGCAATGAACAGTGAGGGCAGTCCATTTTAATATCGAGAGACAATTCCAAGTATTGCCAACATATTATTGCAAATCAAACCAAGCCCATGGATTATCGTAAAAGATAAGCTGCACCGTATTGGGATGACCCAAAAAAATGCTCCATGAATAATCACACTGCATGTGGAGAGAGGCAAATGGAAAAAGAAGCCATATTTAGTACCAATGCAATGGGGAATCACCATGTTTAAAGTTCAAAGTTCAAAAGCAATCATTCCTCATTCCAAGCAGGAGGCAATATTTTCCAACAATGGAAGGTGTGGGGTAGGAGGTGAAATCTGACGGAATTATTACCTGGACAGCAACCAGCCATACAAAAGCAATGCTGGGAAACCGGGGGCAGATAGCTGGCAGCAGTGCCAGGTCACAGTCAAACAAAGGTGGAAATAATTGCAGAACGAAAGGTAACATTGCATAAAAATAGCTTACAAAAAGTCTTATTGATAAAAAGGAACTTGGGCATTACATTACTTTTTCCAAACCTATAAATGAATCAACAAGTTCAACATAAGGAATGCGTTTCAGACTATTTCTATTATAACACACTGACATTTCGATAAGTATTCTATCTCAATATTCAGAGTCACCCTTCATACTATTTTGCACTGCAGGCTTTACTGTTGATGTGCATTTGTAGCTACCTGGGATGGCCACTTACAAAGGAAACATGGATACTTGCAAAGACTCCAGGGAAATATGGCCAAAACAGGTTTCATGCAAACTCAGAGCCTAAATGTATATTTGCATACAGAGAACCAGACAGTATCGAAACCCCTAGGCGATTTGCATTCTAATGGCCCATTTCCCCAGGACAAAGGACTGGTGCTCAGGTATCAGAGACAATTCCAGACACATTGACGCCACTCCCTTCACCCAGGAAGCCCAAACAGCCAAGGTCAATGACCGCTCAGGACACGCCCAGCCATCAAGGCACCCGCCCCTTTATTGGCTCAAATCGAAGGCAGTAATCGAAGCCTGCCGAATTATTGGGCCCAAAGCTAAGGACCGCCCAAAAGAGCGTGAAACCCCAAAGGATAAAGAGAGACACTGCCACGTGTTCCATCTCTTTTGGCCCTGGCACACCGGCACTCTTTGGCCTGGCCTATACCTGAAGTCACTGCAGCACCACGACCAGAAGCAAGTTCAAGATCAATGATCACTACCAGACGGATGAGCCCAGCAGAACCAAAGTTACTTCTCCAGACCCAGCCACTCCAGATCCGAACAAGGGCCTTGTTCCTCTGCCAAAGCCGGGGTGCCTGAAGTTAAGTACAGGTTGTTGTAGTGTTAGGTATAATTTAGCTTGTAGTGTTTTTATGTTGCATGTGTGAGTTAATCCTGTGTGTAAATAAACCATTATTGAACTTGAACTAACTGACTGATTGTTGGGTCTTTGATCAACATCTGGTTGAACCTTGTGGTGGTATCATTTGATACCTGAAAAGCAATATCATCATTATTAATTGGCAACATTATTGGCTTCTCCGGTGCAAATTGGCAACAGTTCTTAGTGACGCTGGTGGGATAGTATCCCACTCGGTATTAAAAAGGGCAACAGTTATTGGCGACCTCTGACGGGACTCGACCTCGAAATGATTTTGTCACGCCGAGAGAATTAGAAACCCAATTGGAAAAGCGAAAGAAACCACAAGTGTAAGACCCGTATTGATCAAACCTCCAAGATTTGGAAGTGTGTAGTAATTTGCATGCGTACTAACAGGGATATAAAGTAAACTTGTTAGATTTTGTTGCCTAAAACTATCAGGAGTTTTGTGAACCAAAAAATAGCTCAGGCCATACCCGCTGTTTGCATCGCCGCCCTATTCCCCCCTGTCCCAAATTTAGGATACAGAAAAGAAATACCAGTAGAAATGGCAGCAAAGGCAATGGAACGCCTTATGAACCCACAGGAACCCGAGGTCGCAGTGACCAGTAGAGCAGAGCAGTGTCCCATATGGGAAGAGGAACTAAGGAAGTACCTAAAGGGGAAAGGATGGCCCCTTTGGTCTGAGTTTTGTTCGAATGAAGAGTCAGGTCATGATTAATAGAACAAATGTGGTGGGGCAACCTAACCGAGATACACAAGAAGAGTTTAGGGAAAGTTCGTAAGCCGATGGCAATCGTATCCTGTCTGGCACAATTGCGAGGCACAGAGGAGATCGTGAGGACGCTCCGCAAACAGCTTGTAGAGAAAGAGGAGAAGAATGAGGGAAACGTTAGCAAGTGAGAAAAGGTTAATGAGCAACACCCTCCCCCCAACAATGTCACAGGCTTCGATTTCACTCATCCTCAAAAGAGAGAAAGATCCGCTACAGTGTGGATCTTATAGACCGATATCGCTCCTGAATGTAGACGCCAAACTGCTGGTCAAGATCTTAGCTGATATGATTGAGGACTGTGTCCTTGGGGTGATAGGGGAGGATCAGACAGGCTTCGTCAAGGGCAGGCAATTGAACTCCAACATACGGAAGCTCCGAAACTTCATCATGATGCCCTCAGAGGGAGGGGAGGCAGAAGTGGTGGCAGCAATGGACGCGGAGAAAGCCTTTGACCGGGTGGAATGGGAGTACCTGTGGGAAATGCTAACAAGGTTCGGATTCGGTGAGGGGTTCATAGGTTGGGTCCAGCTACTCTACCAGGCCCCCGTGGCAAGTGTGTGCACGAACAGAGTGAGGTCGGAATACTTTAGGCTCCACCGGGGGACGAGGCAGGGGTGCCCCCCTCCCCCTAATTATTCACCCTTGCGATAGAGCCACTGGCTATACCGCTGCGGACTTCAAAGAACTGGCGGGGGTTGGTTCGGGGGGGGGGGGGGGGGGGGGAAGCATTGGATCTCGCTTTATGCGGATGATCTGCTCCTGTGTATTTCAGACCCACTAGAGGGGATGGGAGAGGTCATGCAGATTCTGAGGGTCTTTGGCAATTTCTCGGGGTACAAACTAAACGAGAAGAAAAGTGAGATGTTCGTGATCCAAGCTAAGGGGCAGGAAAAGGGACTGGGAGAGCTCCCGCTGAAATTGGTTGAGAAGAGCTTTCGGTACCTAGGGATACAGGTGGCTCAAAAGTGGGATGCCCTCCACAAGCTTAATCTATCTCGGCTGGTAGAGCAGATGGAGGGGACTTCAAAAGGTGGGACATGCTCCCGCTATCTCTAGCGGGGAGGGTGCAGACCGTTAAGATGACGGTGCTCCCCAGGTTTTGGTTCGTCTTCCAGTGCCTTCCCATCTTCATCCCTAAGTCCTTCTTTAAGCGGGTAAACAAGATTCGTATGGGCAAATAAGACCCCGCGAGTAAAGAGACTGTGCCTGGAGCGCAGTCGGGGGGTGGGTGAATGCTGGCGCTGCCAAACATTTGCAGCTACAATTGGGCAGCTAACATAGCCATGATTAGGAAATGGGTATTGGGGGTACCAGCCTAGGAGCACCAGTCCTCTGCCGTTCTCGCCGGCCCGCTACGCCTCTAGTCCTGTGGTGGCGGCATTAAAGATCTGGGGTCAGTGGAGAAGGCACAGGGGGGTGGAGGGATACGCAACAATCACAGATTTGTCCCGGGCAGGATAGACGGAGGGTTTCAAAGCTGGCATAGGGCAGGCATTAAAAGGATGGGGGACCTGTTCATAGACGGGGCCTTCCCCAGCCTGAAGCTGGAGGAGAAATTCAGTTTGCCCCCTGGAAACGCTTTCAGATACCTTCAGGTACGCGCCTTTCTGAAAAAGCAGGTGGTATCATTTCCGCTGCTACCCCCACGCAGGATACAGGATAGGGTGGTCTCCGCCACCTGGGTAGGGGAGGGGACGGTTTCGGACATTTACCGGGAACTTCAGGAGGCGGAGGAAACCCCAGTGGAGGACCTTAAGGGCAAATGGGAGGAGGAGCTAGGTGGGGAGCTGGATGTGGGCCTGTGGGCGGACGCCCTAAACAGGGTCAATTCCTCCTCATCATGTGCCAGGCTTAGCTTAATCCAGTTTAGGGTGGTCCACTGGGCACACATGACGGCAACCAGGATTTGCAAGCTCTTTGGGGTTGAGGATAAGTGTGCGAGAAGCCCTGCAGATCATGTCCATATGTTCTGGGCATGCCCGGCTCACAAGGGATTCTGGCAGGGATTTGCTACGGCAATGTCCAAGATCTTAGGCACGCGGGTGGTGCCGAGTCCAGAGATAGCGATCTTTGGTGTGTCCGGATCCGGGAGTTCAGGAAAAGAAAGAGGCCGACGTATTGTCCTTTGCATCCCTGGTAGCCCGGAGACGGATCTTGTTAATGTGGAGGGACTCAAAGCCCCCGAGTGTAGAGACCTGGGTTAGTGACATGGCTGGGTTTCTTAGTCTCGAGAAAATAAAGTTTGCCTTAAGAGGGTCAATGGTCGGGTTCACCCGGAGGTGGCAGCCGTTCCTCGACTTTCGAGGAGGGTACTGAATGTCAGCAGCAGCAGCATCCCGGGGGGAGGTTAATCATTACGTTGTATTGTTCCTTTCTTTATACATACGGTTAACTTTTTCTTTTCTCTTTGGTCTGTTAATTGTTGCTTACGGTTACGCAAAAATTATGTTTTTTGACAAACATTTGAATAAAAATAATTTTTAAAAAAGAAGGTTAATGAGCAACTCCGAGAGCAGCTAGCGGCAAAAGACAAGGAGATGGCTGATGTCAAACGGGCACACCAATCTTGTTTAATCCACCTAAGCAGCTTTCAGACACAATACGATAAAGCCTACCAAGATACAAAACGCGCAGTCTTGGTAAGAGAAGAGACGGAACAACAGGTAGAACAGTTAAAGAAGCAATGCGCAGACTTGAAGGCAGCTTTACGAGCACTCCACAGTTCCACAACGGAACAAAGGCAGAGTTCAGTAGACCACGCCAAATGCAGGCAGCAAATTTCAAGGTTACAGTCACTGCTCTCAGTGCAAAATGGTTTCAGAGACACCTTTGGACCAAATTTAGACCAGGAATGGCCAAGATGGCCTCGATTGGCAGGAACTCAATGAAACTGCCTATATATATGTAGAAGACACCAAAATTTGCAATAGAGCCCCCCAGGCCCCGAAAAGGAAAGCACCCGCACCACCGACTGCACAGGCAGCACACAATCCCATGAATCCAGTCACCACGCAGCGCAAGATTGACGACGAACCTGATTTCGTGTACACCACCCCATTATCTGATCACACAATTGAGAGATGCCTGCGCCAAAATTGAACCATTCCAACCCACAGCAGACCCGCACCATTTCTTTGAGCGAGTAAGAAAACAGACAGTTATGTACGGTCTGGATGAACCGGAAGAAGTGAAGCTTATGGTGATGAGCCTTGACCCATTGCTGGTTCAGCATTACCCGATCCACAGAATGTAGGAGGAGGAAGCCGCCAGGACATGAAGGCAGTTATTTTAGATGCAATTGGTCATAACAGAGGAGATCCCGTAGGTCTAAATCGCTGCAGACAAAAGAAGGGAGAGCACCCGACTGCATACGCAGGGCGCCTTTGGATACAAGTGGTATTTGGAGATTTAGTCCGCACACACTTAAATGTCGAAAACACAACCAAATGGACCCGTATTTTAGTCTCCCATGCCACAGAAGCAGGTCAAAAAGCCTGTGCGAATTATGACCCCTCAGATGCCACACATAACGAAGTGTGGGTTCTGAAGAGACTTTCTAGAGCTTGGGACCAATCCCTACATAAAAAGACAAGAGCAGGAGAAGGCAGAAGCAAATATGAATCCAGTAAGGACACATCAGGACCCTGCATGGGTAAACAAAGGTAGGCATGTCGGACAGCACCAGAGCACAGGGATGCTATAACTGTGGACAAAAGGGACATTACGCCCACGAATGCAATGCTCTCCCAAAGCACCAACGGAATCAGCAGGCAAACTCCCCATATAGGAACAATGCCAGGCCTATACACAGTATTAGCGCCCGCTCAGACAATTCTGCCATAAATAGCACAGATTGACGGTGTTCGGACTCCCCAACTTGGGTCTGTGACACACTCTGGGACAAGTCAGGTAGACCAGTAGTCACAGGCACAGTCCGGGGACACCCTGTAGAGTTCCCTTGGGACACAGGAGGGTCCCGCACCACTTTAAACTCCTCCACAATATTTCACCGAGTCAAATGGCCCACTACAGACACTATCACCCTTAGCGGATTTACAGGACATATCCAGCAGGGATATATTACGCCCCCCGTAGATATTCAAATTGGAAAAGTTAATACCAAGCACACCGTTATTTTAGTAGATTAGCCCCGAACAGCAGAACACATTTTAGGGATCGACTTCATGAGTTCACACTTTTCCTTTGACCCCATGAATAAATGTGTACGGAAAATGGCTAGAACAGCGAGAGTCCCCACCACACTCACAGTAGAATACAAACACAGAATCTGCTCAGTAGGCGACTATTGGTTTGATCCGCAAGCCATTAGTACAGATAGGATGATTAGAGAGGTCCTAAGGAAACACAAAGCATTCTTCGCCCAGCACAAACACGATTGTGGAAAAATTCCAAGAACAGTCACCATTACAGGTCCCGATCCCCAACCCCAGAAACAATATGGCTTCCCACAGCAAGCAGCGGGAGAAATTGCAAAAGTGATTCAACGTTTGCTAGACCAAGGTGTGATTCGGCCCATAGCCTCAACAAACAATGCCCCAATTTGGCCCGTAAGGAAACCAGACCGTTCATGGAGACTGACCATCGATTACAGAGAACTCAATAAAGTAACTCCTTTAGCAGCCCCCACCGTTGCCACGAGTCCGAGACAATGCTAAAGCAGGGACTACAGTCAAGGTATTTTACGGTACTAGACATTAGCAATGGCTTCTGGTCCATTCCATTGGATAAGAATTGTCAATACAAATTTGCCTTCATGTTCCAAGGATGGCAATATACGTGGATATGCCTTCCGCAAGGTTTCCACAACTCCCCCTCCATTTTCCACTGACAATTGGCAAATGGATTATCCACATTTTTCTGACCCGAATGCCTCATTCAGTATGTGGACGACTTGCCCCTACAAACTGATACCAAGGAAGAGCACATTTAGCTTCTTTACGAACTATTAGGTCTCCTACACTCAATTGGATGTAAATTCGACCAGAAAAAGGCCCAAATCCTAAAAGAAAAGGTATTTTATTTAGGCGCAGTCATCACGCACGGAAAAAGAGAGATACAGCAAAAATGGATTGATTCGATTGTTAAATTGCCGTTGCCCCATAATGTCACTGCACTCCGGTCATTTTTAGGTCTGGTTGGTTACTGTAGGAACCATAGACGGTTTCGCCACCAAGGCAGCCCCACTTTCAGAGCTCCTAAAAAAGAACGCCCCTTGGGAATGGCTTCCACAGCATACGGATGCCATTGATGCATTAAAATGCGCCCTAGGTACAGCCCCCGCTTTGCAGGTACCAGACCCACACTCCCCATACGCCATAGAAGTAGCGACCACCGACCGAACCCTATCGGCCGTACTACTCCAAGAAAGGCACGATCGTTTAGGACCCGTAGCCTATGCCTCACGAGTTTTGGACCCAGTGGAGCAAGGATTTTCAGCCTGCGAAAGGCACTTCGCATACATCACAGACCTCAACCCTGTAACGATTTTAACCGAGCACACCACAACGCAACTACTGTTAAGATGGTAGGTTAAAGGACGGTTCAGTTAGCCAGATTAGAGCAGCGTGCTGGACCCTACTCTTACAAGGAAGGGACATCACAGTAAAGAGGGCAAAGACATTTTTAGCAGATAATTTGCAGTATGAAGGAACCCCACGAGTGTGAAATCATCGCAGCCAGGCACAACACAGGACCCTTTATTCCTAAATCGCTACCCACAAAAGCAGGCATCAGACCGCAGAGAACCCAGCCCACGAATAAATCTTTAAAAATTTATGTAGATGGCGCCTCCACCGTTCATAATGGAAAACGGATTACAGGATGTGGATATATGTGGAAGACGCGCAGGGACGTGCATTAGAGGAGTAATCGCTAAAATTACCAGGTCATTTAGGATCGCAGCCAGCCGAGTTAGCAGCCATCGCATAAAGTGCAGCACTCAGATTCTTTCCCGACCCCCGCAGATACGGACAGTTTATATGTCTGTGACAGTTTGACAGAATTCCTGCCCCTGTGGGAATCTGGAGGATTCATACCCGCCGGTGGTAAATCCCTACCCACATTCTTGAAACGGCTAAAGACCGCAAATATGGCATAATAAAAGTCAGAAGCCATCATCGTTCCTCCCCACCCGGTAACGTAAAAGCAGACGACCGTAGCAAAGGCAGGATCACGACACGGTCACTTTTGGCAACCCCCCCCCCGGAGAGTGACCCAGTATACGCACTCAAGGTCTCACAGACAAATATCCAAGATTTAGCACAGGCCCAAAAGGCCGACGACACTCTTCAGCAAATTTTACACGGTAACTTCCCAGCCCCCTACGACAAATTCAAGGACACACTGACGGTACAGGACGGAATTGCATTAAAGAATGGAATTTATGTGGTCCCCACACAGGACAGGAACCAGATTGTCAATTTCATGACGGACACGGACATCAGGGGATAGAAACCACCATTGCCCACTTAAGACCTTTGTGCTGGTGCCCAGATTTAAAAGCAGACGTCACACATTATGTTGAAAATTGTTTAATTTGCGCTCAAAATAATCCAGAAAGATACTCCAGAAATGGTCAGTTAAAACACACCCACCCTGTTAATGGCCCTTGGACGAATTTACAGCTAGATTATATTGGTCCCCTTCCCCCCTGCGCAAATGGTTTTAAATATGTGTTGATGGTGATCGACACCTTCACAAAATGGGTGGAAGCATTTCCCTCCAGGACAAACACGGCTAAGGCAACAGCCAAGATTTTAACACTGCAAATATTTACACGCTGGGGACTCCCCCGCAGCATTGAATCGGACCAAGGCTCGCATTTCACAGGAAGAGTGATGCAGAACGTTTGACGATTTTTGGGATAAAACAAAAATTCCATATTGCCTATCTCCCACAATCCAACGGCATTGTGGAACGTATGAACAGAACCCTAAAAACAACTATCAGGAAAATGGCAACAGCACAAAACTACATGGGACACAGTTCTCCCATTTGCACTTATGTTTATTAGGAACACGGTATCAAGTTACACAGGTTTCACCCCCCACACCCTTATGACAGGACGACCCATGAAAGGAACTGAATATTTATGAGCACTGGATTTGGCCAGCCCTGCAGTTACTGCCCGCACCCACGAAAAAGCAGTCCAACAGGTAATGGAAAATATTAAAGCAGCCCAGCTCGCTGCAGCTGTCCGACTAGGCGCTAGGAAAAAGCAGAGTAAGGCCTGCTTTGATAAAACAGTACACCCAGTATACAGTCGGTCAGCAGGTAATGGTTTCCCTATATAACCCCAGTTCATTCCTCTCCCCTAAATTTGCAGGACCCTACTCGATTTCAGATAAAGTAAACCCCTAGGTATATAAAATAACGTATCCGAATAGAAAGTCAGGATGGTTTCATATCAACCAACTTAAGGTTTATGGAACCCAGTGCAACCACTCACACGTCTCCCTGGCAATAGCAGACGATTACGCCCCGCCCACTGACAACCTGGACCGACCCTCCCCCAGCCAGGACAGCATGGCCATAGACCCAACCTTGTCCCCGCCCCCAGGAAAGACTTTCCACCTTAAACTTGATTCGGACGCTAGCGACAGCACTCCAGACTTATTTGAAATCAACGACCAATGGCACAACCGCCCAGGCCACTGTTGCTACAGCCCCAGGAACCCCGACCAAGATATATTTGGCCACTCATACCCCCTTTCATTGCCGCAACCAGAGCCACCGCTCGACGATAGAAATTTGCCCTTTGCAGCTACCGCCCCTTCTGACCAAAGAATTCCCCATTGGCACCATGATAACTCTTGTCGATTGATATGGAACGAAGACTCGGATCCCACGACGGCCACGGCACGAAAACGCCAGACACGGGTTTGGCAACCGGGAGATGGGTGATGACTCAAGAGTCCGACTCTCGTTATGGTAACCCCTTTACGATGCTTTTTGATATGGAACCCTGGGGTGTCCAGATGATGAGAAAAAGGAACCGATTGAGATTTATGGTGTCCTATTTTGTGATGGAGGCTGCCCACCTTTCTTTCTCGAATTTCTTGATACACTTTATTCTTCCGGTCTCAGATGTTTAATTAATGTCGCCTGTCCACCAAATTTCTTGATGCAGTCATGATTACTCGTCTGCAGATTGTCGGAGTCCATATGTTACAAACTCTTTCCGCTCGTGTAAGATCACCCAGGCAGTGGAGTAACCGCACTAATCCCCGCCCTGCCTGCAGACCCCCTATGTATTCAGTCAGCCAAGCTCGGGTAGTGGAGCAATGGCACTGATCACCGCCCTACCCGGGGATTCCACCCATTCTTGCCCTGACGTGGCTCATACCCACTCCATGTTCCCATCACTGATTTGGAAAAGTTTTCAAAACTCTTTACTGTCTCTGGCAGGTCTTTGTTTCCCCTGATCTGTTCTTTTTGTGTGTGGTTTGAAGAATGCTCTTTGCCACAGTCTCTGCACTCAACTTTAGTTTCCGGCGACCCTTCGGTCGCTAACCCCAACTGCTATTTACATGTTCAACACACTTGGTTGAAACAAAATTTGCTGCCAATACAAAACTACCTCAGCGCTGGACAGACAAATTGTCCCCCCACTCAACGCATCGACCACAAGCTGCGAGAATTCCTTGCACTTTATCAGAATGTTCTTTTCGGATGTCTCATCTCCAAAATGGTTGGTTTAATAAAAAAAGAGTCACACATGGTGACAATTCTAATGGGAAATTGATATTAAGGAGAAACAGAGACAAACGAGATATTAAACAAAGGTAATAATAGATATTATGCTTGCACCCCCAGGAAAATACAAGGAACAAAAGACAAGATGAAGACAGAACTGGTGACCTCCATTATGATCAGCGTTCGATCACTACAGTTGCGTGCGTCGACGGCCCCTGTAACCCACACCACTGGCCCCAGACATGACCATACAATATGAGACCCCTAGCCCGGACACCACACTTCACATGAAAATAAACACCGACACCCCCACATGGTGCGAAAATGGTATTCCCTCTCATACACGGTAGAAGCCCTATTAGTTATTGCAATACTCGGCAGTATCATTCAGACACTTAGACTTTTAAAATGGCGAATGAGAGCCTCCCGCTCCCCGCTATATACACTCCGAGCCCCTTTTGTTGGACTTCAAAAGACCCCCACACTCTTTTTGAACCCTTTTCTGATAAATAAAGTTCTCGTTTCAGTAAATGTAATAAGTAGGAATGTGATGCTGCTATTGTTTAAAATGTTTGTATTGTAATACAAGTTCTTTTTGGTTATTAGCTAGCAGCACAAGTGTAGTTTAGGTAAGGACTGTTAGAGGTTCCCCTTGTGTAAAGAAGTTAAATGAATGAGGCGAACGTACCCACTTTAAGATGGCGGATAGTATTCCTTTACACCCGGTGCGGAACCTGCAAAAGAGACAGGAATATTATCCGGGGAGACAGAGCAGGTATCGTCACTGCCTCCGTTCACACACTCACTCACACCGTGTCAGCTCAGCGAGCGCTCAGTCGGCACACAAAGGGATGGAGATGTTGCTGCTGGGTTTTGGGGGTGGGGTAGGGGATGAGGAGCTATGGTCCCGGCTCCTTCCTTAACCTGTTCTCAGCCCCCTCCCTCCCCGCGCACTCTCGGCAACAGCTGGGAGCCGCTCCTCCTGTCTGCTGAGTCTCACTGAGTGCGGGGTCCGAGGCCTGTCTGGGAAGTGCCACCAACAGCCTCAGCTGATTACTCAGTGGGTATTTGTCTATATCTGTGTGTATGTGTGTGTCTCTCTATCTGTGTGTGTGTGTCTCTCTATCTGTGTGTGTGTGTGTGTGTCTCTCTATCTGTGTGTGTGTCTATCTCTCTATCTGTGTGTGTGTCTATCTCTCTACCTGTGTGTGTGTGCGCGCGTCTCTCTACCTGTGTTTGTGTGCGTGCGTCTCTGTGTGCGCGCGCGTCTCTCTACCTGTATGTGTGTGTGCGCGCGTCTCTCTACCTGTGTGTGCGTGCGCGCGTCTCTCTACCTGTGTGTGTGTGTGCGTGCGCGCGTCTCTCTACCTGTGTGTGTGTGTGCGCGTGTCTCTCTACCTGTGTGTGTGTGTGTGTGCGCGCGTCTCTCTACCTGTGTGTGTGTGCGCGCGCGCCTCGGGCCTGCGCCTCGGGCCTGGGCTCGCGTCTCTCTACCTGTGTGTGTGTGTGTGTGGGCGCGCGTCTCGGGCCTGGGCGCACGTCTCGGGCCTGGGCGCGCGTCTCTCTACCTGTGTGTGTGTGTGTGGGCGCGCGTCTCGGGCCTGGGCGCGCGTCTCGGGCCCGGGCGCGCGTCTCTGGAAAATAAAAAATAAAAAAAAAGAAGTTAAATGAATGATGAAATATTGTAGTGCCCCCTTAGAATTTATAAATGTGTGATGTATTAAAAACTTAGGTAAATGCTCCAATACATAGGACAAAGTAGTATAGAACCTGTCCTTGATCAAGGGCACCTGGCACACCAAAGAATGGATGAAGGATCAGTATTGTGATCCACGACGCTTCGCGTTTAAGATCAAGAGGACGGACTGTTGCCATCTGGAATGGCCACTTACAAAGGAAACATAGATACTTGCAAAGACTCGAGGGAAATATGGCCAATACAGAATTCAGGCAAACTCAGAGCCTAAATGTATATTTGCATAGAGAACCAGATAGTATCAAAACCCCTAGCCGATTTGCATTCTAATGGCCCATTGCCCCAGGACAAAGGACTGGTACTCGGGTATCAGAGACAATTCCAGACACATTGACGCCACTCCCTTCACCCAGGAAGCCCAAACAGCCAAGGTTAATGACCACTCAGGACACGCCCAGCCATCAAGGCACTCACCCCTTTATTTGCTCAAATCGAAGGCAGTAACCAAAGTCTGCCGCATTATTGGGTCCAAAGCTAAGGTCAGCCCAAAAGAGTTCAAAACCCCAAAGGATAAAGAGAGCCCCTGCCATGTGTTCGATCTCTTTTGGCCCTGGCACACTGGCACTCTTCGGCCCGGCCTATACCTGAAGCCAACTGCAGCACCACGACCATAAGCAAGTTCAAGATCAACGATCGCTACCAGACGGATGAGCCCAGCAGAACCGAAGTTACTTCTCCAGATCCAGCCCCGAACAAAGGCCTTGTTCCTCTGCCAAAGCCGGGGTGCCTGAAGTTAAGTACAGGTTGTTGTAGTGTTAGGTATAATTTAGCTTGTAGTGTTTTTATGTTGCATATGTGAGTTAATCTTGTGTGTAAATAAACCATTATTGAACTAACTGACTGGTTGTTGGGTCTTTGAGCAACATCCGGTTGAACCTTGTGGGGGTATCATTTGATACCTGAAAAGCAATATCATCATTATTAACTGGCAACATTATTGGTGTCTCCGGTGCAAATAGGCAACAGTTCTTGGTGACACTGGTGGGATAGTATCCCACTCAGTATTAAAAAGGGCAACACACTGAAGTGATTTTTTTCCATTTAAGAAATGGCTTTATTTCCTTTCAAAAATAAATGGATGTGTTTGTCATTTAACTAAAAAGAGAAATAAAAATGTTAAGAAAATATAAGAACAGCTTTATGAAACCTTCCCTTCAGGAATATTCAATCAATAAAATAACAAGCACAAGCATCTCAACTTAAAGGATATTTTAATGGACAAGTTCAATTTTCTGCTGCAGGTGAAAAAACACTTTCACCACAAAATGCACTCTTTTATACAAATTTGCATTATAAAAATGTGAACAAATCGTGCCTTTAAGGCCATTCTGGCAGAATCCATTATTAAAAGTTTATGATGCCAGGAAAACACATTTAAAAAAAAGATTTACAAGTGAATTATTGTAACAAAATATTCAGGTTAATTATTTTGTTGTAGAAAGTCTGATATTCAAAACCAAAATTTTTTCCCTAAACACTACCATCAACAATATTCCCTCTTAATATTTTTTACACAAATTGTGTACTTCTTACTCTTAAACATCTGTAAGTTAGAATTTAGTTTGATGGGCAATTATTTATTTTTAATCATTACATGCATGATTATATAACTACAAATGGAAGCAGACATAAGTTAAAGCAAAAGTACTTTTGCAAGGCCAGAAACAAACTGTATAATTACAATACGGTAGTGAATGACTATATTGATGAAAATCTATATATAATTTTATATTTTACTGCTCCCAAAAAGGACAAGTTTACTTGCACCTACAAATACGTTTCCTTCATTCCTGGCCTTGCACACAATAAGTAAATAATACTTGTGATAAATAATAAAATTGAGATGCAAATTTCAGAACTGTAATTTTCTACAGAGATGTCCACTTGCAACAGACAGTAACTCACTGGGGGGTGGGGGTGGGGGGGGGGGGGGGGGGGGGGGGGAAAGGAACCACAAGTATTACTAATGGCAACACTGACCATTCATAGAACTATACATATATCATAATTTCATATAGCTGTACCAAGGATCAAGACCAACAAAATACATGAATAAGTCGGTGGTATAAACATATTTGTACAAAAAGGAATGAGCACTGAAACAGTGTCCAAGAAGAGATTTACTGAGACACAAGATCAGGTCAGTGCCTAGCCCATCTCCAGAAGGTTCTAGCAAGGATAGCTTTGTGAAAAGCAGACTGTATATAAATTTATGATTCCTAGAAGGTGGAGCTAGGAAACAAAAGAAAAAAAGACAGACACAGACACATGCACATATAAAAGCCAATTCGCAAGGTTTTGAACAAAATGAACCCTCTCCCGCAGGGCTAACAGTTAACTGGTCCATGAAAATATTAAGAAAAAATCAACAAAATTCTGCCTAAACAATGACAGGTGAGAAAGAAAAAAAAAGTATAGGAGTAAAAAATAAAATCATGCACACGTTTAATTGAAAAAGTTTGTGAAACAAATATTTTACACAAAAAAAAAAAATAGTAGTTTTCTTTTTTAGACATCCAGGGGAGTTGCTATTGCCACCCTGTATCCACAATTTCCCCCTCGCTGACATCTTCAACACAGGATCCTAGTAAGCTATTCCAATAACTAAACAGCTGCAGACATCAGATTTCTACAAAAACGGTCATCACAATTAAATGTCAACAACAAATTGAGATCTATTCCACATGTAAATAAAACTTGGAATAAAATCATCCTCCGGGAGGTTGAATCAAAATAGGATCACCTTAAGCCTCTCTACATTATTGCAGCTACTTACCAATGTATCTGGATCCACTTATTTCAGATATATTCTTTGTAATTTGGTTACTTGTTAAAGCAAATGGTTCTAGTATATAGAATTATTTTAAAATTCCGATTGTCATCCACTCTGGAGATGGAGAGTTGAGAAACCGATTTTCTGTTCAAGATCAGTAATCCTAGAATAATCAATGTGGTTACTACACTATGACCATTAAGATACATTCTGCTCAAAACATGGTAGAAACCAAGCTTTCTGAGACCTTTATTGTTTTCAAATGGAGTTTTCTGCAAAGAGCTCTCTATAATTTACAGAAGTCTGTTTATTAAGATTGTACAATTAAAAACTAAACAATAGACTTAGTTTGGATAGTGTCAAACAAGCAATTTTGTTTACAAGAGGGACTATCCTAATAATGGCATTTTTAATAAACAGTGGTAAACTGTCAGATTGTTTAAACCACAGTACTCAATAAATTTATAAACAGCAGGTGCTGAACAGCTATTTTGTATATTGCTACTTTGTTCAGTTAAAATGTTAGATCCAAATCTATACAACAGGTTACGAATTGCAATCTAGGAGTTGTTTCTTCCCCCCACCCCCACCTCATCGCCCACGACACTCTTGTCGATTTTAAAAATTGTTCCTACTTCTTTGAAATAAGCTGATAAGTGCTGAATCTGGACTGCTGCATGTTAAAAGATATCAGAATTCATCTATGCTATTTGCCATAGCTGGCATTGTAGGACTGGAATCCTGGGAGGCGGTGGTTATGGCGACTATTCTGGGAGACACAAGAACCTCTGCCACAGATGCCTCCATGTCTGGTGAGGTGCTCCCAACGCTTTGGACAACAGCAGCACCTTTCTTGTTCTGGTGGGTTTTAACATGTTTTGAAAGATGATCACTTCTCATAAACCGCTTCGAGCACTCTGGGCAGGAAAACTTCTTTTCACCTGAAAACAAATGAGATGAGATTTTTAAAAAGTGATTACCCAAGAAAACATGTGTAGGAGGGGAGAATACTCAAGTTTATGATCAGATCAGTCCCGTTAGTCTATAAGAGGGTTGTTTAGGATTCCGCTGTTACTAGGCTCCTAAGCAACCCTATTATAGATTGATGGACTGATCTGATCACTTCACACACCTTCACCCGATGCCTATGTATTTACATTGTGCATTTTATGTTTGCCCCATTACGTATTTAGTATTCATGTATGAAATGATCTGTTTGAGCTGCACGCTGAACAATACTTTTCACTGTACCTCGGTACACTGGACAATAAACCAATCCAATTCATATTTCAGCCAGAGCTTGTTAATGTTTCAGTCAGCTTGAGAAAAAAAAATACTTGGGGTTCTTGTTTCCACTTTGAAAGTTTTGTTAACAATCATCAGTTGCATTTCGCACCATATAGAAGAGCTCTATCTTGCCAAGCTGGTTGATTCGAAGTCTAAGCTGTTTCATTACCTAGAAGCATGGGCAGAGGTTTGTTGTGACCAAGTCAAATTCCGTTTCTATTACAAGCAAGATGGGAATTTTAGGGATTACATTCTACAATTCTATTAGTCCATAATTGTTCCCATTGGTTTACGGTGATTGAACAAGTGGAACTCGTTTTCTTTCATTTTAAATTTTAAAACATTTTAGGGAACATTTCACAATGCTGACCATTTTTCGAGGAAAGGAAAGGCAAAACCGATGCTGATGGTTAACAAATGAATATAAGGGCAGCATGGTGGCATAGTGGTTAGCATTGCTGCCTCATGGCGCCGAGGTCCCAGATTTCCAGCTCTGGGTCAGTGTGTGGAGTTTGGGCATTCTCCCAGTGTTTGCGTGGGTTTCACCCCCACAAGCCAAAGATGTGCAGGGTAGGTGGATTGGCCACACTAAATTGCCCCTTAATAGGAAAAAATGAATTGGGTACTCTAATTTATTTTAAAAATGAATATAAACACACTCAAATAAATGAATACACACTTGCAGGTCTGAGCACTTTTCTTCATTATTTCCTATTTAGTCAGTTTATTAAAACTGTCCAGATTGCTCATTAGAAAAGTGCATTGCATTGTGCTAAGCCATTCTCACATTTGAGGAGTTTTCTCACCATGCTTTCACAGAAAAGGGTTTAAAGAAAGATTTTGCTGTAACAAACACCAGGCAGCACCAACGATGGATTTCCTGAGGTACAATGGATTCTAAAAGCTTTCTTTTGAAAAAGTAATCTCGCTGAAGCAGTTAGTATTTCAAATGGCACAATCTAAATCACATGTCATTTGTTGGCTTGAGATACTGCAAACCCATAGTGTCAAGAAATCTATAAAGAGTGGGAGGTTACAGTGTGAGCACAACTTAAACTGGAAAACTGAACATAGTTAATTTGTTGAAGACAAAACTGTCAGACCCTTCACAAAAGCCAAAGGTTAGAGGATACTTAGAATCTATTTTATTTAAGGTCAAAAATAAGGTGACCCACTAAAGTGGACCAACATGCCAAATTCTTAACTTTGTATAGATTGAATTACACAAATCTAATCAAAGTAACTATTCTGTATGTTGACTATACTAAAATGTTAAACAGCATAATTACTCATCAGGCCTACTACCAAAATGTTTGCTCGGTCCACCTTCAGGAGAAATGGAAGATGCTTAGGTAGAAAGGAAGCACTTTGGTTATACCTTTGACTCATGTTATCATACAAGCTAATATAGGCAGCGGTAGTTATCTTCACAAAATTAAAGACTGGTGTCACTGTACCAAGGTGGTATCTACAGCATACCCAACTATAACTGCCACAAATAGCAAGTTCAATTCCCAGCCTGTGCAAACATAGGGTTAAATTTTATATAGGAGCCGAAACAAGAGGGGAACCCCCAGCCTGCAGCCACGATTAATCAGACAACTTCACTGCCTTGTTAGCTACCCTGTTGCCAATAAAATACATGAGGAGGCAGGTAGGCAACAGTAATCCTTCCATCACACCACCCAATTTTATGTGCTCTCCCACAACCGGTCAGCCTGCTCACAGGGGTGGGGGATGGGGAGGTATACAGGATTGGGTTTGATTATGATGCATTTTACTACAAAATAACCTGCTCACCCTCAGCATTGAGCTTTACACAAGAATGATCAGTTCAGTGGGGTATCGGAGGTCAGGGGTACTATATGTCAGCAACTGTACCTCAGCAAAAGTCACTGCCTTCAGTATGGGTGGGGAGCAACAGAAAAAAAACTATAAATCAGTGTGTTTTATATTTGTTATTTTCTGATATCTCTCATAGGGGAAGTTTTTACATTTTATTATGCCGATTATTAGCACTTTTGTTCTCAGAGTTTCTATAGTTTAAAGCTGACCCTGCAGTACAAACTTATGGACGCAACTGGAAACATCAAATAAAAAGGAAACACACACCATACATAAAGAAAACATATGAGCTAAGGTTCACCCCAAAATACCACTGGTGGGTTCCTCAGGAAAAGCAGAATCCAAATGAGCTATTAAAATTTAAGGAACATAAGTCGCCATTTGGCTCCTGAAGCCTGTTCCAACATTCAATGGTATCCAGTCCATATTTCTATATACACCTGGCTTTTACCTCTGACCTTATGCCGCTATAGTATTCTAATTAAACAGAAGACAAGCTCCAGGAACAGCACCTCACCTTTCAAATACGCACTTTACAGCCTTCCAGTTGCAATAGTCCACATCCCATCTGTCCTTCTGAAGGTCCTTACGTGTGATGGGATATGATTAGTTTTGTAGTTCCTCATTCTCCATCTAACTTGGATTCCCCTTACTCTGTACATTAATGGTCTACCAGTCCCATTCTTTATTTTTTTTAAATTTAAGAGTACCCAATTCTTTTTTCCCATTAAGGGGTAATTTAGCGTGGCCAATACACCTATTCTGCATATCTTTGGGTTGTGAGGGTGAGACCCACACAGACACGGAGAGAATGTGCAAACTCCACACAGTGTGACACCCAGGACCAGGATCGAACCAGTGTCCTCAGCGTCATGAGACAGCAGTGCTAACCACTGAGCTGCCGTGCTGCCCTGTACCAGCCCCATTCTGACCCTGTATCTCTCTATGAGTTGTTACCGAGACTGGAGCAAAATATACCACTCCTTCTCATTTGTGGCTCTGAGTATGTCCAATTCTGATGAAGAGCCACCCAGACTCTGATGAAGAGCCACTCAGACTCAAAATGTTAGCTTTGCTCTCTCTCCACAGATATCGTCAGACCCTAGAGGAATTTCCAGCATTTTCTGTTTCTATGTCCAGCTCCTGCTCAATCACTGTCAGAGAGATAAGAGATATTCTGTACAGTCACAATGATCACAAACTCTCACCATTAATTAATAATCTTTGTCACAAGTAGGCTTACATTAACACTGCAACGAAGTTACTGTGGAAAACCCCTGGTCGCCACATTCCGGCACATGTTCGTGTACACAGAGGGAGAATTCAGAATGTTCAATTCACCTAATTTACGTCTGTCGGGACTTGTGGGAGGAAACTCATGCAGACACGGGGAGAACGTGCAGACTCCGCACAGACAGGTGACCCAAGCCGGGAATCGAACCTGGGACCCTGGTGCTGTGAAGCAACAATGCTAACCACTGTGCTACCATGCCGTGTCACCATTCTGCAGTTCAGACACAAAAATAGATCTTAGTCTGGATTATTTATATATACTTTTTATTTAGTTTGTTTTTCTTTGTCCCCTTTTTCTACACATTAACTTGCAATAAACATTAAAACACTGGAGAAGAATTTCAAATACACACTGACGCAAGCTTACACAAACCACCTTTAGTATTAGAGGCAAAAGCAGCACTGAATTTGCACTCTCACCGAATTCCCAACTTTTACCCTGGGTTTACACCATTATATGTTCACCCAATACTTAGTAGAGAA
Organism: Scyliorhinus torazame; assembly: GCF_047496885.1. Taxonomy (NCBI): domain Eukaryota; kingdom Metazoa; phylum Chordata; class Chondrichthyes; order Carcharhiniformes; family Scyliorhinidae; genus Scyliorhinus; species Scyliorhinus torazame. The sequence continues at coordinate 193,357,354 of NC_092712.1, read as the reverse complement.
TTTCCATTCTCACCAAATATCCAACTTTTACACCCCAACTCCGCGCACTGGTATTCCCAAAAATACACAATACAAATTACGAAATGGTATTTGTTTTCCCCAGATACTAAGCAACCAATGTTTAGAATGTTTAGTAGTAAACTTAGTGCAGATGCACCCACAAAATCTCTTTTACTATCACTCTTCTGTATAAAACCTAAACGTTAAGATTACAAACTTAGTTTGTACTCAATATTGTGCCATCGATTAGTGCAATAAAAATAAATGGCCATTCAGTCATATTTAACATTCGCCCACTACAGATACTGGATCGGGTTCAGTCAAACTTCAGGAAAGTATGATGCAAGGAAGCAAAACCTGAACTAAATCACAAAGGACAAAGAACAAAACAGCATAGGAACAGGCCCTTCGGCCCTCCAAGCCTGTACCGGTCATAATACCAACCTTGCCAAAGCCCTCAGATCTTCCTTGTGCCGTAACCTCCCCAGGCAATGCGTTCCAGGCACTCACCACCCTCTGCATAAAAATCCTGCCTCGCACATCTCCTCTAAAGCTTTGCCCCACGGACCTTAAACCTATGCCCCCCGGTGACTGACCCCTCCACCCTGGGAAAGAGTGCTTGCCCATCCACTCTATCCATGCCCCTCATAATCTTGTAGACCTCTATCAGGTCACCCTCAACCTCAGTCTTTCTAATGAAAACAGTTCAGAGTCTATTCAGCCTCTCCACATAGCTAACACCCTCCAAACTAGGCAACGCCCTGGTAAACCTCTTCTGCATCTCTCCAAAGCCTCCACATCCTTCTGGTAGTGTGGCAACCAGAATTGTGCGCAATATTCCAAGTGCGGCCTCACCAAGGTTCTATACAACTGTGGCATGACTTGCCAGTTTTTACACTCGATGCCCTGTCCAATGAAGGCAAGCATTCCGTATGCTTTCTCGACTACCTTGTCCACTTGTGTAAACGATTTGGAGGAAAATGTAGCAACCCTCAACACTATCTACCACTCCACCAGCCTTGGTGTCATCCGCGAACTTACTAATCAGACCGACTACATTTTCCTCCAAATTGTTTATGCACACCACAAATAACGGAGACCTAAGCACAAATCCCAGGGGAACAACACTAGTCACAACGTTTCTCGACTACCTTGTCCACTTGTTGCCACCTTCAAAATCTGTGGACCTGCATGCCCAAATCTCTCTGACTTTCAATATCCCAAGAGTTTTATCATTTACAGAATATTTCCCCTCTTTGTTAGACCTACCGAAATGCATTACCTCACATATAAGAACATAAGAACTAGGAGCAGGAATAGGCCATCTGGCCCCTCGAGCCTGCTCCACCATTCAATGAGATCATGGCTGATCTTTTGTGGACTCAGCTCCATTTTCCGGCCCGAAAACTATAACCCTTAATCCCTTTATTCTTCAAAAAACTATCTATATTTATCTTAAAAACATTTAATGAAGGAGCCTCTACTGCTTCACTGGGCAAGGAATTCCATAGATTCACAACCCTTTGGGTGAAGAAGTTCCTCCTAAACTCAGTCCTAAAGCTACTTCCCCTTATTTTGAGGCTATGCCCCCTAGTTCTGCTTTCACCCGCCAGTGGAAACAACCTGCCCACAACTATCCCCTTCATAATTTTATATGTTTCTAGAAGATCTCCCCCCTCATCCTTCTAAATTCCAACGAGTACAGTCCCAGTCTACTCAACCTCTCCTCGTAATCCAACCCCTTCAGCTCTGGGATTAACCTACTGAATCTCCTCTGCACACCCTCCAGTGCCAGTACGTCCTTTCTCAAGTAAGGAGACCAAAACGGAACACAATACTCCAGGTGTGGCCTCACTAACACCTTATACAATTGCAGCATAACCTCCCTAGTCTTAAACTCCATCCCTCTAGCACTGAAGGACACAATTCCATTTGCCTTCTTAATCACCTATAAACCAACTTTTTGTGATTCATGCACCAGCACACCCAGGTCTCTCTGCACAGCAGCATGTTTTAATATTTTATCATTTAAATAATAATCCCTTTTGCTGTTATTCCTACCAAAATGGATAACTTCACATTTGTCAACATTGTATTCCATTTGCCAGATCCTAGCCCATTCACTTAGCCTATCCAAATCCCTCTGCAGACTTCCCAGTATCCTCGGCACGTTTTGCTTTACCTTTCATCTTAGTGCCATCTGCAAACTTGGGACACATTTCCCTTGGTCCCCAACTCCAAATCATCTATGTAAATTGTGAACAATTGTGGGCCCAACACTGATCCCTGAGGGACACCACTAGCTACTGATTGCCAACCAGAGATACACCTATTAATCCCCACTCTTCGCTTTCTATTAATTAACCAATCCTCTATCCATGCTACTACTTTCCCCTTAATGCCATGCATCTTTATCTTATGCTGCAACCTTTTGTGTGGCACCTTGTCAAAGGCTTTCTGGAAATCCAGATATACCACATCCATTGGCTCCCCGTTATCTATCGCACTGGTAATGTCCTCAAAAAATTCCACTAAATTAGTTAGGCACGACCTGCCCTTTATGAACCCATGCTGCGTCTGCCCAATGGGACAATTTCCATCCAGATGCCTCGCTATTTCTTCCTTGATGATAGATTCCAGCATCTTCCCTACTACCGAAGTTAAGCTCACTGGCCTATAATTACCCGCTTTCTGCCTACCTCCTTTTTTAAACAGTGGTGTCACGTTTGCTAATTTCCAATCCGCTGGGACCACCCCAGAGTCTAGTGAATTTTGGTAAATTATCACTAGTGTGTTTGCAATTTCCCAAGCCATCTCTTTTAGCACTCTCGGGTGCATTCCATCAGGGCCAGGAGACTGGTCTACCTTTAGCCCCATTAGCTTGCCCATCACTACCTCCTTAGTGATAACAATCCTCTCAAGGTCCTCACCTGTCATAGCCTCATTCCCATCAGTCACTGGCATGTTATTTGTGTCTTCCACTGTGAAGACCGACCCAAAAAAAACGGTTCAGTTCCTCAGCCATTTCCTCATTTCCCATTATTAAATCTCCCTTCGCATCCTCTAAAAGACCAATATTTACCTTAGCCACTCTTTTTTGTTTTATATATTTGTAGAAACTTTTACTATCTGTTTTTATATTCTGAGCAAGTTTACTCTCATAATCTATCTTACTCTTTATAGTTTTAGCAGCTTTCTGTTGCCCCCTAAAGATTTCCCAGTCCTCTAGTCTCCCACTAATCTTTGCTACTTTGTATGCTTTTTCCTTCAATTTGATACTCTCCCATATTTCCTCAGATATCCACGGTCGATTTTCCCTCTTTCTACCGTCCTTCCTTTTTGTTGGTATAAACCTTTGCTGAGCACTGTGAAAAATTGCTTGGAAGGTTCTCCACGGTTCCTCAACTGTTTCACCATAAAGTCTTTGCTCCCAGTCTACCTTAGCTAGTTCTTCTCTCATCCCATTGTAATCTCCTTTGTTTAAGCACAAAACACTAGTGTTTGATTTTAACTTCTCACCCTCCATCTGTATTTTAAATTCCACCATATTGTGATCGCTCCTTCCGAGAGGATCCCGAACTATGAGATCCTGTATCAATCCTGTCTCATTACACAGGACCAGATCTAGGACCGCTTGTTCCCTCGTAGGTTCCATTACATACTGTTCTAGGAAACTATCGCGGATACATTCAATAAACGCCTCCTCAAGGCTGCCTTGACCAACCTGGTTAAACCAATCGACATGTAGATTAAAATCCCCCATAACTGCTGTACCATTTCTACATGCATCAGTTATTTCTTTATTTATTGCCTGCCCCACCATAATGTTACTATTTGGTGGCCTATAGACTATTCCTATCAGTGACGTTTTCGCCTTACTATTCCGGATTTGCACCTAAATGGATTCAACCTTATCCTCTTATAGCACCGATGTCATCCCTTACTATTGCCCGGATGTCATCCTTGAATAACAGAGCTACACCACCTCCCTTACCATCCACTCTGTCCTTCTGAATAGTTTGATACCCTCGGATATTTAACTCCCAGTCGTGACCTTCCTTTAACCATGTTTCAGTAATGGCCACTAAATCATAGTCATTCACGATGATTTGCGCCATCAACTCATTTACCTTATTCCAAATACTACGAGCATTCAGGTAAAGTACACCTATGTTGGCTTTTTTACCTCTGTTCTGAATCTTAACACCTTGATCAGTAACCTCTCCTAAGTTATATTGCCTCTTAACCTTTCTCCTAATTTTCCTTGTCGTTGAACCCTTATCTTCATTTAACAACTTGCTGCGTCGCTTACCATTAATGTTTTTACTTCCCGTTTTATTCCTTTTAGTATTCCTGGTCCTATTCACTGAGGTCCCCTCAGTCACTGTACCTTGTACTGTCACCCTTTTTGATTTTGGCTTCTCTGCCTTACACTTTCCCTCTTACTGTCTTTTGTTTCTGTCCCTGTTTTACTACCTTCCAACTTCCTGCATCGGTTCCCATCCCCCTGCCACATTAGTTAAAACTCTCCCCAACAGCTCTAACAAACACCCCCCCCCCCCCCCCCCCTCCCCAGGACATCGGTTCCAGTCCTGCCCAGGTGCAGACCGTCCGGTTTGTACTGGTCCCACCTCCCCAGAACCGGTTCCAATGCCTCAGGAATTTGAATCCCTCCCTCTTGCACCATCTCTCGAGCCACGCATTCATCCTATCTATCCTGACATTCCTACTCGGACTAGCTCGTGGCACTGGTGTCCGGATAAAACTCCATTTGCCAATTCTCTGCCCAAGTCTCCAACCTATCTATGTCCTGCTGTATCTTCTGACAATCCTCAACACTATCTGCCACTCCACCAACCTTGGTGTCATCCGCGAACTTACTAATCAGACCGGCTACATTTTCCTCCAAATGCACACCACAAATAACAGAGGCCCAAGCATTCAGAAAAACACCCTTCTATTGCTACCCTTTGTCTTCGGTGACCGAGCCAGTTCTTTATCCATCTTACCACCTCACCTCTGATCCCATGTGATATCACCTTTTGTATCAGTCTGCATGAGGCACCTTGGCAAAGGCTTTACTGAAGTCCTTATAAACAACATCCACCACCCTGCCCTCATCAATCATTTTTGTAATCTCCTCAAAAAACTCGATCAAGTTAGTGAGGCACGATCTCTCCTTAACAAAGCCATGCTATCTGTCGCTTATGAGTCCGCTTGTTTCCAAATGGGTTTAAATCCTGTCCCTGAGAATTCTCTCCAATAACTTATCTACTAACTCTGTGCCCCGTTAATTAGACTTTTTTCTGTAGCCCTCCACTCACTTTTCCACAGCCACTTGGCAGACAACTGAGCAGACAGCGGCAAGGCGAGGGACCTGTGTGACCAATGGGCCCAACAGTGGACCTCCTTAACCAATGAAACTAAAGGAGTGAGGTAGAAAGAAAGGAAGGACTGAGGAGGAGGGTAATTATTGCCAAATCAGGTACAAAAAACCTGATATAAAGAGGGAAAGGAAGATTGGAGCCAGAGAGAGAGAAAATAGACTAAACGAAAAGTTGAAAAAAAGCTTAATATTGACCATTTTTAAAATCCCAAAGAACATTATTCCAACCAAAGAAACAAAATTGCAGAGTTTAGGTTGCAGTTTCTGGGTCTGAGTAATTGATTGGGGAAGCATTAACAATTATCACATTTAGTCGTTCAGTAGTACAGAACTCGAGAGTATTGCTGAAAAAAAAAAAGAGACATGCTGTCGAAGCTTTTCACTTTGCACTCATCAGAACAGTTCGCAAGAATACCAATTTGTAAAGTAGCGGTATATTGTTCCCTTTACTATCGGTATTCTTACAAATCTGTCCGGGTAAGATCAAGATTTAAAAATTCTCTTTTTCCACCAATTGGCACATTGTTAAAAAGGCACCCATGTTGCTATTTACCAATCTTAACTTCCTGTGGCAAGATTAATGGTTAGTGAAGATATTCTTTCAGCCCGCTCTTTAAACTATGACGGAGGTTAGGATGAGATGCAATGTTTTCAAAACAAATGATGGGATGGTGTGAATCGAACAGCAATTTCTGGAGATCAACAACTCACATTGTGTCACTTAACGATCTAGTCTGTGGATTTGTTACAATAATAAGTGTGCAGCATTAACAACGTTAAATTTCAAGCAAGATTTGGCCCATTGTCATTTTTCTCCGAAAATATTTCTTCAAAGTAAATTGATACCGCCTTCTTCAACTAGTTGTAAACCGATAATATATCTATATTTTGAAGTCCCAAATCTATTTAATTCAATATCCAGCATGGTGGTTAGCACAATTGCTTCACAGCTCTGGGGTCCCAGGTTCGATTCCCGGCTTGGTTCACTGTCTGTGCGGGGTCTGCACTTTCTCCCCGTGTGTGCGTGGGTTTCCTCTGGGTGCTCCGATTTCCTCCCACAGTCCAAAGATGTGCAGATTAGGTGGATTGGCCATGATAAAATTTCCCTTAGTGTTCAAAATTGCCCTTGTGGGATGGGGTTAGTGGGTTATGGGGATAGGCTGGAGGTGTGGGCTTGGGTAGGGTGCTCTTTCAAAGAGCCGGTGCAGACTCAATGGCCGAATGGCCTCCTCCTGCACTGTAAATTCTATGAAATCTATAGACGTTCAATGAAATAAGTCAATTCTAAATGCAAGTCATTGCTACAGCCCTACCCTTAAAACCAGCATAAAATTATCTGGTTCTCTGGCAACCTGCAGCAAATCATTTTCACTGTGTGCGCATGACATCTTTCACCAGGTCATCTATTGTAATCTATCTTTTGATTTAATATTTATGTTTACACATCTAATTACTGGGTACCATGCACAAATTCTAATCGAATCATATAAAGGTTGAACCCAAATCCCATGACAATGGAATCCTATTTGCTGCTGTCGGCCTGAACCTTACTACTATTTGGAGACACATTCAACTTGTTGCTATATTGTCATTACCAACATGTCTGTCAGACAGCTCCAGCCAATAAAAATATGACTGCGTTTAGAATACAGTGCCCCGAGGCAAATTAATAATTTACCATGTTTCATCCTATCAGATGCAACAAAGAACTCCCTCTGGGCAAAATGCCACTGGCAATGATGGCCCATTCACCAGGTTGATTCAGGCCAGTTCTGTACAACAAAATGTTACAAACCTATGTCAGCACAACCAGATCAGAATGCAACTCCGACCCCCTCTGATTCATACTCTATTGTAAAAACGCACACAAAATGTCTAAAGTGAAACAAGGAATAAATCTCTTAAACCTGGATCATTAATAATAAAGTCCATATTAGAACTGTAGATCAATTGACAAATTCAGACTGAATGTTCAATCTTCTAACAAAAAGTTTTTTGTGGGCAGGCCTCGGGCAGTTTTCCACATTGCTGGAAAGATGCTAGTGTTGTTTCTGTCCTGGAATAGCTTGGCCAAGAGTGCAAATTGTTCTGGAGCACAAGTCTTCAATACTACTGTATGAATGTTGCCAGAGTTCTCAGCCATTGTGGTCTCCAGTACCGTTAGCTGTTTAGTGATATCACATAGAGTGAATCAAATTGGGGTGGCACGGTGGCAGTGGGTAGCACTGATGCGTCACGAGGGAGCCGGGTTCAATTCCAACCTTGGGTGACTGTGTGGAGTTTGCACTTTCTCCCCGTGGGTTGCCTCTGGGTGTTCCGGTTTCCTTCCACAGTCCAAAGATGTGCATGTTAGGTGGCTTGGCCATGCTAAATTGCACCTTAGTGTCCAACAATGTGCGTAGGTTGGGTTATTGGGACAGGATGGGGGAAGTGTGCATGGTGGATTGCTCATTCAGAGGGTTGGTGCAGACTTGATGGGCCAAGGAGCCTCCTTCTGCGCTTTAGGGATTCTCTGATTCTATTCTATGAACCTTAAGGCTGCCCTAAACAGGATATTCCCCTGGTTTAGTGATCAAGTTTTGTTAAGCTGCACTGGGGTGCATTGGCTCAGACTTTCCTGCAAAGTAACAGTGAGCCTAATGGTGATTGCTGTTATTTATGCAGAGAGAGAGAGCAACTTCAAAGGCAAGGACCAGATGCATGGTTAAACTCAAATATCTAAAAGTTGCACTGATCCACTGTTGGTTTCTCAAAAATGCTATCTTGCTGTCCGACTCACCAGTGAAATGTATTAAATGCTGTGAAGTTGCAGTGAATGCATGGTAGATAAGAACAAGAATTTGCACTTATGCAGCGCTCAACAGAATGAAACATCCCAAGGCGTTTCGTGGACGCATTATCAAACAAAATTTGGCAACAGGCAACAAAGGAGATACAAAGACAAGTGATCAAAAGTTTGGTCGAAGAGGTAGGTCTTAAGTAGCATCTTGAAAGCAGGAAAGCAAGGGACAGGAGCAGAGTAATTAGCGAGGGAATCTCAGAGTTCATGGCCTGGCAGCGAATGGGATGGCTGCGAATGGTAGGTAGAGTGATTTAAATAGGGGATCCTCAAAGCACCAGAATTGAAAAAGCAAGTATCTTGGAAGGTTGCACAGCTGGAGGACGTCACAAAGATGGGGACAGGCTACATTAGAGAGACCTGAAAACAAGAATGAGAATTTTAAAACTGAAACATTAGTTTAACCAGGAGCCACAGTAGATCAGCGGTTGATGGATGAATGCAATTCTGAGAGAGTTAGGATACAGCCAGGAGCATGGACGAGCTCATGTTGACCAAGGGTACAATATGAGAAGCTGACTAACATATGCACTAACCACAGAAGATAAAGTGAATAATAATAATCTTTATTGTCACAAGTAGGCTTACATTAACATTGCAATGAGGTTACTGTGAATAGCCCCTAGCTGCCACATTCTGGCGCCTGTTTGGGTACATGGAGGGAGAATTCAGAATGTCCAAATTATCTAACAGCACGTCTTTCGGGATTTGCGGGAGGAAACCGGAGCACCCGGAGGAAACCCACGCAGACATGGGGAGAGCGTGCAGACTCTGCACAGACAGTGACCCAAGCCAGGAATCGAACCTGGGACCCTGGCGCTGTGAAACAACAGTGCTAACCACTGTGCTACCATGCCGTGCGGACCAGTCTAAGTAATTCTTGTCAAGCAACTTCGCTGGCAATAAAAATTAACTTTTATAAGTGTGGGATCTCATTCCTAAAGATTTCAATTGTTGTTGGAGATTTTTTTGAAAGTTACATATAAAATGTAAAACCCCCCCACAACTTTTGTACATGATCTGACATTGAATTTGTCCACTCCAAACTTCCTTTGGTCTTTGCATTGTTAAATTTCACATTCCTTGACTGATTAAGAAGCTATGCGGTTGCTTTAGCCATCTGGCTGAATGACAAAAAGCAGAAATAAAAACAGACGTGCACATTTTCTTGCATGGCGATAAATTGTGCATAAATAATGTGCACGCTGCCACTCCAGAGCTTTGCTAATCATCCAAATGCTTAAAATGGATTTGTGAAGGAGACAGACTATTTGTCACTTCCCTCAATGCTCCATGTAACAGATCATCATAAATCAAGAAACTTCATGGTCTCTTCTCATCCATTGGCTATTACTGTGGGGTCTCAAGTCAGGCAGTCAACACACTTATCAAAGGTGATCATTGTAGAAGTTTTTATTTTCCTACAATATTACATTTTTATTAAAAGCATACTTTAGTATATGGGAATTGTGGATGAGGCTGCATTGTAATCACAATATCCTACGTTGTGCTGTGCCCTGATGCTTTGCCTAAAAGGAAGAAACACAAAAAAAGAGCTTTCAAATTTCTGCCTTCCGCTCTTGAAAAGCAACTGTTCCTCAGCCAGCAGTCATCCCTGGTACCTTATCCAAGAGACCGTTTCTTCATGTACGAGACTCAAAGTATTATTTGACTAAAAGTGGTATCACAGCCAAGAAAGGGAAAAAAATGCAGACTTTTCATGACCACTCTACGTCTCAATGCACTTTCCGCCTGTTTAGCACTCAAGAGGGAAAGCCAATTTTGCATTACAAACTCCCACAAACAGGAATGTGATAAACCAGATAATCTATTTCTGGTGTCTATTGAGGGATAGATATTGGCCAGGACACTGGAGTTATTGCAGTACTTGCATTTATTCGAAGCCGTGCCATGGGATCTTTTACATCCACCTCAAAAGGCAGGTGAGACCTTGGTTTAATCTCTCAGCCAAAAGGCAGCACCTGCAACAGTGCAGCTTGCCCACAGCATTGCACTGGAAAGTCAACCGTGATTTTTATTCTCAAGTCTTCGGAGTCCTACCAACCTCATCTGACAAGCTCTGGCCCAATCTTTTCATCACTAAACGCCTACTTGCGCACTTCTATAAAGGGACGTGAAATTGGTGTCAGAATGAAGAGCCTTCTGTATAACTCTCCAACCTGGATACAGCAAAACAAGATACACATCTGCTGCTGCAGTGTAGGTCTACTTTTAGCTTTGTTCCATGCAGTCTGGATAATCACATTTGCAGGAAGTCACCGGTTTGACCAGCTTGAGAGCTGGGCTTTGGAGCTTGAGCGTTGGCTGGAGGCATAGCGGTGCATCAGTGAGGCTCAGATTCATGGACACAATGTTTTTAGATATGGTCACCCCACAGCTTAAGGGAGTTCAGTCCGAAGGGGATTTAGTAACCACCAGTCAGAAGAAGGGGGCAGGCAGGTAGTCAAGGAAGCCCCAGACGTATCTCACTCAAGAACTGCTTTTCTGTGTTGGAAAACTGTGACAGTTCTGAAAAGTGCAGCCAGAGACAAGTTCACGGCACTGTGGTGGCTCAGCTTTGTAAGGGCTGGGGGGGGGGGGGGAGAGAAAAAGAGGAGAGGGAGAGAGAGAGAGAGAGTGTGTGTGTGTGTGTGCAAGAGCAATATTTGTAGGAGACTCAATAGTGAGGGATGAAGACAGGCATTTCTGCAGTTACTGATGTAATTCCAGGATACTGCGTTACCTCCCTGGTGCCAGGGTCAAACATGTCACTGAACAGCTGCGGGGCATTCTCAAAGGAGAGGGTGAACAGTCAGAGGTTCACATTGGTACCAACGGCATTGGCAGGAAGAGGGATGAGGTCCTACAGCAAGAAGTTAGAGAATTGGGACTTACGGCGGCAGATATAAGCAGAGGACAAGCATCGGGAGACACGCATATGCTCCAACCTGACTCTCAAAGCGCAGCGCTAGCTTCAAAAAACAAATTAAACAGGAGACCAGGGGAAACGCATAGTACTTTAATATGCCCAAAAGCAACAGGAATAAAAAAGGAGGGAGCCAAATGTGCTCAGACTCTGAGGCTTCATTGGAGTCGGCAGAAGACAAAATGGTGGCGGCATGCTCCTCTTTCCCCCCCCCCCCCCCCGCAGGCGACCTCGTGGCCATCAGGTGAAGACATCAGCCGCATTGTGGCGAACAAATTGAAAAAACACCATTGGGATATGGCCGGAGAAATAAAAAGGTCAGTGGACGAGTCTCTAACTCAAATCTCGAGAAAATTGGAGGTGATGGATAAAAATATGGAAGCATGGGGTGACACAGTCCAGAATATGGAGGTGGCCCTCACCGACCAGTGAGTGGATCACGGCACTGGAACAAAACCGGTCTTCAGTCCTGGACGTAAATAAGTTTCTAAATAAAGTAAATGACCTTGAGAATAGGTCTCAAAGGCAAAACATCCACCTTGTGGGTCTGCCGGAGGGAATGGAGGGCAACAACCCCACAGAATTCACAGCCGATGTGGTCTTTAAAATGGTGAACGAGGTGCTTAAACCCCTCCCTGCGGAGCTGCTGCGACCAAGACGTCTTGTAGAGGAACCTCCTCGAGTGCTGAACTTGAGGTTTCACAACTTCAAAGTAAAATAGCAGATCCTCTATGGGCCAGGGAGCACCACAACATTAAATGGGGGGGGGGGATGGTCACTCAATCTGACTTTACCAGGACCGTAGCATGGAATTAGCAAAGAGCAGCGTTCAATGGGGCAAAATTTGCCCTATTCAAGAAGGGTATCCAGTTAGTGCTACTTTACCTGGCCTGCCTTAAAGTTTGGTCGAGGGAAAGGATCACTTCATTGGCTCTCCAATAGAGCCAAACACTTTTGTTAAGAAACAGGGATCGAATTCTGTATAAATATTTCGCTATTGTTGTTGAAAAGTTAAATTGTTGTTTATTAGGCTGATTTACACTGTAAAGTTATTACTGTTGAAGTTTCCTCCCTCCCTTTTCCTCCTTCATTTTGCTAGTGTTATATATATTGTTCTTATAGTGCAGTTATTACCACAGGATTGTTATTTGCAAAATTCTTGTTTTTGAATAATGTTAATGAAACTTTTAAAATAGGATTTGTTGGAGAGCCTCTCAGCTAAAGCGAGAGATGGGCCTAGAGAAGGGAAGTCGTAAGCGTGGGTATTCTGCAGCTCCCACTCGCAGATATTCAGTGAGGGGGAGCTTAGGCTTTAGTGTTAGAGAGTTTAGGTTTTATATAAATTTGGTTTCTTTGTTGGGGATTGCGGGGTTAAAGGGGGGAGGGAGGGAGGGGGGGGGGGGAAAGAAAGAACAGAAGGGCAGTCTGATGCTGTCTACTAATTTGTACTTGTCCGGCTTTAGGACCAGCACAGACTACTGTCCTGGTGGCATTGTGCCTTGCCGTTACAAGTTGTTGTCTGCTGAACTACAGATGTTATGACTGACCATGGTGGGGAGGGGGGTAGAGGTTTTACTCTCCGCCTTATAACCTGGAACGTGAGGGATTTGAATGGGCCAGTGAAGGGGGCAAAGATTTTTGCACACTTGGAAGGGTCTGGACCCGGGTGTTGTGTTCCTACAGGAGACCCACTTACGGATGAAAGATCAAATGGGGCGAAGGACCAGATGAGGCTTCATAAAAATTGGGTGGGACAAGCCACAAAAAAGAACAATTTACTCCCTTCCGGATCATAGTTGACCTCAATGGTCACTACATTATCGGCTGTGGTTCACTGGGAAATACTCTGGTTATTTTGCTGAATGGTTATTTTGGTGAATATTTATGCTCTCAATTGGACAACCCAAGCTTCATAAACTCCCCTGTGAACGCCCTCCACGATTTAGACTCACATCGGATGATTCTGCGACAAGATTTAAACTGGAACCAAAAATGGACCGCTCCATGTCCAAATCCCAGCCCCAAACTGGGATGTCATGGGCATTGACCTCTTTCGTGGATAGGGTTGGAGGGGTTGACCCGTGGCGTTTTGCATTCAAAGAGTAAATAATTTTCTTTTTTTTCCCCCACATGTTCACTGTGCCTACTCCTGAATTGATTTTTGTTGTAGTCAAATCCCTCCTCCCCTCGGTGAGAACTGAATACTCAGCAATTGCCATCTCGGACCATGTTGATCATGTCACCTTGCTGAATTTTGTTTTGATTTTGACCCTCCTGAGTGTCCACCCTGGAGACTAGACACCATCTTATTGTCTGATGACAAATTCTGTGAGCGATTGTCTGCTGCTATAGCAGACTTTATCAGCTCAACAAAACAGAGTCAATTTCTCTGTTGACACTACGGAAACCCCAAAGGCCATCATGGGGGGGGGGGGGGATTATCTCATATAAAGCTCACATTGTGAAAAACGAGAGAGAGAGAAATGACAAAGGCTGGTGGGCTCCATCTTGGAGGTTGACCTCCAATATTCTGCTGCCCCAAGGCCAGAATTACTGATTCACAGAAAAAACTTGCAACTGCAATTTGAATTGATCTTTATGAACAAAGCGGTGCATCAGTTATGACGTTCTCGGGGCACCTCTACGAACGTGGGGAGAAGGCAGGCGTCTTTTTGCGCATCAACTCAAGGAACAGGTAGCCTCCCGAGAAATTCCTCAGATTTGGAGCAAGAAGGTAACCCGATATCAGCCCCTCTCCAGGTAAATGCGGCTTTCAGTACATTTTACTGTGAATTATATGAGTCAGAGCCTCCTCCAGATACTTTAGACATGATGAGGTTTCTAGACGGTTTACACATCTCGACCATTGAGGAAGGCAGGAACCGGGAACTGGAATCCCCCATAAGCCCAGAATAAATACAGAAATGTATCGGTTGGCTGCAGTCTGGCAAAGCTCCCGGTCCTGACGGTTTCCCACCCAAATTTTGTAAGAGGTTCTCAGAGCAGCTACTACCATTAATTTTAGACATGCTCAATGTTTCACTAAGGGATCATTATCCCCATCCTTGGCCTAAGCCACAAACTCGGTGCTCCAAAAAAGAGTGTAAGGACCCATTTTATTACCCAAGCATTTTTTATTACGGCCAACAAATTAATATCAACATTTGTCTGGGCAGGTAAGAGTCCCAAAGTCCGCAGCACTCTGCTTCAGAGAGACAGAGGATAGGGAGGCCCTTCCGAATATCCTGTTTTATTAATGGGCTGCCAACATACAGAAAATCCTACAACAGCAGTCCGACTCGAAATCAAACTGGAGTAGATTAGACACCAGTCTTGTGCCACTGGATGAAAGCAAGGATGAGTGGATTCTTTCAAGGCCTGGAGAACAAGTGTGACCGCTGTTCACTTACCGGCTAACCACATGCATGTGCTTTGGTCTTGTCCTAAGCTTGCCGGATTCTGGACCTCCTTTTTTGACACAATATCCAAGATTTTGCGGACAACCTTAAAACCAAAAAATGTGGGGTTCCAGACTCACTGGCTTTCTATTCGCGAGTGAGAGCGGATGTTCTTGACTTCGCCTCTTTAATAGCCAGCAGGTGGATATTGCTCAACTGAAGACCCCCCCCCCCCCCTCCATCTCTATCCAACGCATTGGCCTGGATGGAAGGCTTGATATCAGTCTTGCATCAGGAGAAAGTCAAGCATACCATCAGAGGCTCGGTGGGGAAGTTCCACCAGATATGGCTGCAATTAATTTGTTCTTTAAGGACCTGGGCATGTTAGAGGGCTTGTTGGGGGGGGGGGGGGGGGTTAAGTTAGTATTTGCTTCTTATGAAAGTTATATCACATGTATATCTTTGGCATTATATATATATATATATATATATATATATATATATATATAAATAAAAATATAAAAAATTGTTTCTATTTGGTAACTCAGAAGAATTTAGGGAGTTAGGTAGCAGATTAAAAAGCATGATCTCAAAAAGGTTGTAATCTCTGGATTACTTCTAGTGCCACGTTCTAGTGAGTAGAGGTATAGGAGAATCGAGCAGATGAATGCATGGCTGAAGAGATGGGGGCAGGAGAGCTTTAGTTTTCTGGATCACTGGGTCCATTTCTGTGGAAGGTGGGATCTGTACAAATTGAATCAAAATGGGACCAATATCCTTGGGGGGTGGTTTGCTAGTGCTGTAGGGGGGGGTTAAACTAATTTGGCTGGGGCATAGGTCACAATGTGGAGGTAGAGTAGGGGGCCATGCACAGCCAAACACAATAGAAAAACCAAGTCAGCCTGGAAGGCAGAGTAAAGATAGAAATGTTAAGGCACAATGGAATATGGCAAGACTAGATGGCATTTATTTTAATGCAAGAAGTCTTACAGGTAAGACTGATAAACTTGAGTGTATTTATTAACACATGGGAGTATGATATTATTGCTATCACAGAGATATGGTTGAGGTAAGGGCAGCACTGCCAGCTCAATATTCTAGTGTCAGGCGAGACGGGGGCCCCTAAAAGAAGTGGTGTCGCAATACTGATCAATAACTGCAGTAAGAAGGGCTAATATGTTAGCAGGTTCCTCAATTGAGATCATGTGGGTGATTATTTTTTTTAAAGGGGGCAATCACGTTGCTGGGAGTGTACTATGGGCCTCAAATCAGTCATGGGGGAATAGAAGATCAGATATGAAGGCAAAGTGCAAAAACATTAGGGTAATAATAGTGGGTGATTTCAACTTCCCCAATATTAATTGGGATAATCAAGAGTGTGAAAGGCTCAGAGAAGGCAGAATTCTTAAAAGTGCATCCAGGGGAGCTTTTTAAGTCACTAACCTGAAATTTACTAGGGCTATTTGATGTAACATTTGGTTCTAAATTCTACCTTGATATTAAGGGCAGTTATTCTCATCTAAGCTCTTTTGTCCATGTTTGGACCAATGCCCTAATGAGATCTCAAGCCAAGTGATGCAGGTTGAAATCAAACCGAACACAAGTAAGTGACCAAGTTAATTGGAGAATAAATGCCACTTGATAGCACTACTGAAGCACCTTCCATCACTTGTTGATGTCAGAAAGTTGACTGATGGGACGATAATTGGCTGGATTGGACTTGTTCTAGTTTTTGTGACCACACATACCGGGACAATTTGCCACATTGTCGAGTAGTTGCCAATGTTGTAGCTTTACTGGAACATATTGGCAAGATGCAGCTGGTTCTGGAGCTCAATCCTCAGCACTGCAGCCAGAATGCTGTTAGGATCCATAACCCTACTCTGTTGTTTCTTGATACTACATGGAGAGAACAAAATTGGGTGAAGTCTGGTTTCTGTGAATGTGGGGCCACAGTAGGAGGTGGATCATCATTCACTTGGCGCTTCTGGCTGACGATGGTTGTACACACCTCAGCCTCATCTTTTGTACCCGCTACCATTGAGAATCGGGATTTTCATAAAACTTCCTTCTTATCTGTTCTTTAAATGCCCATCACCGTTCATGACTGGATGCAGTAAAACTGGAGGACTTTGGTCTGATCCATTGGTGGTAGGAATCGCTTAGTTTTTCTACTGCATACTTCTGCTGTTGTTGAGCACACATTTAGTCCTGTATCGTAGCTTCACCAGGTTGGCACCTCTATTTTGGGTTTGGCTGGTGCTCCTAACAGGATTGCTATTCTACACTCTTCACTGAACCAGGGTCGGTTCCCTGGCTTGATTGTAACGAGATATGCTGAGCCACATTAGATTGTGGTCGAATATAATTCTGCTGCTGAAGCTGTCCCACAGTGTCTCATGGATGCCTAATTTTGAGCCGCTAAGTTTGTTCCAATTCATTCCATTCACAATGGTAGTGATACACAACATGGGAGAGTGGTCTGTGTGAAGAGGGATTTCATTCTCCACTAGGGGCAGCAGGTACCTTTCCCTGCAGTACATCAGCAAACCAGTTTGGACTTTTCAGCATCCAGCAACTTTTATGATCAGTTTCTTTCTGCTGCTAGCCCACAGCTTTTATAGAGTTCAATTTCAGAACTTGCATAATTTAGCTTGCTAGACCAATGCCATGTCCACCATATTGCCATAGCTCTTCAAATCTAGGTCATGTATATCTATGAATATGGAGGCACAATCAGGATATTGTTAAGCATTTCTCAAATTCAAGTGCAAAATACAAATTTGCAATGCAATAAGTCCTTTGAGGCAAGTTCAAGCACTAGAGCTGTACTAGTTTCACGAAATAAATCAAAAAGGTATCAATACTACCAAGTAGATACTTTCTTTTAAGGTGATGAGAGAATCTGAAAGGCAGCAGATGAGGTTGGATATTTAGAAATGTTATCTTTAAGACGGCATGGTGACGCAGTAGTTAGCACTGCTGCCTCACGCGCCGAGGACCTGGGTTCGATCCCACCTCAGGACACTGTCCGTGTGGAGTTTATACATTTTTCCCGTGCCTGCGTGGGTCTCACCTCAACAACCCAAAGACGTGCGTGGAGGCATAGTGGTATTGTCACTGGACTAGTAATCCAAAGATCCAGAATATGATCTGGGGACCCAAGGTCGAATCCCACAACGGCAGGTGAAGGAAGCTAAATTAAATGAAAAAAAAAAAAAATCTGGAATTAAAGTCTAACGATGACCATGAAACCACTGTTGATTGTCGTAAAAACCCATCTGGTTCACTAATATAGTTTAGTGAAATTTGCTATTTCTTACCTGATCTGGCCTACATGTGACTCCAGACCCACAACAATGTGGTTGACTCTTAAATGCCCTCCGAGATGGCCTAGCAAGCCACTCCGTTGTATTCAACCGCTACGAAAACATAAAAAGGAATGAAACCGGACGGACTACCCAGCATTGAACCAGGCACCGGAAACAACAACAGCAAACCCAGCCCTGCCGACCCTGCCAAGTCCTTGCACTAATATCTGGGGGCTTGTGCCAAAGTTGGCAGAGCTGTCTCATAGACTAGTTAATCAACAGCCTGACATAGTCTGTAAGGTATAATACATTCTGAGAGTATGACTATGTCCCAGACGGCACTATCACCATTCCTGGGTCTGTTCTGTCTCACTGGCAGGACAGACCCAGCAGAGGTGATGGCACAGTGGTATACGGTTGGGAGGGGATTGCCCTGGGAGTCCTTAACATTGACTGGGGATCCCATGAAGTTTCATGGCTTCACGTTAAAAATGGACAAGGAAACCTCCTGCTGATTACCACGTAGCGGCCACCATCAGCTGATGAATCAGTATTCCACCATCCACTACTTGGAGGGAGCACTGAGGGTGGCAAGGGTGCAGAACATGCTCTGGGTGGAGGACTTGTCCATCATCAAGAGTGGCTTAGTTGGACGACCACAGACAGAGCTAGCCAGGTCCTAAAGGTCATATCTGCTAGACTGGGACTGCAGCAGGTGGTGAGGGAACCAAGAGGGAAAAACATACTTGACCGCATCCTCTCCAATTTGCCTGCTGCAGATGCATCTGTCCATGACAGTATCGGTAGAAGTGACCACTGCACAGTCCTTGTGGAGGCAAAATCCCATCTTCACATTGAGGGTACCCTCCATCGTGTTGCGTGGCATGGTGGATGCTAAATGGGATAGAGTTTAAACAGATCTAGCAACTCAATACTGGACATCCATGAGGCACTGTGGGCCATCAACGGCGGCAAAATTGCACTCAGCCAGAATCTGCAACTCTTGGCCTGGCATATTCCCCACTATCATTACCACCAAGCCAGGGGATCAACCCTGGTTCAATGACGAGTACAGGAGAGCATGGCAGGAGCAACATCAGGCATACCGAAAAATGAAGTGTCAATCTGATGAAGCTACAACACAGGACTACTTGTGTGCCAAACATCATAAGCAGTAAGCAATAGACAGAGCTAAGCGATTACACAACACAGGCATCAGATCGGAGTTCTGTAGTCCTGCCACATCCGGCCATGGAATGTTGGTGGACAATTCAACAACTCACTGGAGGCGGCGGCTCCACAAATATCCCCATCCTCAATGTTAGAGGAGCCCAGCACATGTGTGTAAAAGACGAGGCTGAGGCATTTGTATCAATCTTCAGCCAGTAGTGCAGAGTGGATGAACCATCTCTATCTCTCCTCTGGAGGTCCCCAGCATCTCAGATGTCAGCCTTCAGCCAATATGATTCATTCCCCATGATATCAAGAAACGGCTGAAGACATTGGATGCCACAACGGCTATTGGCCCAGACATATCCCGGCAACAGTACTGAAGACTTCTGCTCCAGGACTTGCCGCACCCCTAGCCAAGTTGTTCCAGTACAGTTACAACACTGGCATCTACCCGGTAATGTGGAAAATTGTCCAGGCGTGTCCTGTACACAAGAAACAGAACAAATCCAACCCAGCCAATTATTCTTGGGTAATTGAGTCTACCCTCCATCAGCAAAATGATGGAAGGGGTCATCAACAGTGCTATCATGTGGCACTTGGATGGATTGGATTTTGTTTATTGTCATGTGTACCGAGGTACAGTGAAAAGTATTTTTCTGCGAGCAGCTCAACAGATCAATAAGTACATGAAAATAAAAGAAAAGAAAATACATAAAAGAGCAACACAAGGTACACAATGTAACTACATAACACAGGCATCGGGTGAAGCATGCAGGGGTGTAGTGTTAATCAGGTCAGTCCATGAGAGGGTCGTTTAGGAGCCTGGTAACAGCGGGGAAGAAGCTGTTTTTGATCTATTACTCAGCAATAACCTGCTCATGGGCGCTCAGTTTGAGTTCTGCCAGAGTCACTCAACTCCTGACCTCATTACAGCCTTGGTTCAAACATGGGAAAAAGAGCTGAATGCCAGAAGTGAGGTGAGAGGGACTGCGCTTGACATCAAGGCAGCATTTGACCGAGTATGGCATCAAGGTGCCCTCGCTAAACTGGAGTCAACGGGAATCAGGGGGAGATCTCTCCACTGGTTGGAGTCATACCTGGCACAAAGGAAGATGATTGTGATGGTTGGAGGTCAATCATCTCAGCTCCAGGGCATCACTGCAGGAGTTCCTCAGGGTAGTGTCCTGGGCCCAAACAGCTTCAGCTGCTTCATCACGGACCTCCCTTCCATCATAAGGTCAGAAGTGGGGACATTTGCGGATGACTGCATAATGTACAGCACCATTCACGACTCCTTTGTGAAACAGTCCATGTCCAAATGCAGCAAGACCTGGACAGTACCCATGCTTGGATTGACAAGTGGCAAGTTACATCCGCGCCACACAAGTGGCAGGCAATGACCATCTCCTACAAGAGAGGGTCTAACTGCCACCCCATGACATTCAAAGGCATTATCGCTGAATCCCCCACAATCAACGTCCTGAAGGTTACCATTGATCAGAAACTGAACTAGCCATATTAATACTGTGGCTACCAGGGCAGGTAAAGACTAGGAACCCTACAGCGAGTAACTCAACTGTTGACCCCCAAAGCCTGTCCACCATCTACAAGGCACAAGTCAGGAGTGTGATGGAATACTCTCCACTTGCCTGGATGAGTGCAGCTCCAACAACATGAAGCTCTACACCATCCAGGACAAAGCAGCCCGCTTGATTGCTCCCCTTTCCATAAATATTCAAGCCCTCCAGCACCGATGAACAGTGGCAGCCGTGTGTAGTATCTACAAGATGCACTGCAGTAACGATGCACTGCAGTAACTCACCAAGGTTCCTTAGACAGCACCTTCCAAACCCATGACTACTACCATCTAGAAGGACAAGAGCAGCAGTTACTTGGGAACCCCACCATCTGGAGGCTCCCTTCCAAGTCAATCAACTCCCTGACTTGGAAATATGTCGCCGTTCCTTCACGGTCGCTGGGGCAACATGCTGGAACTCCCTAACAGCACGGTGGATATACCTACACCTCAAGGACTGCAGCAGTTCAAGAAGGCAACTTACCACCACCTTCTGAAGGGCAACATGGGATGGTCAATAAATGCTGGCCTAACCAGTGATGCCCTCAACCTGTAAATTATTTTTTAAAGAGGTGGATTGGCCACGCTAAATTGTACTTTAATTGGAAAAAATGTTTTTTTAAAGAAATTCTGTATCTTTGAGAGAATGGTTAATCCTGTAACTTTTCTGACTATGCAATGTAAGAAATTACATTTGCTGCTCCCAGTGCGGTCTACTCTACATTGGAGAGACGAAACGCAGACTGGGTGGCCACTTTGCAGAACACCTCCGGTCTGTCTGCAAGCAGGACCCAGACTTTCCTGTCGCTTGCCATTTCAACTCCCCGTCCTGCTATCACGTCCACATGTCCATCCTTGGCCTGCTGCAACGTTCCAGTGAAGCCCACTGCAAACTGGAGAAACAGCATCTCATCTTCAGATTAGGCACTTTACAGCCTTCCAGACTTAACAATAGAGTTCAACAACTTCTGACTGTGAACTCTCTCCTCCACCTTCACCCCATTTTTATTTCTATCCATTAATTTTTGTTTTTATTTCGTCCATTGATCGGTTTTCCCTCACCATTGTTCCCCGCGCCCCCCCCCCCCCCCCCCCTCCCCCCCGGCCAACTGTTCCCAACTCCCCTGCTCATCTTTGTTCTGCCATGCACACATTTTAATCTCTTTATGTGTGACTATCAGCACCCTTCTTAGCCTTAATCACCTCAATTTACATTCTCTTTGACTTTCTGTCCACGACATCTTTGTCAATCCCTACCTATCGCTGCCCCCCTATCCACAACAGTATAAATCTGACCCTATTTCCAGTTCTAGCTTTGACAAAGAGCCACCCAGCCTCGGAATGTTAGCTCCCTTTTCTCTCCACGGATGCCGTCAGACCTGCTGAGATTGTTCTTGTCTGATGTGGTCTGCTTTAACAAACAAAAGATGGGGAGCATTTCTAGCATAGCAGGACATCTGTGACCACAAAGAGAAATGTTGTGCAACACAATGTTCTGCAAAAGTGGAGTCATGTCTCTTTTTTAAAAAAAATCTTAAAACTTGTAGTTGCTACATGCTCAATTTTCTGCAGAGGGGATGAAACCAATGACCAGATTATCTTATGACCTCTGAGCCAAGGGATAGTACCTTAATAAGCAACAGATCTGGGCACATTGAGGCTAGTGTAGTACAACATAGAAATGGAGAGTATGCCCACCTTCATATCAATAAACCATTCCCTCTGTTTACAACACTAAATCCAGCTTCCTCATTTGAATAGCAGTCTGGTAGACCCACAAAATCTGGTGCCGGGATAACAAGAGATGGGTTTCATTGTATGAACATGAAGTCATCTTGCAACGGCAGTCTCCTCGAATTTGAACTAGCATAAAATTGGATGAGGAAGCAACTAACAGGGAGATAGTTACATCATAGACAAAAACGAATACAGAAAGGGTAATTTTAAATATATATTTGATATCTCAGCTACAGGGAGCAATATTAATTGATACCAGCAGCTCTCTTTAGAGAGATATCAATTTATTAGCAATACAGGGAGAAAAGGTGCCAGTAGACATTTAGAAAATAAAATTATTTAAATTCAACAATGTATTTATCGACATCCAAATACCACCAAAAGAGCGACGGAACAGTTAACTATGAAACCGTTGCAGCATTATGGTTGTCCTGTAATAAAGCACAGCCCATTATTTTGGAATGCCCTTGTAAAATAGCCTGGAAACAAAACCCTGTTTTGCACATAAAAGCCCCTAGTCGCCACATTTCGGCACCTGCTTGGGTACAGAGGGAGAATTCAGAATGTCCAATTCACCTAACAGCACATCTTTTGGGACTTGAGAGGAAACCAGAGCACCTGGAGGAAACCCACACAGACACGGGGAGAACGTGCAGACTCCACACAGACAGTGACCCAAGCCGGGAATCGAACCTGGGACCCTGGCGCTGCAAAGCAACAGTGCTACCCATTGTGCTACCGTGCTGCCCTTGCCTCAAGGGGAGCAGTCAATGAGGTGCTCGAGTCCACTGGTTCTATGAAAGTGCTTTTGACTGATTGTTACATCTTTATCAGCTATTTTTCAGCAGAATGGAAGCTACTGGCAACACAATTGGACCAATCATACAGATTTCCAGTTATCATGCTGTAGAAATTCTCACCCTCCCATGACGTTGTTACCTCTAGACTTTACCATTCCAATTACCATTCTTGGTTGGTGTCTCACGCTTTACCCTCTGTAAACTGGAGGTCATCTAAAACTCTGCTGCCTGTGCCTTAACTCACAGCAAGACCTCCTCACCCGTCAACCTTGTGCTCACTTACCTACACTGGCTCTCTGGTGAAACATATTGATTTGAACATTCTTATCTGAGTTTTCAAATTCCACCCTCCCATTTCTGTTATCTCCCCATGTCCCATAATCTTGAGATAGCCACACTCTTCTAATTTTGGCCACTTGTGCATCTCCAATTCACTGCCCCACATTGGTGGTCATTGTTGCCTAGGACCGAAGCACCTTCTTCCTTCAAAACATTGCTTAAAGCCTACCGCTTTGACCAAGTTTTTGGTCACTTGACCCAATATCTTTTTGTATAGCTGGGTGTTGTACATAATGCTCCTGTAAAATTCTTTGAACAATTTCATTACATTAAAGGCGCAACATACATAGAGGAGGTTTTATAAACCACAGTAAACCAAATCTAATAATAGCAGTTTAAATCTCAAACACTAACTTGTCTTTTCAGATGCTGACTGATCCGCTACGTTTGGGGAATTTGCAGGCGTACCAATTGCGTACATTCAAGGAACTGACACCGACAGGTCAGAGATCTTCAAGAAAAAGTGCGCTTAAAAATATATAGTATAAAAATACAATGTTGCTAGAGGTTCAATATATTTGTACAACAAAATTACATGTACATCTTCCTGTCAAACTAATGATTATGTAGTTGATCTTTTTCTCTGTTGGGAAAGACAGAAGAACATTCAGTGCCTTCATGCTGGCACTTAAGATTGCAATGTAAACTTTAAGTGCCATCAGTATCTAACATTCCTATAAACTACAAGAAAATAATTTAGCGGTGTTACTGGATAACTGCTGAAGCTATTCTAATGGCTACTTCGTTAGATGGCAATGCTTCTCTGATTTATGTCTTGCCTCAAAAGCACAATAAACTAATATTAATGTATGCTTACATTGTCTCAGACATGCATCTAATTTGAATATTCAACTGGCACGAAAAGGCATCAGGAAGCTTTCAACCAATTTCAGATACAAGTAGCTTCTTTTGGCATTATGGTCCACTCAATAAAAACTTAAATCGGAACAGGAAATACACAAAATCCCTACATTAAAGAATTGGACTTCAAAACATTCATTGATGCTTCTAAATGAAATCGGGTAGAGAATGAATTGGAATCATGTGATAAGGATTAAAAAGTTAGATCACTGGGAACATTGTATACTCACACTAGCAGGGTTATGCTGTACCCAAGTCTTAGCTTTGAGTTTAAGATAATCAGTGATAAAGACCGTAAGTTTTTTTTTTAAAACCACAAAACTTTCATAGGAAGTTCACTTTCAACTGGGACATTTGTGAGCCCTCACGCCCCCTCATAACTGCTCTAAGCGACTCATGTTTTTCTTCCTTTTGATAAGAGGCTGTGTTGGAACACAGCCCTTAATACTCGACTCAATCTCCGATTG
This sequence comes from Scyliorhinus torazame, assembly GCF_047496885.1. Taxonomy (NCBI): domain Eukaryota; kingdom Metazoa; phylum Chordata; class Chondrichthyes; order Carcharhiniformes; family Scyliorhinidae; genus Scyliorhinus; species Scyliorhinus torazame. The sequence goes on along the minus strand of NC_092712.1, from coordinate 193,332,541 downwards.
GCTGATTATGAAGTGATATTGGCGAGAGCAGAGTTAATAACATTCTTTCAAAGTATCTTTCCCCAGATTATAGGAAGAATGCGATAGCCAGCGGAAAAGGGAGAGAACAGGCTCGAACATTGAAAACAGGCTTTAATTTCAGTTGCAGTTTTCACTTACAAACACCCAAGTTTTGAATGTTACTTCAGCAAAGAGAAATTTACGAACCTGTATGAGTTCTTCTATGCCTCTGCAGTTCGTCACTCCGTGTGAATCGTTTACCACAGAACAGCCAGTTGCACACAAATGGTCTCTCACCAGTGTGCCAGCGAAGATGCGCCCGTAAGTGGGAGGTTTTGCCATAGACTTTTCCACAACCCTCCATGTGACAAATGTGCTGTTTCTTCTTCCCTGGTTCAATTGGACCCCTATTTAAACAGAAATCGCAATTAGAAGGTTCCAAGAGAAAAATTACAAAGCATGCCAACATTTTCTGTAAGCCAGTGAAAATGTTCCCACAGTTAAGTATAAATAGCAGCTTTTTCGCAATTGAAGCATTAAAAGTAAGGGCAATTAAAGATTGCTCAAATTAAGTAAGGTTCCTCCAGTGGCACAAAAAACTGCTTGGTTGTTGCAGCAGATTCCTGCTATAAATTCAGTGAGAGACCACTAGCACACAGGTGCGAGTGTGGCCGGGAGCTGGATACACGGAGTGCTGGCATTATGTTTGCTTTGCCCCAGGATAGTCTTATGGCAGTTTCCACCCACCTGATGATGGTGTTAAGAAACTATAATAAGGGGTATACACACTTGTGATAATTGGGGCAGGCAACATGGTTTTTTAATAGGTTAGCTATTTCGTTAATCAATTCCTCCCAGGCAACCACAGAGCCATGGCCACAATCAAAGGGAACATTCTGTAGGAGGTATGCGCGGATTTCAATAGGAAATTGGTAAATACCAATTTTAATGAACCCAATAACTGCCAGCCAGAGCATAAGCTCATTTGGACTCCAACAACAATAATCAGTCCACAATGTAACCAGTTTCATTTGTGGTTTATTTGCAATCCTTATTTCAATAATTTTTGACATTCCCCGAAAGTCTGCAGCATACGATTGTCAGGAATTAAAGCAGGAAAGCAGTGCGCTGATATGGTTTATTTTGGACAATTTCTTCCCTTCAGGATCACAACTTTGTTTCAAATGCTGATCGATGCATTGGTGGCATTTTTGACTTCAATTTGGAGCACTCCACAATTTAAAAAAAAACTTTTAACAATTGTAAACATCAAATTTCATCAAAAAAAAACAATATAACTAACAATCCCCCTGGGCACAGACCCCAGCCAACATGGCTTACATAACAATGCCACCTTCCCCAACCACCCCACCGTTGGTTCTTCTATCCTTGCACATCTCTCCCATGCCCTCACCCGCTGACAGCTTAATTTTTCTCCAAGAAGTCGATGAACGGCTGCCACCTCCGAGCAAACCAATGCAATGAACCCCTCAAGGCAAATTGAATTTTCCGAGTCTGAGAACCCCCACCATGTCGCTAACCTACACAGGGGCTCAGAGTCCCTCCACACTGGTAAGATCGGTCTGCACGCCACCAGGGAGGCAAAGGCCAGGACGTCAGCCTCTCTCACCCCCTGGGCTCCCAGGTCTTCCGGCACACCGAATATCGCCACAGCTGGACTCTGAACCACCCTCATTTTTAAGACCTCTGCCATGACGTCAGCAGACCCCTGCCAGAAATCCCCCAGCCTCAGACATGCCCAAAACGTATCGACATGGTTCACAGGACTCCCTGCACAGAACCCACACTTATCCTCCACCTCCTCAAAGAACCTGCTCATCCAGGCCACAGTCATGTGTGCCCGATGGACAGGGCAGCAGTGGCGCAGTGGTTAGCACTGCTACCTCATGGCGCCGAGGTCCCAGGTTCAATCCCGGCCCTGGGTCACTGTCCGTGTGGAGATTGCACATTCTCCCCGTGTTTACGTGGGTTTCACCCCCACAACGCAAAGATGTGAAAGTTAGGTGGATTGGCCACGATGCACTGCCCCTTAATTGGGAACAAAAATTGGCTACTTTAAATTTATTTATTTATTTTTAAAATGTATGCCCTGTGGACCACCTTATACTGTATCAGGCGGAGCCTGGCGCACGATGAGGATGCATTAACTCTCCTCAGGGCATCCTCCCATAACCTGGCCTGCAACTCCCCACCCAGCTCTTCTTCTCACTTTCTCTTCACCTTCCCTATTGGGGCTCCCTCGCACTCCATCAGCTCCTTATAGATTTCAGAGACCGTCCGCTCTCCTGCTCCTGTTCTCGACACCACCTTATCCTGCAGTCCCCGGTGCTGCAGGTGGGAAGGTTGAAACCTGCCTCGCACAAAATCCCTCATCTGCACTTACCAGAACCCATTCCCCCCCTGGCAACTCAAACTCCTCCCCCCGCTCCTCCAAGCTCAGGGAAACCCTCATCAAGAGATCCCCAAATCTCTCGATCTCCGCCTGCTGCCAACTCCAAAATCCCCCATCCAGCAACCCCCCCAGGGCGAACCGGTGGTTATCACATATCGGTGCCCACACAACGCCCTCTCTAACCCCATATTTGTCCCCACACTCTCAGGGCTGCCACTACTATTGGGGCTTGTGGAGTACCGAGCCGGCACTTCTGCCGTTAACAGTGCCCCCACCGCCTCCACTTGCTCCCATAACAACCCCTCCCCCACTACTCATTTCCTGACCATCGCAGAATTTGCCACCCAGTAGTAGTTAATGAAATTTGGGAGGGCCAGCACCCCCTCACTCCAGCAGCACCTTTTTCACCCATGGGGTTTTACCGCTCAAACAATTCCTGAGATCTCTGCATTCACCTTTTTGAAGAACGCCTTGGGATAAAAATTGGGAGGCTCTGGAAAACAAACAAAAACCTCGGGAGGACCGCCATTTTCACTGTCCGTATCTGCCCCCCCCCAATGTGAGCGCGTCCCACCTGCGAAAGTCCCCCCTCATCTGTTCTACCAGCCACCCCAAATTCAGTTTATGCAGCTGCTCCACTCCCGCACCACCTGGATACCCAAATATCGAAAGCTCCCTCCCACCACCTTGAGCGGCATCTCACCCAATCTCTTCTCTGCCTCCTCGTCTGAATCGCAAAGACACCACTCTTGCCCTTATTCAATTTGTATCCTGAAAACCGACCGAATTCATCTAATAGCCCTATAATGGTGCACTGCAAGATTAACCTATTCAACGGCATACATCAGCCATGTATTAAGAAATTAAACCGATGGCATATTTAATTTCCTTTACAAAATTAGCAATGATTGGCAACATCTGCCCCCTAGAGGGAGCAGCATGAACCAGTCTATACGAGATGTGGACTCTGGGAGCAGCATGAACCAGTCTATACGAGATGTGGACTCTGCTCTCCAAAGCAAGAGTGCAAGTTATGTTCCCAGCTCTTGGCATGTCACTGCTAGATTGCGGAGTTAACTTTTAATAATTGGCTATTGCTCAATGCACTGGAGACAAAGATATTAAAATGCCGAAGAGCAGTAATAATTGTGACCAATTGTAATATTTAGCAAAGTTTCATGCTTCAGTGGAATATATAATCCATACTCCAAACCCATATAAACAGGCCAGATCAGGAAAACAAAGTTCTTCGGAGTTGGCCTAACATGAAATCAAAGCTTGAAAATTGGTCCCATTTCAGTTGACGATTAATTCCTTCACTTTCAATAAGAGCCCTTCCAGTTTATTTGCTTTGTTGCCATTTATTTTGTTATTTTTGGTCCAAGGCCCCAGAATGTGCCTTTAAGCAGAAGAGTGCTTGTCAGGGCAGTGTGTTCCTAGGTTTCGTATTTCGGAGAGGAGATACCACTCAATAGCACCGGATGAATCACAGAACCAGTTTTGGAGGACGTCAGTTCGATTGGTTGGCTGGCAATCTGTAGGTTGGCCAGTGACAGTGCTCTGCTCGACAACAGTCCATGATTGGTTCTTGTGTGATGCTTTGAGAGAGTTGGGCATAAGTGTTTTGACCTTGCAAGAAGGAATGCACTTGTTGAAAGAGGTGCTTTCTTGTTCTAAAAGCATTGCGTGCATGACATATCTTTGCTGTAAACCTGAAGAATTCAGAATCTACAGAAAAAGTAAACTATCTTGTCAGATAAAACCAGAAGCCTCTACACCCTCAAGAAAAAGGAACTGTGTTTCTTCCTCTCTCTGCTGCCAGTTGCCTGCTGTCTGCTGTGAGTCTGCAGTGACGCGAAGGAAACGTACCCAACTGAGGCCTAACCATAAGAAACTAACTGGAAGACATCCATCTGAATCAAAGATCCTTATCTTCTTTTTTTTTAACCTCTCAACCACCTTTTTTCCTCCGTGTTATTTGTCTGTGTGTATATATTATATAGAGTTGGGGGGGGGGGGGCAGTTAGAAGGGCTTAGGAATCAGATAGTAGGTAGCCAGTTGTATTTTCTCCCGGTTATAATTATTGTTCATAATAAAAGATTACTGGTGTTTAAATTTTACAAACATGCTGACTGTAGTCAATTTAGCTCAAAACAAAGCCATGGATATTAATATAAAATCTAATTTCACCTGTATTGCGACTCCAGGTCAAGTGTGGCTGGAATTAACCATGCACTAGCCCAGGGTGCCATAACAAATATTTTGACTTGGATAAAGGAATAGAAGTTGTGTATCCAAGGGTACCAGATATATGAAAACCTTGCCCCCAAAAGGTGAGAATGTAAAGGTTAAGGACAATTTATGACGGAGATAGATCTTTGATAGTTAAGGCTATCTAGGGAATTTAGAGCAACGACCGATAAAATAGGGTCTGGATGAGGTGAGCCACAATCTAATGGAATGGCAGAGCGCACTTGATAGGGCTGAACAGACTGTTCTCTCTTCCTAAAGTTTCTTCATTGGATAGACACGCAACATCGAGGGCCGAAGGGCCTGTACTGCGCTGTAATGTTCTATGTTCTATGTGCAACGTCTGCACGAGTGCCACCAGGTTCTCCAAGCATAGGTTTCAAATAGCTGACTGCAAACAAAGCAAACTCCTGGATTTTGTGGAGAACAGCTTCCAAGAAGACATGCCTGCCACCAGTCAATGGAACCTGGATTTAACAGCATTTATTTTAACCAAGCAAGGCCCCCATCAGCAGTCTGAAGAGTACCGACACCAGTCAAATAGTCAACTCGATGTTGACAACAATTAGAATCGAGATGGAGGAAAGTCCAGGGCTTTTTACAGCTCTTGCTTAAAGAGTCAGCTGCATGATATTTTTCAAAGCTCTACTTAGTCAGCTAAAAGTTAAATTATTTTGATCTGGATAATGTAGCTGCTGAATTTATGATAGCATGGAATTATATAGACCACACTGCACAGAAATAGGCCACTTGGCCTAATCAATCCATGCTGGTATTTATGGTCCACTTGAGCCTCCTCCCATTCGTGCTCGCATCTGGAGTACTGCGCAGTTTTGGTCCCCTTACGTGAGGAAGGACAGAAATGCATTAGAGGCAGTTCAGAGATTTATTCCAAGGATGAAGGACACGCCTTTGAAGAGAGATTGAGCAGTTTAGGCCTATAGTTGCTGGAGTTTAGAAGAATGAAGAGATCTAATTTTTAAAAAAATTATAAATTTAGAATACCCAATTATTATTTTTCCAATTAAGGGGCAATTTAGCATGTCCAATCCACCTACCCTGTACATGTTTGGGTTGTAGGGGTGAAACCCATGCAGACACGGGGAGAATGTACAAATGCCACTCGGACAATGTCCCTGGGCCGGGATTCGAACCTGGGTCTCAGCGACGCAGTCCCAGCGCTAACCACTGTGCCACCATGCTGCCCTGAGGAGATCTAATTGAGGTACAAGATGCTAAAGGGGATTGACAGGGTAGATGTAGAGTGGATGGTTCCCCTTGTTGGGAGATTCTAGAACGAGAGGCCATATTTTTGGGCTAAGGGGTGGCAGATTTAAAAACAGAAATGAGGAGGAATAACTTCACTCAAAGGGTCGTGAATCTGTGGAATGCTCAACCCCACAGAACAGCCGATGACAGAACACTAAACAAAATTGAGGAGATAAATAAGCTTTTAATTTGTAGTGGGATGAAGGGTTATGGGGAGTGGGCAGGAAGGTGGAGATGAGATCACCCCTGATCATACTGCAAGGCAGAGCAAGCTCGAGCTGCTGAAATGCCAATACTGCTCCTAGTTTTTGTGTTCTTCATCTAGCTATCAGCATACCCCTTTATTCCCTTCACCCTCATATGCTTATCTAACTCTCCTTAAATGCATCTATACTATTTGCCTCAACTACTCACTGTGTTTGTGAATTCCACATTTCACTACTTCCTGGTATCATGCAATTTAATAATTTGCTTGAGAGAATAATCCAACCTCAGCCAATTCTGGTACAGTATTATTAAATTTGCATGCACTTGAAAACAATGCTCCGCATCTGAAGCACCACAGAGCTAGTTCAACCGGGCTGCTGCTTCTTTCAACACAGTATATTTAATCTTTGCTCATCTATTTCCTAAAGACTCATTGTCTTGTCAATCATAAATTCAAATTGTTTCCTAAATGATTCCAGTTTAAAAAAAAATACTCGGGTGTCCATTTTACTCCAATGTCTGCAGGTGAGTCTTGAAGATTTGAAGTAGTTTCGCCAACTACACCCTTCTTTCTTTGCCCCGACTGAAAAGGAGGGCCATTCTCAAACATCTTGCATTTAACCCCAATTTATATTTGCAACCAAAAGTTACATATGCATATTTCCACATTATTGTTAGGGGGAAATAAGGTGCTGATGATAAGTCTGGAGGGAAATGAAAGGTAAACTGTAATGGCGTTTTCAAAATTGGGGCGAAAACAAAATTGAAAACATACCATTTAAAAATAAGTCCTTCCCATTCTCCATGCCAAAGTGAACTTTTGGTGCTATGTTTTACAGAACACCCACTAAGTCCAAATAACTTTTAATACAGCTTTTAAAATTTCAGGCATTAGGAAATGTGGTAAAAATAAAAATATCAAATGAAATGTTACTATCATCACTCACCTTCCTTCTCCATCTCTGCAGTTGGGGCATGAGCAGGCAACTCTTCTTAGCCTTTTGCCAGGCTGAACATCCTGCTCACTAGCTGTTTGGAGCTGTACTTGGGTGATGCTGTTAGGGCTAACGGTGCCCAGTGCAGCATTGGCAATGCTGCCAACAGCTACTGTAACTGGAGTTACAGTTGCAGGCTGTACTTTCAGATGCCATTTTGTATCTCCACCATCCTGGGTCTGGTGTTGACCTGTGGGACAGCATTACACGTAAAGCCAATTGTTCTTCATATTTGAACAGGACATAAAAAGAAAGCATCTATTTAATGATATTCTAACGCTTAAATCTTTCAACTTGCACATCATTTTTAAACTGAACAATTGCCCATACCCTTAGATACAATAAAAGCATCATTGATTAAATACCATATTAAGTATTTATATTTATACAAATTTTAATAATGGAAGAGCAAACGCAGGAAGAGGAGGCCATTCAGCCCCTCGAGCCTGCTTCAGAACACGGTCAATTAGTATCTCAATTCTATCTGTTTAGCTTTGCTCCAAATCTCTCAATATTCTTACCCCCCCAAAAATCTAAGAATCTCAGTATTGACCATTTCAATTCACTCAGCAATCAAAGCCTTTGGAGAAAACAGGTCTAAGTTTTTAAACCACCCTTTATGTGAGTAAATATATTTCAGATCTCAATGGCTTAGATCCAATTGCAAAATTATTCTTGTTCTGAATTTCCTTGCTAGAACGAGTTTACCTGTCTCCCCTCAAATGAAGTATTTTTAAAACCTCGACTGGACCACTCCATACCTTTTAAACTAAAGGGAATGCAAAATAGTTTTTCGAAGCCTACCCCCATAATGTAATCAACCCCCAAGCCCCAGTATCATTCTGGTATAGCTGTACCATTCCACCTCCAAGGCTAATATATCTTTCTTGAAGTGTAGAAGCCAAAGCCGAAAGTCCTTCAGATGTGACCCGACCAATAGTTTGCACAATTGAAGTATTACGTCCCCATTTCTATATTCACACATTTATGCTTCAACTTTGCAAACACCGCATACCCATTGGCTACGGTGGTGTGGTCGGATATGTTAAGATAACAAAATAGCCAAACTCGTCCTCCAAACATGCAAGTAAACTTTTTTTAAATGACTACTGACAAAAGAAATTGGGAGAGTATGCCCAGCTAGATCTCAATCAATGAGTTTTAAGTATTCAGAAAGAAACAGGAATGGTGGCAAAATAAATAGGGTGAATCAGAGTCAAATCAGTACAGAAAACGAAAAAGGGAAATAAATATTTGATAGGGAGAAAATAACGAAATGTGAGAACACATCTACAGTTTAAGCAGTATCCTCTCTGGTCTGGAGTGGTTGATTAGCCTTGCAGGATCACAAATCTCATTAAAAAGAGACTTGCGCTGTTAAGTACTAGTCATATCTTTCTGTAGCGAGTTTAATGGGCATTTAAAGTGCAAATGTAGCTACTTCATGTAACTCACACGGAGATTAATGGCCAACTGTTGTTTTTGCAAGGTTAAGAAAGTGCAAATCGTCCAACTTGTGATTAGCAATTCCCATGGTATCTCATCCTCACTCTGGGTTGCTGGAAGGTTTACACCGTAATAAATGGTAAGCAGCATTAAACCTGCCATTATTTTTGCTGCAAATTCTGGCCCAGTGTAGCTTAACACTGGAACAAAGAATGCAAACGGATAAAAACATGTAATAAAACCAGAAGGTGCTGGGGAAAAACTCAGGTCTGGCAGTATCTGTGGAAAGAGAAACAGAGTCAACATTTCGGGTCGTGACCTTTCATCAGAGTTGGGAAAAGTTCTGAGCAAGGAATGGACAGGACAAGGACAGGAGGAAAGTTTGTGACAGGTCGAATGACAGAAAACGGAGTCTTATTGGGCGAGAGAGAATGATGACGGGCGAAAAAAAGAAACAAAAGATGTGCCCAGAGCAGATGTGGTGCTAACTGAAGTAGAAGAGAGGAGAAAACTGATACATGTGGGGGAAAAAGGAAACAAAATAATTTACAGTCTGAAATTGCTTAACTCATGTGGAGTCCAGAAGGTGTTGTGAAGTGCCTAATTGAAAGATGAGATGCTGTTCTTCAAGCTTACATTTAGCTTCACTGAAATAGTTCAGTAGGCAGAAAACAGGGATGTCAGCATGAGAGCAAGATGGATTATTAAAATGACAAGTCAGCAGTTCTTCCAACTTCTTCCATCGGGCAGGAGATACAAAAGTATGAGAACACGCATGAACAGAGTCAAAAAAAGCGCCTTCCTCGCTGTTACCAGGAGGGGTGGCATTGTTAGTCAAGGACAGTATTACGGTGGCCGAAAAGACGTTCGATGAGGACTCGTCTACTGAGGTAGTATGGGCTGAGGTCAGAAACAGGAAAGGAGAGGTCACCCTGCTGGGAGTTTTCTATAGGCCTCCGAAAAGTTCCAGAGATGTAAAGGAAAGGAGTGCAAAGATGATTCTGGATAGGAGCGAAAGCAACAGGGTAGTTGTTATGGGGGACTTTAACTTTCCAAATATTGACTGGAAACGCTATAGTTCGAGTACTTTAGATGGGTCAGTATTTGTCCAGTGTGTGCAGGAGGGTTTCCTGACACAGTATGTAGATAGGCCAACGAGAGGCGAGGCCGTATTGGATTTGGTACTGGGTAATGAACCAGGACAGGTGTTAGATTTGGAGGTAGGTGAGCACTTTGGTGATAGTGACCACAATTCGATTAAGTTTACTTTAGTGATGGAAAGGGATAGGTATATACCGCTGGGCAAAAGTTATATCTGGGGGAAAGGCAATTATGATGCGATGAGGCAAGACTTAGGATGCATCAGATGGAGAGGAAAACTGCAGGGGATGGGCACAATGGAAATGTGGAGCTTGTTCAAGGAACAGCTACTGCGTGTCCTTGATAAGTATGTACCTGTCAGGCAGGGAGGAAGTGGTCGAGCAAGGGAACCGTGGTTTACTAAGGCAGTCGAAACACTTGTCAAGAGGAAGAAGGAGGCTTATGTAAAGATGAGACATGAAGGTTCAGTAAGGGCGCTCGAGAGTTACAGGTTAGCTAGGAAGGACCTAAAGAGAGAGCTAAGAAGAGCCAGGAGGGGACATGAGAAGTCTTTGGCAGGTAGGATCAAGGATAACCCTAAAGCATTCTATAGATATGTCAGGAATAAAAGAATGACTAGGGTAAGAGTAGGGCCAGTCAAGGACAGTGGTGGGAAGTTGTGCTTGGAGTCCGAGGAGATAGGAGAGGTGCTAAATGAATATTTAGTATTCACACAGGAAAAAGACAATGTTGTCGAGGAGAATATAGAGATTCAGGCTACGAGACTAGAAGGGCTTGAGGTTCATAAGGAGGAGGTGTTAACAATTCTGGAAAGGGTGAAAATAGATAAGTCCCCTGGGCCGGATGGGATTTATCCTAGGATTCTCTGGGAAGCTTGGGAGGAGATTGCTGAGCCTTTGGCTTTGATCTTTAAGTCATCTTTGTCAACAGGAATAGTGCCAGAAGACTGGAGGATAGCAAATGTTGCCCCTTTGTTCAAGAAGGGGGGGGGGGGTAGAGAAAACCCCGGTAACTATAGACCAGTGAGCCTTACCGCTGTTGTGAGCAAAATCTTGGAAAGGTTTAGAAGACATAGGGTGTAATAATCATCTGGAAAGGAATAATTTGATTAGACATAGTCAACACGGTTTCGTGAAGGGTAGGTCGTGCCTCACAAACCTTATTGAGTTCTTTGAGAAGGCGACCAAACAGGTGGATGAGGGTAAAGCAGTTGATGTGGTGTAAATGGATTTCAGTAAAGCGTTTGATAAGGTTCCCCACGGTAGGCTATGCAGAAAATACGGAAGCATGGGATTCAGGGAGATTTAGCAGTTTGGATCAGAAATTGGCTAGCTGGAAGAAGACAAAGGGTGGTGGTTGATGGGAAGTGTTCAGACTGGAGTCCAGTTACTAGTGGTGTACCACAAGGATCTGTTTTGGGGCCACTGCTGTTTGTCATTTTCATAAATGACCTGGAGGAGGGCGTAGAAGGATGGGTGAGTAAATTTGCAGATGACACTAAAGTCAGTGGAGTTGTGGACAGTGCGGAAGGATGTTACAAGTTACAGAGGGACATAGATAAGCTGCAGCGCTGGGCTGAGAGGTGGCAAATGGAGTTTAATGCAGAAAAGTGTGAGGTGATTCATTTTGGAAGGAATAACAGGAAGACAGAGTACTGGGCTAATGGTAAGATTCTTAGCAGTGTGGATGAGCAGCGAGATCTCGGTGTCCATGTACATAGATCCCTGAAAGTTGCCACTCAGGTTGAGAGGGTTGTTAAGAAGGCGGACGGTGTGTTAGCTTTTATTGGTAGAGGGATTGAGTTTCGGAGCCATGAGGTCATGTTGCAGCTGTACAAAACTCTGGTGCGGCCACATTTGGAGTATTGCGTGCAATTCTGGTCGCCGCATTATAGGAAGGATGTGTTAGCATGGGAAAGGGTGCAGAGGAGATTTACCAGAATGTTGCCTGGTATGGAGGGAAGATCTTATGAGGAAAGGCTGAGGGACTTGAGGCTGTTTTCGTTAGAGAGAAGAAGGCGAAGAGGTGACTTAATTGAGGCATACAAGATGATCAGAGGATTGGATAGGGTGGACAGTGAGAGCCTTTTTCCTCGGATGGTGATGTCTAGCACGAGGGGACATAGCTTTAGATTGAGGGGAGTTAGATACAAGACAGATGTCAGAGGTAGGTTCTTTACTCAGAGAGTAGTAAGGGTGTGGAATTCTCTGCCTGCAACAGTAGTGGACTCGCCAACACTAAGGGTGTTCAAATGGTCATTGGATAGACATATGGACGATAAGGGAATAGTGTAGATGGGCTTTAGAATGGTTTCACAGGTCGGCGCAACATGGAGGGCCAAAGGGCCTGTACTGTGCTCTAATGTTCTATGTTCTATATAGAAGGGAAGATTCAGGGGAGATTGGATAGAGGTGTTCAAAATCACAAGGGACCTAGACAAAGTGGCTAAGGAGAAACAGTTCCCAATGGTGGAAGAGTAAGAGACTAAAGGACACTTATTTAAGGTGACTGGTTAAAGAACCAATGCAGACATTAGCAGAAACTTAATTTATGCAGTATGTAGTTAAGGTCTGGAATACACTGCCCGAGAATGTGGCGGAGGCAGATTCAATTGAGGCTTTCAAAAGGGAAAAGGATACACATCTGAGCAGAAACTATTTGCAGGGCTACAGGGATTGGTCTAGAGAGCTGGTACAGGTGCAAAGGGACAATTGGCCTCCTCCTGTACTCTGACCATTCTGTGATTCCATCGTCAGTGCAGAGGTAAAATTATCTATACTTTCTGGACTTTTTCTCGACTTTCTGCAATATCGAGGTGCTGGCATCCTGCACGGGCTTTATTTTTCCCTCATCCCGCTTTGTATGCTCTTTGGCATTGCAGATTCGGGAGATCCACCCTTTTTTTCTTTGTGGAACATATTCTGTGCTGCATAACCATGACTCCCAGTGTATCCTCTCACATAGTCCTCTGATCTTACGGGAGGTAAAATCGATATTTCAAAAATTCTGAGCCAATAGAATGAAAATCTAGAAAATTTCTCTCAGAACTCTTAAGGGAATCACAACAAATTCCAGGAGATCACAAAACGTGCCTTATCTAAACATGCTGACACACATTGCAGCTTTTTGAAATTTAGGTATTCACTAAAAGGCCAATTTGCCTGATAACTAATGATATCTCCAAATTCTTTTGAAAAGAAACATCAAGATGATGAGCAAACCCAAACTTTTGTTTTAAATATAAACACTAAATAGATCAAACTTCCACTTAGCGTTAACCATGGATCAATAATAGCACTACCACGTCTAAGTCAGGAGGGTGTGAATATTTAAGTCCCATTCCTGGACTTGAGCAAAATGATCTACGCTGACACTCCAGTAGAGTATGTTCTACTCTGCTAAGAGGTGTCTGCCCTCCAAAGTGGATGTGAAAGATCCCATGACATTGTTTTGAAAAAGAGCAAGGGAATCATCCCTGGTGTCCTAGTCAATATTCATCTCTCAGTTCATATCACTAAAAGAGATTATCTTGCATTATCACACTGTTTGTAAGATCTGGCAATATCCAAAATATCTGCTGCATTTGTTACAGTGACTACTGCATTTCAAAAAGTACTTCATTAGCTATAAAGTGCTTCAGGACATCTGATGAATGTGAAAGACTTGAATTTTTAGCACCTTTCTTTCTCTTCTTTGCTATGGCTACCTGCATTTTAAATAACAATGATTTCATTTGAAAGCAATCACTAACATCCTAAAGGGAGGAAGCTTGCCACAGAGCTCCAGTACCCTCCATTCCCACAAGAAACTTTGGGACGAGTCACAAGAATAATTTTTGAAAAATGTTTAGTTTGCTCACAGAAGTATGATTCCTGTATAAATGTAGCCATGCTAAGCATGATCAGCTATTACTGAAGAAAATAAGAAGGCACTTTATTTTACATTTAAGCCCATTGAAACTTCCATACGCTGCTTTTTGATACATTTTTTCAGGCGCTCATTTCAAGAACAAAGGATTTGCTGTTGCCTGGTATAACTGAACACTGTAGAATGGATAAACTCGATTCAGTTTTCACAAAGATTACCAATAAGAAAATGCTGGTGTTATCCAGCTTCGCTGCAGTGAAATCCATGGCACTATTGGGCAGCCTTGAGGATAACACAGGTAAACACAGATATGATCAGTAGCTAATATTAATTCTGTCTAGCTCCTTGAATCAATCGTCTTACCTATATTGCTTTGGTAAAGTTTGGAGTTCATATGCTGCAGGATAATTGGGATTATTTGACCCCTCAAGGAGGCACCATCAAGCTGTCTTCCTAGATTTGAAAGAAAATAAATGCTTTCCTTCTCCACCTTTGAATCGACTCACTGGCACCTATTTTCATTTCATTTTGGATGTTTAAAAAATTTTGTTAGCACTCGCAAAGGAGAAATGATTTGACAATTTAGCAACATGAAAACTTAAAAATTCACCGGCATGGAAAATTACATGATTTTACAAGAACTTCAGAAGTCAAAAGAATTGAATGCTACTTCATTCAAGGATTCACATAAGGCATGGTTCTGAAGTCAAATAGTAACGTCAAAGAGTTTTGAAACCCTGGTTCTGCTTGGGTGTACTGATTTTCAAATGCACAATTCGAGAGATGGAGAATAACTTGGCATGCAAATGTATAAAAGACCTCAGCTTATTCTTGTGGTGCCCATTTGATGCATCAATTTAGATTTTCCTCTTCTGCTACTTTTACTGCCAGAATGGCCATTGACAAGTTTTAGACAGACTCAAATGGGAATGATCATCCCAGTGGTAGGATTTCAAGTGTAGGTTTGAAGAAGTCCAACAGTCGAGGGGAGAAAAGAAGTGTACAAGTCAAATTTAAATGGGATGGACACAATAAAAATGGTCAATAACAACATAGATGGGGGTTGGTGCCAAGATGTTAGAAAGCCTCTGCAGAGTCTCAGAAACTACCTCCAGCCATTGCAGTCTTTACCAACACCGAAGGAGTAGACAGGTAGAAAAGGAGAGATAAAATTGAAGCCAAAAGAAGAACTAAACCCCAGGTAGAGAAACCCATTAGGGTTAGGCGAAGAAAGGAATATTTCTGAAATTTAAGGCACTTTGTCATCAAGAAGCTCAAGACCATTTAAGACAGAGCAACCACAACTAGGCTGAACATTCATTTCCAAAGCCACTGGTGCACTGTGGCTACAGCTATTACTAACTATGGGATGTACATAAATCCATCAAGCTTACTTCAAGGGGAACAATTTGCTGCATGAGAACAGAGTGCTGATTGATTGGCAAGTGGACTTGGAGTGGGAGCGGTGATGCCATTAGAGCATGCACCAGTTGATGGTGGCCGACAGATAACTGCCAAGCATTGATTGAAATTAAAACCAGGCAGTTTGACCCTGATTGGTCAAGGCATTACCCTAGGGGATGAGTCAGCGAATGGTTGTTACTTATTTTGTTTAGCTGAAACAGGTGCAACTTTTGTGTGCAAAGAACAGAGCCTTGTAAATTAACATATGTATCTTCCAGTACACAAAAATGTGCCACACTACGAGCCCGACTGACGATCCTAAATTGGTTGTCAGAGTAATTCTCAGCACATTGTGGATTATTTAGCCAATTCTATCCAATTGTGGAATCACATCTAATGTTGGACACGGTTTTGAGTTTTTCAAGCATAGGCTGCATCTTGCCCATTGCGAACTCCTGAGTGAGATGTGGACTGAGTGAATAGTGAATTATGTTCACGTGGGAATTCAGGGCACGGGAAAGGGGCACATTACAGATGGCCTATTGCAACTAACAAAGTGCGTTAAGTATTATTCGGATTTATCGGTATTGCTCAGGGCTTAATAAAGTTAATATAAGTAAAGTAAAGACATGGCAGGACAGCTTGGTTGCACGGAAGGCACATTCTGTAATATGTGGGAGGTCACGGGGCTAGGCGACCACAGGTGCAAGAAATGTCACCAGCTGCAGAATCTTAAACTCCAGGTTTCAGAGCTCGAGTGGCAGCTGGTGTCACTGTGGCGCATGCATGTGACCGAGAGATACAAGGACAGCATGTTCAGAGGTGGTCAAAACACATGCTAGGAGCATGGAAGCAGAAAGGGAATGGGCCTAATTGGTTTCCTGCTTTGGAATACTGGATAAGAGCAGTCACAGGCAAGTGTGTGGCACCACAGGCGGCTCAGCTGCAAAGGAGGGGAGGAAGAAGAGGGGACCAGCAATATTAATAAGGGGTTCGTTAGCTGGAAGAACAGATAGGCATTTCTGTGGCTGTAGACGTGACCCAAGGATACCATGTTGCCTCTCTGGTGCCAGGGCCAAGGATGTCAGAGAGGCTGCAGGCCATTCTTCTGAGGGAGGGCAAACATCCAGGCATCGTGGTCCACGTTGATACCAAGTACCTAGGCAGGAAGGGGAATAAGGTCTTGAAAATCGATTTCAGGGAGCCAGGAAGGAGATTGAAAGCAAGGATCTCTAAAGTAGCAATCTCAGGATTACTTCCCATGTGCGAGTGAGCATAGAAACATGAGAATTCTTTTTTAAAATTTAGAGTACCCAATTTTTTTTTCCAATGAAGGGGCAATTTAGCATGGCCAATCCACCTACCCTGAACATCTTTTTGGGTTGTGGGGGTGAGACCCATGCAAACACGGGGAGAATGTGCAAACTCCACAAGGACAGTAACCTGGGGCTGGGATCGAAGCCGGGCCCTCGGCTCCATGAGGCAGCAGTGCTAACCACTGCACCATCGTGGCCGGTGAATTAGTTTAGGAGGAGGGTATCAGATCTCGGAGGCATTGAGACTTGTTTTGGGGCAGGTGGGATCTGTACAAGATGGACGAGCCGTGTCTTAGTAGGACCAGGATTAACATCCTTGCAGGGAAGCTTGCCAATGCTGTTGGGGAGGGTTAAAACTAGACTGGCAGGAAATGGGAACCTGAAAGAGAACTCAGGTAGTAGGGAAGCAAAACTGGTAATAGGTAGAAAGCAAAATAGAAGGCAAATAAAGCTTAGGCAAGCATCAAATGGGATCAGAATAGCGCATAATGTTAAAAAAGCAACATTAAAGGCACTATACTCCTATTGGGATATGGTTGATTTTCCGGTCATATGGTTCTAGAGGTGTATAATCTCCAGAACCTCACACAGGTGACCATTCTCCACAACCAGATCCAATCCTGAATGCGAGGAAATCACATATATTCAGCAGAAACAGCTGAAGCAGCTGAAGCGTCTTTACAGTGTATGGATACTGAAGCCAATGGTAAGAAACCTACTGCTGACCTGATTACAAGCTAGGCAAGCACAGGAATCTTCTTGCCTCCTCATACAAGTCAATACCATAATAAATGGTAGTAAGATATTATGTAGTCCCGCTTTGTTCCTGGTGTCTTAATCTTGCGTAAAACATCATTTAAAATTAATTAGGTTTGGAATTAAGGGTTTATAATATCTAGGCTCTCATTACTGGCCAAGTTCCTAAACAGCAATGCTAAGAATAGACTTTATCCCCCATTTTGAAACACTAGCTCTGAAAATTTGCACCAATTGCCTGCTGAGTAATAACTCTTAGATTTGAGGATCGAATCTGTAGGCTCTATATTTTTATTGAAATTTGTAGCTAGTTAGTGTAACAATTTTGAAGTGCCTTCTATGAGAGATTTCTGTTGCTCTTGTGAAGGAGATAACGTGAAACCTGGCTATAGATAACTTTTCTTATGAATACATGCACTCTGCAATTTGATACCCTTGTTACGGTCTTCCACGTGTCATGACTGCAAATTTTAACTCTCCATTGCTGTCAAAAAAACAATTGGTAACAGGTGCACTATGCCTCCAAATACTCATTAACTCACTGAAATTAACTCAGACTGTGCTAAATGCAGATTACACAAAAATGCAGGGCAAAATTAAGATGCTTTGCACCTTCCCCAAAATCTGTTCCTTTCGGACACACAACTAAAAGTACATGATAAAATACCATCTGAATAATCAATAGCCTTTTCGTGTAAATTAATCTTGAACTCCTCTTTATAACCATTCCATACATGGACACCTCCGAATAATGAATCGCCGCGGTGACATCACACATCTTCTTTAACAGACTGTTTTGGAATGTGTGTAGATATTAAATGACAACGGAGGAACTCCCCAGTTGCATATTTGCATCTATGCTCCTATTTTTTGTTCTTGTTTTCACAACTTTCTCCAGTCTTTATTTCTTGTTGCCACTGTAGGGTCTGGAGTCCATCTCGCTATTGCTGCTAGCGGGGATGGAGAATTAGGCGCAGAATCCCGTTGCAGTGAACAGATTGGAAAAATTAGGGCTGAATTCTCAGAGTTCTACATTTCCTCAATCAACCAGATTCCCGAATCTGCAGGAGCTGCCAAATTGTCTCAAATGCAATTTTAATTTCTCTTCTCTCAAACAGCCAAAATTATGTAAGGAATTGCTCAGTCACTTTGCTGTCATAATATATTCTCTCAGTGGTTTATATAAACTGCACTCAGTATTTGAGAACAAAGTCTACAATGGATATTGGTCCATTTAAAGATTCCTCACAATGCAAGACAAATGCACACAAAACCTCAACTTGGCTCAACTGTCATGCTCTGACCTTGGGATTCAGAAGATCTTTCCATCTACCAGGGACAGTAAGCCCAGAGATCAGCTCTGAATCCACCATTTTTAAAACTCTCTGGTGAGACTACAATTCACAAAGGGCAATTCTTGCAATGTCCTGGCCAGCATTTTGTCACTCATCAACAGCATCAAAACAGATTGGCTGAACATTTAACCCATTGATGCCTCTTGGATGCTATGTTTGCTTACATAACAATAGTGAGCGCATTCCTAAACAAAAACATTGGCTTTGAAGCACGTTTGAGACATCATGAGGACATGAAAAAAAACTAGAAAAGTAAATAGCAGCAACTTATATTTTTTAATGAAAATCAACAGATTGTTTGCTGACCTCCGTTTAAAAAAAACTAACCCTCGTTCAAAGTGAAGGATCTTTCATAGATTCTAGGGAGGTTTTTCGTTCTTCCTTAGACATTTATAAAAATAAGTAGATTCAATGATCCCTACCTAGATGAAATAGCTAACAGCTGTGCTAGCCCCTCCTTGTTCTATCCCTGCTCTCCAACCTTTGCCTGCCCTCCTCTATTTGTTCAAGTCCAAGTTTCCTGAAATCTTTTTCTCTGCTAAACATTTCTGATCTAACATAATAGATTTTGCACAGGTAGAGAACTCAGCAACATTATTATATTTTGACAATGTACCCTAGAGAGCAACAATTTTCAACATCTAATCACCTAGAGAAGTGGAGGAGAAAAAAACTGATTTGATTTTCCACAGCTGGACAAAAATAGAAAATAGATATCTGTTTATAGTGTGTAGAAGATGGGCAGCACAGGCAAGATAAACAGATTGCTCGAAAAATGGTGAAAATGGGATCACAAGCAGCAGAGAAGATTTGATTTTTTTTTTTAATTAAAGGGGCAACTTAGCGTGGCCAATCCACCTACCCTGCATATCTTTGGGTTGTGGGGGTGAGACCCAAGCAGACACGGGAGAATATGCAAACTCCACACAGACAGTGCCCTGGGGCCAGGATCGAACCCGGGTTCTTGGCGGCGTGAGGCAACAGTGCTAACTACTGGTGTCACTGTGCCACCAGAGAAGATTGGTGTACACAAAAGAGAGGTCAATCTGCAATTGGCACATCTGCTTATCAGATCAAAACATAAAAACAGCTCACTTTATCCATGAACCTATATCACCAGTTAGCCCAGGTAATTACAGGCCAATTAGTTTCAATAGTCAGCAAAAGTTCATAAAGATGAAAACATCTAGATTAATAAGAGGCTAAAGTGGATGTCTGGCCGTGGAGGGAGGGGGAAAGAACTATGCTCAACAAGCCCTTTCAAGCTCTTTGAAGTTGTGATTGGTCGGATGGATATGTGAAATATACTGGATGTATTCACAGAATTTACAATGCAGGAGACGACCATTCGGCCCATCGAGTCTGCACCGGCACTTGGAAAGAGCACCCTACCTACCACACCTCCACCCTTTCCCCACACTCCCACCCTATCCTCGTAACCCCACCTTACTTAACCTTTTTTGGACACTCAAGGGCAATTTAGCTTAGCCAATCCACCGACCCCTGCACATCTTTGGACTGTGGGAGGAAACCGGAGCACTTGGAGGAAACCCACGCAGACACGGGGAGAAGGTGCAGACGCCGCACAGACAGTGACCCAAGCCGGAATCGAACCTGGGACCCTGGCGCAGTGAAGCCATTGTGCTAACCACTATGCTACCGTATTGCCCATGAAATTTCAGCAAGCCTTTGACAAGTGACAACACTGTTACAATCAGGTAAGGAGAGGTAGGATGGCTGCCCTCTTTTCCTATCCCTTGTTGGACCGCAACCGTTTTTAAAAAAAAGTGCGCGCTTGCCAAGAAGTCTTTTGTCCCTATCTGTGGGCCAGAAGCTCTGGGTTGAAGTCCCTGACAGGACTTGCTGGCCATGGAAGGTGCGTTCACAACGTAGTCAAAAGGGTTGATTGTTAATATGCAAACCTTTTGAGATGCCTATGGAAGGTGTTACGAGCAAGAGAGGTTCCTGGTCAGCCATCTACAGAAGGCAACAGAAAACCACTCCATCACCTTGCCAAACATAACCAATGACCAATCAAGAGTCCATGGTCGCCAAAGCCTTTTTAGGGCATGGTACCTGAAGCGAGAAAGAGATGCTTGCCAATTCAGCAAATGATTAACTGTTTATGTGCTATAATTGTAAAGCCACAGACAAGTTTCCTAGAGTGTTTTTTAAAAACGAAAAATTATAGTTTTTATGGTACTTCAATCGGTATGAGTAATAAAATGCACCAACTTTCAGACACACACACACGGTTCACATTTACAAGGATAGATTACAAAGTGAGGATAGAGTAAATGATATTTTTAAAGTGCAAAGGAGATTAAAGCAATGCGGTTCTTATAGGTTGCTGTCTTCGGAACCATGCTGAGCTAGGTGGTCCTTCTGGTTTCAGTGTCAGGAAGTTTAAAGGTGTAGACAGACACCTTATCGATTCTTCGGGAGACAGCAGCTGCTGGGTTGAATTCTTAAAACATTTCTGCTTGCAACACACGGATAGTCAAAAATCAAACAGGGCTCAAGCTAGTAAAAATAGGTGGAGAGATGGGGAGAGGCCAACAGGGGTCTTCTGTGCTGTTTGGATATTGCCATAAAAACTGGTGATCAGAACCTTAGAGGGCGTTCAGCACATCATGTGTTGCATTTTCTCTGAGCTAACCAATCAGCCCCAAACTTGGTCTTTCTCCTCAACCCTAAAGATCTTTTCTTTTCAAAGTATATAATGAATTCAATTTTGAAAGTTACTATTGAATCTGCTTCTCCACCCCTTCTGGTGGTGTATTCCAGATCATAATGCCAATTAAAATACAGAAATTACAGCTCTGAAGACGGCCATTCAGCCCACTGTTTTATCCCAGTGCTGGGCTCTCCAAATGAAGCAACTGATCCTGATCCCACTCCTTAACCCTGTTACCAATGTCTATTTCCAAAAACCTATCCATTTCCTTTCCAAATTACTTGGGTTTTCATTACTCAAATTTGTTTATATTCTTCAATATTGGCAAATGCTATTTCCCCATATTATACACTTTTCAGTGAAGGTGTTCAAAACAAAGTTTGAGCTGGTATGCAAGTAAATTAAATTTATGTAAAAATGATATGGAAAGAAAGACAAGATGCAGGGCAGGGCTGGAGTTTCACTCCCAGAGCTCATAGCGCGACTCGGAATATTTCTTGGCTCTCAGGGAAAAGTGCCCTATCAGAACCAATTTCCATTCTGGGGGTGGCAAGGCGGATGGAGCTTCAAGGAACCTCTTAAGTCCTTGCCTGGTTACCCTTTCCGATTCCGGTCTTGCTTTTAAACTGCAGACATTTGGCACCATCCCCCACCCCCACTGCTGCAAGCTGCTATTTGAACTGGCCCAGGCACACCCCTCGATCCATTGTGCTATGTCGCAGGGTCATGGGATGTCACTTTAATGGACTTGGCTGTCAGCTAACCTGCTTTTTTGAAATCTGGGTCTTTGGCGGGCTCTTGATTCTAATTGGGGGCCTGGTTTCTGAATGCTCCAAAAACACAGACAGTCTCCACTTTCAGAGCCAAGATTCAGTTCTTAGACGTCAAGAGCAACCAGAAGCAGTTTTCAAACACTGCTACCCAGCCAGGCCAGCAACATTTTAACCTCTGATTAAAACCTAGGAAGCGGCAGGTTCTACCAGTCAAGGCTGGCGGTTAAAATAATTTTCAGTCCAGCCTGTGAAAGTTTCACTTCTTATTAAAAGGCTGGGGAGCTGAATTGCATTTCTTTCAAAAGATGGCCTGTGTTTAAAGACCTTTCTCTCTGCAGTCAGTTAAACCTGCGGGAGGATCCAGTCCAGCACCACCTGCAGGAAAATGGGCTGATTGAAAATCTATATAAAGCCCTCAGGTGAAGAATTCTGATATTATCTCAGTGAGACTGAGAGCCAGTCTGGTGGGGGTCATTCAAATGAAAGTGACTCTGCAGAGAGAATTCACAGCCTGCATGATCTAACTGAAATATACGCTTATCCAAAACAACCGATGGTTTCAACATTTGTGTGTCCTTGGAAGATAGCTGCCTACAAAGACTACCACCTCCGCAGCAAGATTAATCTCACACCCTTTTAATCCCTGCTATTTTTGATCCTTTTCCTACCTCCACTGTGCGTCTGTCTTGTGTGTCGAGGTGGAGGATGGGACAGGGTTTGGGAAATAGTTAGATTAGTAGACCATTGTTCTATTATTTCCATAACATTTCATCTTCTCTTGTTACAAATAAAGTTTTTAAAAATGTTTCACTGGCAAACCTGGTGCCTGTAAATCATTGGAGCAGTCACAGGTCAAAGAGTTTTGGGAAACATACAAATTATTGGTTAATTCACTTATATTGGGACTACAGGGCCTGTGGGGCTGGAATTGACCAAGCACTAGCCCAGGATGTCATAACAGGGTGTAGAATGTCGTCAGGTCCATGAGCCTCAATGCAGATTGGAGTTTGTTGCAGGGTTTGCCAAATGCCGAGGTGGGCTGGTTAAGAGGCCCGACTCAATTATCTTTGTCCCAGTTGCCACATATTAGGCCCTTGCCTCTCATCCCTCCCCCCCCCCATGCCCCTTCCATTCCAATTCATGACTCCCATGATCCCTTATAGCCCCATGCGGACTCATGTCAACTCATGCCCCCACACACACCACCTTACACTCTCCATGCCACCTCACCCAATATACACCAAGGGCTGACCTCAGAAGCCATGCTGCAATTACATGAATGAAATATGTCTAATTATCTCTTACAGCCTTTACTATAGTTAAAAATACTCCCATTCATAGAATCCATTGAAAAGTTTAAAAGACCCTAAAATACTTAATTATAAAATGCAACCTACTTGTATTCATAACCCCACACCAATTTAATAAACTCTTATGTTGTCAATCAAACAGTGAACTTACCAACACCCCCGGGGTTGGGATAATTGTAGGTTGTGGAAAACAACCAAACATCACAATGACATTACAGTCCTTGGGGCAATGGTAACAAAAACTATTTTTTCTTTTTCCTTCCCCCCCCCCCTCGACCGCTCCGCGCACGCTCACATTCCAACAAAAACTATTCTCACTGCTAGACCAGATTTCTTTTTAGCTCTAAACAATACAGGCTTTACAGCTCAACAGACCCTAACTGCCCATCATAAGCATTTACATCTCTTTCGTAAATTTGTAATTCCTGCAATGAAGGTCCTGGCAACAGCGAAAATAGAGTCTGTTTCAACACAGCAGTTCAAATGGTCCTGCCGAGTTCTGATTTCCATCATGTGTGAACCATACCTTGCCCCCTTTCCCTTATTGACGAAAAAGGGATCCGCTGGAAATAGAAGCCTGACTTCACGATCAGAGCCCCGCCTATCATTAGGTCTGAGGAGTCTCCCCGACTTTGCATAAATCCATCCCATAATTGTTAGCCGATATCCACAAAATACTCAGTATAGTTGTGGGGTCCAAACTGCAGGAACAACGTTTGGGCAATAGAGAGGGCACAGTGCTGATTCACCAGGATGTTGCCATAAATAACAAAATACAAAGATGAATCAAATCAGTAAGGCAGCTCCTTTTAAATTTCAGGAGTTTAAATTAATTTAAATTAAGCTAGAATTGTGCAGTGTAGGTTAACAAGGGCTGCCCCACCCACTCACATAACTGGTTGGTAGTTAAATGTCAGTCAATTTAATCTACTTTGATCTAAAAGCAGGTGGGAGAGGGGAGTCAACTCAGGCCAATTTAAAAAGAGTAACTTGTAACTCACTCCCAGTGAGCCAGAGAAGACACAGCCAGGGTGAGACAGAACCAAGAGTGAGTTTGGGAATTTGAATCTAGGTGGGAATTGAATCAAATCAGTAAGGCAGCTCCTTTTAAATTTCAGGAGTTTAAATTAATTTAAATGAAGCTAGAATTGTGCAGTGTAGGCTAACAAGGGCTGCCCCACCCATTCACATAACTGGTTGGCAGTTAAGTGTCAGTCACTTAAATCTACCTTGATCTAAAAGCAGGTGGGGGAGGGGAGTCAATTCAGGACAATTTAAAAAGAGCAACTTGTAAACTCATCCCAGTGAGTTCTCTCAGTGAGCCAGAGAAAAGACAGCCAGAGTGAGTTTGGGAATTTGAATCTAGGTGGGAAGGAAGTGCTTTTTATCCCTGGTAAGTGACTGGTAAGTAGTTTTTCTGTTTTCTTTTTCTTCTCATTGGTATATTTATTTATTTTTTTCTTCGTTGTTTATTTATTTATTTTTCTGGGAGAAATTGTAATTGTTGAAGTTAACCGAAGGTTTAAGACATGGCAGGAGATCTCAAACCCGTGTCATGCGCCTCGTGTGCGATGTGAGAGCTCAGGGACATTGTCCCTAGCTCCTTCACGTGCAAGAAGTGTGTCCAGTTGCAGCTCCTGTTAGACCGCTTGACGGCTCTGGAACTGCGCATGGACTCACTTTGGAGCATCCGCGATGCTGAGGACGTCATGGATAGCACGTTTAGCGAGTTGGTCACACCGCAGGTGAAAGGTACTGAGGGCGATAGAAAATGGGTGACCGAAAGACAGAGCAAGAGTAGGAAGGCAGTGCAGGTGTCCTCTGCGGTCATCTCCCTGCAAAACAGATATACCGCTTTGGATACTGTTGAGGGAGATGGCTCACCAGGGGAAGGCAGCAGCAGCCAGGTTCATGGCACCGTGGCTGGCTCTGCTGCGCAGCTGGGCAGGAAGAAGAGTGGCAGGGCTGTAGTGGTAGGGGATTCAATCGTAAGGGGAATAGACAGGCAGTTCTACGGATGAAATTGAGACTCCAGGATGGTGCAAGGGTCAATGATGTCTCGGAGCGGCTGCAGGACATTCGGCGGGGGCGGGCGGGGGAAAGAGAACAGCCAGCTACTGTGGTGCACATAGGCACCAACGATATAGGTAAAAAACTGGACGAGGTCCTACAAGCTGAACTTAGGGAGTTAGGAGTTAAACTAAAAAGTAGGACCTCAAAAGGTAGTGAAGGAGTGAGAGTTCAGGGCTTAAAAAGTGCTAATAGAGAGCAGGAATTTAGAGCAGCTGAGCAGTGTCATCGCTTTAAAGTCTGTGGGTTCAAAAACAAAAATTGAGGTGTAACGTCACAGGGAAGTCACCAAGTTGACTGTCCAGTGAGTATTGCTGTTTAGGGACGGCGTCTAAACAACTGGCAGGTTAAACAATAAAAAGCATTTAAGTGTCAATAATAATTAACAAGCGAGTTGCTGGTTTTATCTATTATTTTCAAATAAGGTTGATCACTACTAAGGTGTATTAAGTATTGGTAGGCTTTATCAGTATTACTGGTAAAGTTTATTAGTATTGGTAAGATTTATCAACAGTAGCAAGGTTAACTAATAAAAAGAAAAATTGCAGGGCTGCTCCAATCTCGATAAAACAGATCCTGTGCCACGTGGGAACTCCAGGAACTATGAAGATTTAACTGCCAGGCCAGAGAACAAAAGAAGCATTCTTCAAACAACTGTGAGGTAACAGAATACACTAAAACTGAAGTACAGACTATTCATGTTGAATTGTTTACAGCGTTATTTAGACCACATATTCCCAAGAAAAAGAATTAAAGGGATACGGAAACAGCAGGCACAAGATTAGGATTACTATTTTGGTGGAGATAAGCACCATAATGGACTGGTTGAGCTGAAAGAAATTACAACTCTAGAGCAAATGCATGTAATTTTATGAAATTCTCCGTAATCTTCATTCATATTCAAAACTGGTCCAATATTTACAGGTTTTCAAAATTTTCATCCGCTCTGTACTTTTAAGCCACTCATCAGTGTTAAATGATACTTGGGCTGAAATAGGCAAGACTTGACTTTCTGTGGCAAGTTTAGTGCGCATCTCCCACACAAGTACAGCAACTTCACATTATTCATTATATTTCAATGGTGAGGCAGACATTGAAATGTAAAATTATTGTTGGCATGGCGCATTGCAGGCAACAATTTTTCGATTTCCACATCTAATCATGTTTCTGCCCTTGCCTAAAGGTGTTCTCGCAATTACAGATAAATGATAATAATAATCTTTATTGTCACAAATAGGCTTACATGAACATGCAATGGGGTTACTGTGAAAAGCCCCTAGTTGTCACACTCCGACACCTGTTTGGGTACAGAGGGAGAATTCAGAATGTCCAAATTACCTAACAGCACGTCTTTCGGGCTTGTGGGAAGAAACCGGAGAACCCGGAGGAAACCCACGCAGACACAGGCAGAACTTGCAGACTCCGCACCGACAGTGACCCAAGCCGGGAATCGAACCTGGGACCCTGGCGCTGTGAAGCAACAGTATTACCCACTGTGCTGCGGTGCCGCCCAAGGGAGCATTACAACCACGCCATTATTTTGACAGCAAGTTATGGACCAGTGCCATGCTCAAATAACCATTCTTCCTGGTCAGAGGTGCTACTGAATGCCAGCAAACAATTCAACTGTGGTTTGGCATCATGGGCAAATAACAGCCATATTCCCATGCTCTTTCTAAGAAAGCCATATTCCCATGCTCTTTACAAGAAAGCTATATTCCCATGCTCTTTTCAGGAAAGCATATCAGTTAGTGACAATCCCAGCTGATTTTCTTCCTTTCCAACCACACAATGCTGAAGTTTATTGTAAGCAGAGATAAACACTAATGGAGAACTGTGACTATGGAAAGGAATTAAAAGTGAAAAATTATTTTCTCCCCACCTCACTGAGTGTGGATGCCATGTGCTGAGATTATTTGACAAATCCCACCCAAACTAGATGTAATAAACAGCTGAAAATCTCAAAACTGAATATTTTTGTTTTTAAAAATGAGGATTTCAAAAATCATTAAAAAACTCAAGAAGTTATTCTCCACAACTGTTCGTAAAAATAATGTTTTAATACCAAGTTTAACAAACTCTTGCACGTATAGAGAGGTGGCCACACCGCAGGCTCAGACTCCACAGGCAGGAAGGGAATGGGTGACCACCAGGCAGAGCAAGAGAGTTAGGCAGGCAGTGCAGGAATCTCCTGTGGCTATTTCCCTGTAAAACAGATGTACCGCTTTGGATACGGTTGAGGGGAATGGCCACTTAGGGGAAAGCATCAACAACCTAATTCGTCGCATCACAGTTGGTTCTGCTGCAGAGGGGAGGATTAAAAAGTGTGGGAATGCAATAGTTATAGGGGATTCAATTGTATGGAGAATAAATAGGTGTTTCTGTGGCCGCAAACGAGACTCCAGGGTGGTATGTTGCCTCCCTGGTGCGGGATCAAGGATATTTCGGAGCAGTTATGGGACATTCTTGATGGGGAGGGTGAACACCTAGTGGTCATGGTACATGTCGGTACCAATGACATAGGTTTAAAAAAAAAAAAAAGTGATGAGGTCCTAAAAGCAGAAAATAGGGAGTTAGGAAGAAAGTTGATAAGTGACAAGTCAGACCTCAAAAGGTAGTGATCTCAGGATTACTGCCAGTGCCACATACTAGTCAGAGTAGAAATAGCAAGATATATCAGATGAATACCTGGCTGGAGAGATAATGTAAGGGGGTGGGTTTCAGATTCCTGAGGCATTGGGACCGGTTCTGGGGGAGGTGAAACTGGTACAAATTGGGCAGGTTACACCTGGGCAGGACCTAGGGGGAGTATTTGCTTGGCTGGGGAAGGTTTAAACTAAAAAGGCAGGGGAATGGGAACCTATACAAGGAGTTAGAAGAAGAGAAAACAAGGACAAAAAAAGACAGAAAGGGGAATAAGAAAGTGATAGGCAGAAAAAACAAGGGCCGGATTCAAATCGGGCCACAGTGAAAAATATTGGGAGCGGGACACGTAATGTTAAAAAGACACGAGTAAAGCTTTTCTGCCTTAACGCGTGGAACATTTGCAATAAAGTGGATGAACTCATCGCACAAATAGACGTAAAAGGGCATGATATAGGGCGACTTCCAGTGACAGCATGTAGGTGGAGTCACACATTGCATGGCTCCTGCTCGAGGCTCTAGTTTTTGGATTTTAATCCTGATTTCAGGGGCAGTTTTCAACAAGCTGGTGCAGCAAGGCATAAGGAAGGTGGGGGATCTCGAAGACTCAGAAGGAAGCCACTGGAAAGGGGGCGACCGAATGTCTGCCGTCAAGTGAACTGATCTGTGGCGGAGGCTGGATCGCTGGGTGGAGCCACTCCCCACACAGTGGAAACTCTGACCGAGGTGATGACCGGAGAATTCGAGAGGCAGTTCATTAAGCACATGGAGGTGCTGCGAAAGGAGATGACGGTTGAGACGAAGGAGTGTGTGGAGGAGGCGCTTGTGTCGGTGAAGGCGGCCGAGGTACGGGAATAAGGAGAGAAGTTGAATGGGGTGAAGGAAGCTCTGTCTAGGGCTGTGACCAGTTCACTTCGATGGACGAGGAGTTGTAGGGTGGCGGAGGCTAACAAAGGGCTCAGAGCCAAGGTGGAGGACCTGG